>NW_005841864.1:2926222-2946524 GCF_000455745.1 Alligator sinensis
GATCATTGGGACAGAAAGGAATGAGGGCTCTTTGTGTTTCTCATGGATATATGTGGTGCCACGTATTGCTCTGGTCCGACAAGTATAATAGAAGATGCACAAATCAGAAAAAGGCTCCTTATTTGCTCTGGGTTTTACCATGTTTCTTATTTTGCTTTATTCCTTTTTCAGCTGAAAGCATATTATTTGTTTACAGAAATAAAGACTCAGAAAGTAGGTGGACAATGGAATTTGAAAGAGGTTCCATCTTTCAAAGGACGCAATGAGAAAGCATGAGTGAACAGGATATAACATGTCCAGTACTGAAGAAGCTAAATGGATGGCTTACATTGCAAGCATGCAGTCCTCCAAGCTCCTTGTCTTTCATTTTAGGCTGGTAACCCTGGAGAACCTGGTTCTCGGGGGCCTGAAGGAAGTCGTGGATTGCCTGGCATGGAAGGGCCACGTGGATCACCTGGACCTCGTGGTATGCAGGGTGAGCAAGGTGCTCCGGGACTGCCTGGCAGCCAGGGTCCAGCCGTAAGTGCTAGTTTCATCCTACATATATTTTTCTCTCTCTCAGCTGTACTGTGGAATGAGATTTGCAGTGACAGTAGAATGAACCTGGCCCGGTAGGTCAGGAGACATAAGCATGAAGCCCAGGTGATTTCAAACATGTTTGCATGTTCTGAAACAGAGTAAATGCTTAAATATGACAACTACACAATGTAATAATTTCTGACCTGCAAGACTGGAACCTTTGGTTTTCAGTCTGCAGCTGGTCCTGGAATTATATTGCAAGTGCTAACTCGTATGTGGAGGTGAGTGTGTCAAGCTCCTATACATAGCCCCTGCACTGGTACTCCCATTGATAGCAGTGGGAATAGCAACATGTGTAAACTGAAGGACTGGAAGTTCTGTCATCCTTCAGCAAGTCTCCATTGTATCATTTTGTATGATTTTTCTATGGTTTTCATCACTTTCTCACGATGAGGGTAGTAAACACTGGAATAGGTTACTCAGAGAGGTTGTGGAATCTCCATCCTTGGAGGTTTTTAAGACTCAGCTAGACAAAGTCTTGGCTGGGATTATCTAGCTGGAGATGGTCCTGCTTTGAGGAGGGGGTTGGACTAAATGACCTCCTGAGCTCCCTTCTAACAATCATTTTCTATGATTTTCTTTTACTGTACATCTTTTTAATTTTTTCATCACAGGGTAGAGAGCCAACAGATCAGCACATCAAACAGGTTTGCATGAGAGTCATGCAAGGTAAATAAATCTCACCTATGTTAACTTTTCATTGCATTTAAACAAGGGGTACAACACATCTGGTCAGGTCTACCTTACTCGATATATATTGATGTCAGTGTGGCCCTTTTGACACATTAGGATTCTGCAAAATGTAAGTTTTCACTTTTTAAAAGGCAGAGTTTCTAGGCCTCATGGTTGCAAAGATAACCTTCCAGTATGAAGCAAGTGAAGCCTATAGTGTTTTCTTTCTGAGACAACAGAGGTCTTGGCAGTGATTCCACTCTCATTCATCCACTCCCAGCCCCTGATGGAGGAGCAGTCTTGTTGTTGGCTGTCTTGCATCTTTTCCATCAACCAGGACATACAAAGCTCAGCAATACTTTAGACACTTTGTCTGCTTGCAGATGTGAAAAAAACAAACAAACAAACAAACTTTGTTTTACTGGAAGCAGCAACACGTTACTTTGACCCAGCTCTGCAGCATCTCTATAGATTGGGTACTTCAGCAAAATTTTTTGGCAGTTTTATCTAAAACTGAGTCAATCAGCTATTAGATAAAAGAACCAAAAAAGCCCCACTAAAGCACCGGATCTATACAGACCTCAGGTGAGCTGGGTCCAACTAACACACTGCCTCTTTTGGGCATGTGCTGGGCTGTGGCGTGGGAGTACGTGGAGTTTAAAGTAAAGCATCCTTTTTTTTTTTTTAAACGTCTGCAAGCAGCCTTTCCCTTTGACCCAGTCATGATCCCCTGCTAGGGGCTGAGAGTGGTGGCTTAAAACTGCTGTGCTAACTCTTCATCACCTTTGCTACTGGTTCAGTGGGAATTCTCAGGTAGTTAGTTGAATAATCAGGTCTTAGAGGAGGATTCAACCCTCTAGCTACAAAGGAATAATGATTAATAACATTTTCAAAACAGCTGTAGAAACTTTTCCAGGAAGAATCAATGCCAGAACCCCTGAGAGTTCCTCCTCTGTTCTTCCACTGCAGCCAGTTGGGCTTTCCCCAAACCCACAGACTTCTGTATAATCTGTGTAGAGGTTTGGCCATTGCTGCCATGAAGATGTATTATCTTTTTCATAGAATCTCATTCTTGAGAGGGGACAAGTCACCTCTTACAAACTCTTGCCCAGATCCCTGACTCCTACCTTCCACATTGTGGAACCAGGCCCATGGAGTGTCTTGTGTGGGACAGAAGTGACAGTACCAGAGAGGCGTTCAGCCCTTCCCACTTTTCTTCAGAACAGAAGGATCGATGAGGATATGACAAAACAATTCTACCCAAAATTAGTTCATATATTACACAAGAAATGAAAATCTCTTCCCTACTTAAAAGTCCTTTGCAGCTCACTGAAATGCTAAGTACTTTGTACACAGAGAGAGAACTTCTATAATACTATACAATAACAATGTTTTTGTAAAATAAGTATATTTTGTCTAATATGGTTTGCTACTGTGTTTAAAAATATTATGGTTATTATGGCTTTATTTAAAATGACCAAGTGCAAATTATAGCAATCAATTGCAAAATATATACACATGTAGAACTGCTTTTTATATAGGATTGCATGCTGCATCAAAGTAAAAACCATTGACAGGTGTTAAAAAATCCTACTTGTATTTGTTCAGGATTCTTTAATAAACATAAGTATGAAGCTTTTCTAATATTGTGGTATTGCATAGGATATATTGAGTTTAAAAATTTATGCTTTCCTGCACACACAAAAAGCAGGCACACACAAAAAGCAGGCACTTCTTTCAGTGCCTGCTGTAGAAGATGCCCTTTGGGACATGATGCTGTTGTAATGCTAGAATTTACCAAGATAAAATTCGTCTTTGTGATTTAATTTGAAAATTCTCAACAAAAGTCATTGTTTTCAAAATTGCCCAACAGAGTATTACTTTCTTTTTTTTTCACTTCAGATTGCCTGCACTAGGGACAAAAAACTTTTGCTCTATCTGTTACCAGTGTAAAAGGATCCTTTTATACAAAGTGATTTCTTGAAAGATAGAAAATGCAGGGCTGTTGAAGAGGCTTACAGCACCTGAATATACTTGTAGACATCACACTTGGTGATGGACAAAATGATTTGGAAAAATCTGAACTATTCTCATTATAATCATTTAGACATTTCCAGATAACAAGACCTTATCAAATGTTTACATGAAACATCCAAACCAGCTGGCTTACAGGGAAGTGCCTGAAGCTTGACCCTTTTTCTATGTCCACCACCTAAAGATTATATCCTAATTTCTGTTTTCTCTCCTGAGGCTTACCAGATACCTTACCAATTCTTCTCTGCCAGCATTCCTAGTACAGTATTTACTCTGTATCAGCTATGCTTTTCCTTTAATGACAATCAAGTGCAAAATCTTTGGAATTTCTATAAAATCCCCTCTTTTCTTAACTAAATCAGAATCTCTCTCTTAATTTGTACGTTCCTGTTTGTTTCTTGCAGAACAACTGGCTCAGCTGGCAGCCAGTCTTAGGAGGCCTGAATTTGGTGCTACAGGTCTTCCAGGTACACCGGGACCACCTGGTGCTCCTGGACCTGCTGGAGAAAATGGCTTCCCAGGACAGCTTGGACCTCGTGGTCTACCAGGTCTCAAAGGACCTCCTGGTGAGATTGGTCGCAAAGGTCCAAAAGGTAAGAGATCTTGTCACTGGACTTCACTGTGTTTGACTGTAAATGCTCCCTGCTTTTTTGCTTGTATATTATGTGGAAGCAAATTGTACATAAGTGAGGCTCAGCACTGCAAGACACTAATTGTATTGAAAAACAAGTTTGGCCTTCTGAGTATCCCTAGTATTAAAGCTTTCAGAACAATTTGTTCTGAAAGCTACGGGACCCTACAATGAGAGGCTACGGGACCTGAACCTGTTCAGCCTTCACAAGAGAAGGCTGAGGGGGGACCTGGTGACCATCTATAAACTCACTAGGGGGGACCAGAAGGGTTTGGGGGAGACCTTGTTTCCCCTAGCGCCCCCCAGGATAACAAAGAATAACAGCCACAAGTTGTTGGAGAGTAGGTTTAGATTAGACATCCATAAGAACTACTTCACAGTTAGGGTGGCTAGGATCTGGAACCGACTTCCAAGGGAAGTGGTGCTGGCTCCTTCCCTGGGGGTCTTTAAGAAGCAGCTTGATGCCTACCTGACTGGGGTCAATTGAGCCCAGTTTTCCTCCTGCCCAGGCAGGGGGTCGGACTTGAAGATCTACAAGGGCCCTTCCGACCCTACTTCTATGATTCTATGATTCTGTGAATTTTAGGATTAGTGTCTGCATTCAAGCCTCTGATTTTCTTGTCATTATACATGCTAAAATAAATAACAACAAGGCTATGCAGTTCTCCTCACCATGCTACTAAGCCTTCAGTTCTGGTTTCTGGTGCTAGTTTCTCTGAGCGTTAGAGAGAGGAAGGTCTAGATCCAATAATGGAATGAGGTGCCTACAAATTAGGCACTGTGATGGTTCACATTTAGATGCCTGGCCCCCACAAAGCAGAATTTAAGATCTTGTGTTAGGCACCTGGGTTCCCTGCACAGTGCATGGGGAGAGTTGGGTGCCTCCAAAGGGCAATCCAGAACAGCTAGCATGGGCAAATGGAACCACCTAAAGCCAGCCAAAAGGAAATGCCAAACACAGAGGAACACCTGAAAGCCCTCTACTTTCTGGAGTGCTGGAGACTGTATTAAGGCTCCTGGGAACCCCCCTGTCCACTTGCAGTGGAACCTTACCAGAGAGGATGCACCTATATCAATTCTTTCAAAGAAATGAACAGGGTCCCTTTTTTTTTTTTTAATGTCACAGGAACAGCACTCATTATTTATGTCATAGCATAGTGGTTAAAGTACTTGTCTAGGAAGTAGCCCCTCCTGTGTTAGACAGCCACTGAATAGGGCTTTTTGAATTGCATTTTTGGATAGTACCTTTTAAAAAGGGATAGTACCTTTTAAAATTTTTCTTCCCTTGCAAAGCCCTCTGAATACTGGAGTATATGAAGATAGCATGTCTTGAGGTTTTCGATAAAAATCCTGATGACATAGGAACAGTATGGAATGGAAACAAACACCACTTGCAGGTGCTAGAGATTTGCTCCTTTGTACCATTCTGCCTGGACCAAGCTGTTCAGAAAGGTTCCTCTGCATGGAACTGGATGCCAGACTGGTCAGGTGATTCTGCATCAGTCTTATACATGGATTTTGAATAGTCTTAGATATAGTTTGTAATACTCTGAAAATTAAGTCTGAACTGATGAGAGGATGAGGGTTTCACCCTTGATCTTCCTCAACCCAAACCATGAGTATAACATCCAGTCAACATGCTACCCAGGCACTAGACAAAAGCATAGGTTTAGATCTAAAAAGCTTTCAGTTTAAGTTTCTCTGAAGCATAGCAATATTAGCTTTAGATCTAATGAAGAATTTAGGCACCTGCAAATTAGATGCTGCAGCACCTAACTTTAGGACCTCTGGCTGTCCTGACTGGAATCTAAAACCCAGAAAGAAATGCCTAGGCTCCCTGTGCAGCATTGGGTGGGAGCTAGGGACCAGGGATGGCAATTGAAAACAGCTGCAAGCTGAAGCAGCTTGACTCAGGACTTCTTGTAGGAACCTCAAGTTATGGGGACTCCTCAGGAGCAGCATTTATTGCTGTTTGCTGGCTAGCCTATAGCCATTCTCTGGTGGACCCTCCTGCATAGGAGAGGAAGCCCTGAATTCTGGGCTTCCTCTCCTATGTGACTGGCTATGCATTTTTGCAATAAAGAGACATTGAATAATAGGCATAAACAGCACTGGAACTTGGGGTCAGGGCTGCCTCCGTCCCAGGCTAGAGGTCGCCTCACTGAACCTAGAGAATCAGGCTCTTTCTTGGTTACTGTCCTCTAGTCCAATCACTCTGGCACTTGTGGCTGTGAAATGGCTAAGCTTCAACAGGGAGGGGTGGTGAAGGGTGCCCTCAGTGTAGTCCAGCCCAAAGCCTTTGAGTCCCCTAACAGCAGAAACACCTAACTTGGGTCTGCAGGGAATAGTATAAATATTGCTTCACTTGAGGCAGGATTCCAGGCACAGTTCTTTCCTCTACACACACTATTGGCTGCCATATGCATTCCCCCTGCTTAGGAGGGAATGCTGTTAATTTTGACCAGAAGGTGCTTAACCTCTCCAGTCAAAGTAGGGGAGGTATGGGATGCCTGACTTGGTTTGTTGAATTTTACTTATGGGCATGCAAGCCTAAATTTTAGATGAGACAATGCACAACATTGCTGCAACCAGGTGCCTTTTGAAATCTTAGCTCATGGGCTTAGATTACTTGGTACCTCTCAGGATCTGACCACCACGTGTTAATATTGAGGTGTTGAAAGCAAGGGTAGGAAAGTAGCTGCATATATGCAGGAAAAGCTGTGAGGCTTCCATGCAGCCTTAATGACTGAAATTGCAGAAGCACGTTGATATCTATTTGGTTGATAGAGCAAATGAGAATGTTTAGTCTGTGTCTAACTGCATTGAGATAGCAAGGTAAGGAGCACCTTAGAAATGTTAACAATAGTACATGCTTCTGATTTTGGCTAGTTTTTCTGGGTTTCAAATGTGAAAACAGCATTTAACTGCAGTCATGGAGAAAATCAATTCTGGGGGAAGGATATTTTTGCAAAAATGCAAGTCAGGCCAGGCAGTCAGAGGTGCCTCTGAAGGCCAGTTTGGTTGGCTAAGTTGTGTTAAACTCTTGAGGCAGAAATCTCTTCTTTGCGTAAACTGTAAATAACGTGTCACTGGTTTATCACAGGTGATGCTGGTGAAAAGGGGGACAGAGGATTTCCTGGCAGAGGACCCAAAGGCTTACCTGGAACAACAGGCCTTCCAGGTAAATGCACTGGGTAGGAGGAAGATTAGAGGGAAAACAAATATGTAGCAAAATTAATTAAGAACTGATGTTTTGGTCTCTTTGAAAAACTGGAAACGCAAGTGTTTATTAAGAGAAGAGGCAGGTTTCCTCATGTTTTCATTGTAGATGAATAGCTACATAATCATATTGTAGATTGTCAGTTTCATTGTAGAGCTGCAATTTCATTGTAGATCAATAGCTACATATGCCAGAATGATGAGTATTTTATGAAAAAAGAAATAAGCCTGCTACCATTGATGTCAATTAAGACCTCTTTACATGTGCAGGCTGGCAAAGACACAATGTGATCTAATGCACAATCCACACAATTGCACCTCCTGACAAGCCACAAGGTTGTGGGATCCAGCATAAGATCATGACCTACTGCTGGTACCGGGGGAGCCTGGGATTGCCATCCTAGGCTTCCTTTGCCCTGGCAATTAGCAAGCTCCTGCAGCTGCAAGTCTTGCAGCTGGGGCTCCTCGCAGCTGAGAGATCATAGCAGCTGCAGTTTTTATACCCGTGGGGGCACAGGCTACACATTCAAATTAAAGCTGGATAGAAATAACATTTTCCAGCAATAACTTTATAGCTGGCTGGCCCTTTTTAAGACACCATGATTAATTTGCATGTGTAGCCAATCTAAATTAATTGTGCAGTTAACCAGTAAGCATGTAATTGTGCAATAGATGTAACGTGTAGAGGGGGGCTAGCAAATGTCTGCAAATAAAAAATATTGAAATAATCAATTTCCAGAATGAAAACTACAAAAACACAACTCTTGCCCCAGTCAACAGAAGCAGCATTCAAAGCCTCCATTCATAACTTAGGATTTCAAAGTATAGGTTGTCTTTACTTTCTGGTAGTGAACTGCCATGTTATGCTACAGAGTATCAGAAACCAGGTTTTTCCTCATAAATGCAATATAACTGGCCAAAAGTGGCCAAAAGAAGACAAATTGGGCCATGCCAGAGCCAGTGCTCAGGGCCAGTCTGGTAGGATGCTGCATGCAGTGTGCCCCCCATGTGGGCCCCCTGTGCCATGTGGCAGTACCTGTGGCATCAGGTCCAGCCCATGCACCACATGCAGCATGCACTGGCCCTGCACCAGCCCTGTTCATGGCTGTGCATGGCATGCACACATAGCCCAGAGCCTAATCTAGACTAGCCCTGGAACCAGTGTGCAGGGCCTGTTCTGCGGGACACTGCATACAGCGCTTTCTCAGGGTCATATGTAGCACCTGAGGTGCTTGGCTCGGCCCATGTGCCACCTGTGGTGCAAGCCCTGGTGCAGAGGAGTCTGAGGCTGGCATTGGGAGCGCACTGCATTCAGCACCCGCCAAACTGGCCCTGCGTACTGGCTGTAGTGCAGCCTGATCCAGCGCACAAACTGACTCCAAGATCCTCATCCAGTCCATAGAGCCAGGTGAGTTTGAGATCCCTGGGTTAGCACACCAGCAGTTTCTGCAGCCAGCCTCACACAAGGAAGAGATGTGGTCAGAGTCAGGTCTGGCGCTGTTGAGTCCCTGCCCTAAGCGACTAGATACCCATTTATAGCTGGGTCAGCTAGGGACACCCTTTAGCACAAGTGAGGCTTGACCTCACATCTCCAGAGCTATTGCAAGATACCGTCACCGCTCTGCCACTACACCCGTTCTATGGAACTCATTGAGAGACAGTAAACACGGAGCCTCACAAAACCACTTCACAGTCACTTTGAAGAAGGGAGTTTTCTATGCTGTATGCTGCTGCATGTTAATGTGTATGTTCACTCTTGCAGGTGAACCAGGCAAACCCAGCTACGGTAGGGAAGGACGTGATGGGCTACGAGGCCCACCAGGTATAGCTGGTCAGCCTGGAGTTCCTGGTCCTCCAGGTCCTCCTGGTCCTCCAGGATATTGTGAGCCATCATCTTGCACAATGCAAGCTGGACAGAGAGCTGGTAAGAATGTGAAAGGGCCATGAAAGTGCAACGCAAGTACCAGGAAATGTTAGCATCAATTTACTACTTGCACATACAGCTGACACAGAGGAGAAACATACCAAACAAGGAAAACTTCATCAACCAAGGCTTTAATAGGAAAAAACTTTAACACTTTGTTGTACCATCTTTCAAATGTTTGTTGGCAATACAATTTGGAACAGTGGTGCTTTCAAAACTGCATGGGCAAGGCCTTTGGGCTTTGTCTTTGCCCTAGGGATACAAGGCAATTTTCAAATAAATTATTTTTAAAATAAAGGCATTTTTCAGTCATACCCCTGCCATGATGCTGTTCAGTGATATACTGGGCTTTAGGGCCAAGACCAAATAAAAAAGAAGGAATGTTTTTCTTAATTCATTTCTAGCTACAACTCCTTTGGGTTATATTTGTAAAATAAATTCCATAGATGCCAACTTAACTGATCACATCACCTTGTCTACATTCATTCTACCATGTGTTTGTTTCTTTTTATCTACAAATTACTGTGATTTCAATAGTCATGGCTGCCAAGCCACACTGAATACCTTTTATGCTGTAAATCTTTGTAAATGTGTGATCATTATGAAGAAGTCATGTAGAATAATCTATGCATAATGCCAGCTTTTAGTTTCTGCTCCAGTTTGTGTTGAATCCCTAATTTTGTTTGAAGCCTGTTCCATCTTGGGTCCTTCTGTGTAAAATCTAAGAAGGCAAGAAGCCACTGGTAAGGGAATTTTTATTCCCAGAAATAAATACGTTTTATAACTCAGATTATTTATTTTAAAGATCTAAAATGACATCGCTGGTTGTACAAAAGGAAAAAAATAAATGATGTTTCTTAACCCCTTGCATGTTTTTGAATGAATGATCATATATGGTACAGTTAAAATAGCTGAGTTAGAAAAGCCCCATTAGAAATGTCCAGATTCTGCCTTATCTACTGCGACTTCATTTTTAAAGAAATATGTGCAATGCAGATATTTTTGTTTCTTGCTATGTAAATTAAAGTATTGGTGTTTTGGAATATCTAACTTCCTTAAAGTGTCCTCTCTCTGAAAGAACAAAATAAAACTATCCTGATTTTATGATTTTTTCCCTATGTTACCCTTAGTTCTCAAAACAGTTCTAAAATATTTATGGCAACTGTCCAAGATGCTTATTATTTTCTTAGAGTCCTTTAATTTTTTTTGATTATGTTCAAATCCCTTAATATTTTTGACAGCAAATTAAAAAATGTAAAAGAATAATTCCAGCAGTGGAGTTACAAATTTTGCCCTGAAAATATATAGCAATTCTAAAATAAAATATACTTAGCAGCTGCACAGTGAATCTCAACATTTCTGAATAATGTCTCTGATGGGCAATAATGAAATGAGTTCCTATCAGGTCTTTTTATAACCAGGAATCTCTCCCCCAGGGGACAGTTTCCAACATAAACAAAAGATGACAGTATCAGATCCAGCAAAACACTGAAACATGCTTAACTGTAAATATACTGACACAACCGGAGATCATCACTGTAGTGGTTACAATAGAGGAATGAAAGGTGAAGATGGTCTCTAGTTTTTGCAGCAGTTGCAATAAATCTCAACATCACATGGTGGTATGGCAATTATAAAACGCACCTTTTAGAAATGAATGAGGTCAAATACACCAAGTGGGTTCATAGTCCCAAGCAGGTCTGCAGCCTGCAGTGAAGATGTGTATAGGGGAATATCCAGTTCATGAAAGTACTTATGGGCAGGGACAGCTGTAGCCCTGTAAAGTGAAACGTTTAAACTGGGCCAGGATAAGTAATCTGTGCAGGTATAAAAATAAAATACAGAAGGCTGGAATGACCTTCCCCAGCAAATTCTGAAATACAGAGTAGGATAGCTTATATTTAAAAGACACTAAGATATTAAAGAAGAAAGACTGAATTGTGAAATTGCAAGCTTCAAAGCAGCCAGTGTGCACCTCTGTTTCTTCTTCACACTGGGCCTACTTATACATGTATACACTTTTACCTTCCACTTTCCTTCCTTTTCTAAAATCCCCTCTCATGGTCATCCTGTGGCAACAGTTTCCTTGAGAACAGCAGGCGATGGCAGATGCTTTTAAATTAGCAAATTCTTTGTGTTTCTTTCGTAAATGTTATTCTTCAGGCTCTGCTGAAACAAAACTTTCAATTATGAAGCATTTTGAGAATAAATTAATCTTAATTAGAAAAAAAATCCACCATCACCTGCTGCATTAGGTGTATTCAAAGTTTACTTCTCTACTACTTTTTTGTGCAGTCAGAAAATGTCTGAACAGATCACTTGGGAAAATAAGTTTTGCTATTAAACAGATCTTTTAAAAAGTTGATAGATATTTTCTTGTGTACAATTTCAAAAGGATTCTTCAGTATTCTGAATGAGTATTGCAACTCTGGAGAGCATACGCTGCATTTGTGATACATTAGAAGGAAGCTGAATCCTTGTTTTATGAGCAATCCTCAACTATGGTGCGTGCCTTTGTAAAGAGAAACTTTAAGGAAGACATAATACGGGTTTACAAAATACCGAATGGTGAGGAAAAGGTAAATAGGAATTTATTTTTTACTCTGTCACAATACAAGAACTGGGGGGCGGAGGGGGTCACAACATGAAACTAGTAGGTAGTAAATTTAAAACGAATAAAAGGAAGTTCTTTTTAACACAGTGTATAATTCAAGTGTGGAACTCATTGCCACCAGATGTTGTGGAAGCTGACAGTTTAGCCATATTCAAAAAGGGAGTGGAAAAATTCTTGAAGGAAAGGGGCATCAGTAACTATTGAGCCCAGGAGTTATGTCACTGTGTGACGTAGGAGACTGGGCAAGAGGGACCCGAATGGTCCAACCCAGGTAAATGGCAATTCTTGTTCTTATGTTCTTGTGATATTTATTGTATGTATGATATTGTACTGAGTGGATCCAGCATCAGGTTTGAGGCACTCCACGTACACTCACCATTTAGAGACAGTTCGTTCCCAAAACAGTTTGTTCCCACCTTACCAGAACTTCTAGTCTTAATGGGTAAGCTAGACAAGGGATGGAAGGAGGGGATGGCATATAGAGGGTGAAATTATATCCTATTGGCCTACAGCAGAGCCAAGGATAGAACAGTTTTCTATACCATGCCCTTATACCAGACTATTGCTCATTTAGAGGCAGCCCCCAGGCAGCTTCCAGAATCTCCCTGGGCTGCCTGTTCCTCCCACTCCTTTCTCTGGAGCAGGAAGCTGAGGTTGAATGCACAGCCATGCAGGGGGAGAGGGGATGCAGGCCCATGGATGGAGGAGATTGCACCTGTTGGGGTGCAGCGGGGGTGCGGGGCGGGGATCATGCTCAAAATTATGTTGTAGAGGGAAACATAATTTAAGAATAGAGCACCATCCTGTGATATGTACCTTCATTTTCCTGTAGTTGCTCAGCACCTTAAAGAACATGGACCTTACAGACTCAAACAGCACTGAGGCTAAATTGTAGCTTCACCAACAAACTTTTATTTGGACTCTATCGGCAGAATAAAATGTGAAAATTTACAGGAAAAAAAAAAGCAAACAGAATGATTCCCCCCCTCAAAATATATAACCATAAGAAATCAGTGGAAGAAAAAAAAGAATCAAATGCTATTCAGCTGCTTTTAAAAACTTCAGTCTTAAAATGCTGAAAACTTTCACAACTGAAGTGAACAATGTAGGTTATAAAACATAAATCACATGTTAAAAACGTTATTATTACAACAAAGAGATTTGATATTAGCATTTAGGTTCAAGTCAGTGCAACATTCAAGTGGACAGCCTATGATGATGCCACCACATTTCTATTTTGGACCTAAGTTATAAACAAACTTCTAGCTCAAACACAGTAAAACAAAGACCAAACTCTGCCTAATGCACTGCCTTGCACTGAGGACTTAGCAGTCAATATATACTTTGCTCACAGTTGTATGTAAGCTATGCATATATGTATGCAAAATGTACTTCTCCTTATTCAGGAATAGACAAATATTCTGACTTAAAATTGTAAGGAGGCTGGTGTGCACTTGGTTTTAGCAATAATGCATTATTCTGTCAAAGATTTGTCAGGTTAAAGGGATTTATTATTAATTTAAAAGAAACGCAGTTCACATATTAAAAAAAAACAACCCAAATGCGATCACAAACAGACAATAAAATGAAAACATTATGAAACCAAGGAACAAAGAGAAAAAACAACAGAACCGAACAAAAGGGAGTTCACAGAATCTTAACAAGAACTAATTTAAAAAAACAGTGACCTTACCGATCTCTGACTTGCATTCTAAATCTGATAGAATCATGTGAGGTAAGACGTGTAGAAATCCCTCACTAACCTGAAGCATGACTGCTTCATTAATAGCACCCTATTAATTTGTTTGATCTAACTGCATAAGAAATAGGTCTGAAATGGTGGTAAATTCTTTCTTCATTTGACAGACAAACTTAATGCTTTCTTATGACTAATCAAATTCAGGATAAAATCTGATTAAATTAACATTTCTAGCCTGATGTGATGCTCATTAGGCTATTAGCCCAGGGACTACTGCAGGGTAATGACACTTTCTAAAAGATACTCATTTTGAACAGGCACCCCATTACTGCCATTTAGCAGTATCTTACTTTGGTAGTGGTTTATGCATGGGTCCATCAGTTGGTTGTTTCCAGTGCAGCTTTTATATTTTACAAGTAGTTCATACACCTAAAATGGCAGAGGGCAACAGGACAGAATTTGGCTGTCTTTCACCAACCTGCCCCTCCCTCCTAAAAAGAGAGGCAAGAAACAATAGATGAAGCGAAGTTACTTTCCTAGGGAAAAAAAGACAGCAAGGAAGAGACTCTGCCTTTGCTTCAGAGACAACATGATAGATCTCCTTTAATAGCAACTAGCAGTTACACTCCATGATACTAGTACATATTGTGCTTGTAAAAATATGCTTTCAATTGCTGGAGTAATTGGGTGAAACATGTTTGCTTGACCTAATGACTAGATAGATCGTGGAGATGATGGATGCGTTGATGTTGATGCTGTTAATTATCCTTGTGTTACTTACTTCTTAGTTATTGCTTAAAATGAGCAGGACTTTGGGCAGAACTCTGTTTCACCTAGTGGATAACCACCATGCAGCTTGAGACTAACTCCAAATTACCTAACTATTGTATAGAATTCATTCTAGCACCCCTTTGCACATGTAAGGAATAGGGAGATGGTTGTATGTCTCAGGAGTGTGATGCTATTCCTATGTGGAGGATGGGGTTTGTCATGCTCCTACATAATAGTTGGGTAACCTCAACTTATTTGAGGTTGAAGCTGTTTTTGGTAGTGCACTAGGTGAAACAGGATTCTACCTTTTATCTCTGTTAAAATCAGCAGTGAGGAGAAAGATGTTGGGTGCTTACAGACATGCGGGGGGGGGAGGGGGGGGGGCTTTACTTTCAACTTGATGCACCCCTGCACCAAGCACAGTGCATGTCCAGAAGAGAAATTGCATCAGTTTGACCTGGCTTGCCCAGCATCTGTACAGCTTGTGCTTCAGTGGGGCTTTTTGGTGCTTCTATCTAATAGCTGATTGAATCTATTGACTGTGTTAGTTTAGCTCAACTCTTACCAACAGGAAGGCCCTTTTTCTTTTCATTGAGTTGGTCAGTATTTTTCAAATCTTCAATTTTCTTTCTCTTTATAGGATGAAGGCATCCTTTTCACTACATGTGCTCTTTTGTGAGTGCCTTAGATAATATATAACATGAGCTCGCTGGAGTCAGTTAACATTATTTTGAGAAAAAAATGAAAAAGAAATCAATAAGGGTCAGATTTACTATCCCGTGCCCTTTCAAACACTGCCAAGCTGTACAGTCTGTTTTTCCAATTTGGAAAAATTATACAACAGATTCAAATGTAAATACCTACAGTTAGGCACTGACATAAATTCATTTTTAGGCTACCAAAACGATACCTTGATTCTCAGATGGACCAAATACTTTCCTGCAGCTTCAACTAAAGTGAATAGAACCTCGGAAAATCAGTATGCAATACTGAGACATTGAAATACTGGCTGCTGACATCCTGGCTCCAATGATGTAAACTAGCTACCTTTCTGCTCACCTTTGACCTCAGCATTGAAAATGCTGGCTGCTAGGAATAGCAAAATGCTTTCCATTTATCTGTGGCTGCTAACCTGATGTATTCACTTTCATGTGGACAAAGGGGTTGCAAAACATTCCCCTTCCCATTTGATTGCATTAAAATGATGTAAATAGCATTGAAAGGTAGTGGCAAATCAGATTTTCTAATCCACATAACATGTGCACTGAAATGAACGAAAATATTACAAATGAAAAAATTAACAAGAAAAGAGGTATAGCATTTATCAGTGTGACTGTGCTGTGATGAATTCAATGACAGCTAAATGCTATTTGAAAATTAGATTTAACAATAAAATAGTGTGGGCCATCAAAAACCCTTCAAATATGTGAACTGAAGATGAAATATATTCACACTGACAAATTCAGTAAATACTTCAATGCATTCACTTTCATAAAACAACAGACTTTCAGACTCAAAATATCAAGAAAAACATTTATAGATTACATTCGGTATACCCATAAGCTTCTTTTGGTCTAGTAATATGAAGATATTTTTAGCAAACCAAATTTATACACGCTTTCTTAAATTATTTTGAAACTTGAATTTTCCATGTAAAAACTTTTTTGACAAGTGGTAGGTCTTCATGAGTCATGCCAAATACTGCAGATGGAGGCAGATTTAAAAATAACAGCTCGTATGTCACACTGCAGAGGTTAATTTACACTACTTGGCACACTCAGTATATAACAATATCTGGTAAAAACATAATTGTCAACTTTTGTCTTGCTTCCTGAGACACTTGTAAAGTTTTAATAACAACAGTATTATATCATAGCAATCATTTTTATTAAATTGGACAATGCAAGAAACTTTGCTGGCTTGCATATGTTTGGAAAAAAATAGGTGTATGCATATATAAAGCACTCACTTCATATTTTTTCATACAACTTTTATATAGCAGACAACATTTACAATGATAATAAAAAGGGAAAAAAAATCAGATGATCAACACAGGCTGATCTGAAAAGTAATCTCTCACCATTGTGACCGTCAGAAGTGCTAAGGGATTTTAAGAAATGCTTATCAATGAGATAAAAAGCTACTTATCATGTAGTCTTACCTATCAGGTAAATATATTTATCTTGCATTTGTCAGTCATACATATGATCATCAAATATACCGAGAACATTTATAAAAAGAGAAATCACCCCTAACAGTATGCTATGAAAACATAATGCTTATTTTACTGCTGAAACCAAGTACAGGTTATTTATACAAAATTATCAAAGCATTAAAATGTTAATGTAAAATAACATAAGTAAAATGAACTGCTACCTGATTTTACAAAGCATACTACTCTAATGTTTAGTCGTTACTTCAACAGAATTACTGCTCCATTAAAGATACAAACTGGATAAAACTGATGTCTGAAAGTGACATGTTTTACTATAGATTCCCCTGCATTTGTTGCATATACAAAATACACACACACACACACACACACACACACACACACACACACACAAATACAAATTAAGTCATTAAGTCATATAACCTGAAAATATACATGAAAAACAGTATTTTCTCAAACAGTGCTCTCTAAAAATAAACTGTAAATTGTTTAGACTCAAAGCCAAAAGTGGAAAAAATGGCACGAGACTGAATAGGTCAATACTGCACTGTTCCTGCCCTGAATGGTTCAAATTCTGTCTCTATATTATCACTCACACTAACGTGTTCTGAACACCATCGTGTGGACAAAAGGAGGTATATCACAGGCTCTGAACAGCTCTGAAAGGCTTCGGCATAAAATCAGCCACAGCAGCTTTATTACTTTCCCCAAAACTAAGTTCTATATGCAGCTTAAGAAAATTCCAAAGGTATCTTAGTAATGGTGTCAGTGTAGAATTTAAAATACATGTTAATAAACGGTGACAAGAAATAGAAGAAACTCATGCTGGTACAGGCTAAATATTCTGAAACTTAGCTAGAACAGTTTAAAGGGCCTTTTTTCTTACGTTATATTTCATTAATATATTTAACCTCTACATTTTGTCCCAACTCAGAAAAAAAATACCTTGTGGCAGTGCAAAGATAATCTCTTGCATTTAATTTTTATAACAGTTTACTATAGTACACCTTATGAGCCAAACATATACATGAATTGGTGTAGAAAATAAAATATTCAAAACTGCAAACAGATTCTAAAAATAAAACCTGAAAAATCAGAAGCATGTTGCAGGCCATATTCTGCTCTAAGTTTTAACAATGCAAATCTGGAATAACTTAATATAAAATAAGAATGAATCCAGAATGACTCCATTCAATCTGAATGCAGAATATGGCTCAGCATCTTCAAAATGGTATGAAGACACCTAATATAACTAAAATACTCGCTTTCTCGCATGAGAAAATTAAGTTGGGTTTATAACAAAATGAAAAATCATTCATTAAAGACATGACATAAATTAATCATTACCAACAAAGTCATGTGTAGATAGCTTCTAAATGTTCAAATAAAAAAATTTAGACCTCTAGGCAAAAAGAGGAAAAAGGCATTTGTAGGAAATGTGTATGAAAAAATAATCTTCTTAAAATATATAAACCACTCTGATTTCCAACAAATTCAAGTAAATTAAGTTAGAAACTCATGCTACATTAAGTTATAAGATTTCAGAGGTGCAGTTCAGTTAGCTAAAAGCCCAAAATATACACATAACACCAAGTAAGACATATATCTAGGGCATTTCTAGAAAGGAAACAATCACATGAATATTCTAATCCTGTCATTTTCTTAAAAGACCATGCCCTTTTTGGTATCATTACAGGAAATGAAGTTCAAGACTAATTTTATCAAAAATATTTAAAATATTTTAAATAAGATTTGGAATCACAAGAGAAGTAAAAATAAGTCAACTTTAAAAAAATACTCATGCCTGGCCAGCAGTTTGTTAACTAAACAGAAAGCAAACAGGATAATTTCCTCTGGGGGTTCTTCACTGGCTTCAGTGGACTCATGACAGTAGAGAATCTGGCCCATAAGGTCTTGGTGCATTTTAACAAATAAATACCCCATTTCAGAATCTGCCTCAAATCAAGATATTCTTACTAGGAATTCTATTCCAAACTAATCCAGGTTTATTGTAGATTCCCTGAAGGCTTCCACCATTCAGAGTCCTTAATGCCCATATTTTATTCAAAAGTAAAAATAAATATTTTTCTTGACGGCTCTTCCAGAGTTGGAAACTCCCAAGTTCTGACAAGAGTCCCCTGATAGTTGTAGATCAAGACATTTAATCTAACAGCTCAATCTGTATTTTACATCAGTAGTTTTCAACCTCTGGTCTGTGTACCCCTGCAGGTCCACAGACTGTCTCTAAGGGATCCACGAAAGATGACTATGATCAATCAAAAGTATGTGAATACCCATATTTACAATTCAAAGGAGTCCACACCTCCTCAAAATTTTGAAAGGGGCCCGCACCCCCATATGAAATTTTTTAGGGGTCTGCAAATGAAAAAAAGGCTGAAAACCACTGCTTTACATGACTAAGATCATAGATAATCACGCTGATGGGAAAGATCACTCTGATGGTATTTTCCATCATTTTAGGGCTCTACATCAGAGCTATCTGTGCCTTGCTAACAGCAATTTCTGTTGCCAAAACATGATAGCTTCAACTTCTTATAACCTTGTAATGACCTTGTCCTTGGAATGACTGAGGCTGGGGTTCAGATGATCATCTGTTTCACATAAACAAAAGTGTACCTTAGGCCAAAAAACCTAATCAACAAGAAACAAACAACTCACATAATAAATTTCTTTTCTTCATTAATCCTACATGTCTAAATTTCTATTCACTGATGAACCTTTGCTAAATTGTCTGCTTCCTAAAACTGCTGGAGTTGCAGCACCTTATTCCAGGTTGTCATTTAGTGAAAATGTCTACCATGGTGAGATTCACATAGGATTTGCATTCTGGATAATTATGTCCCATGTCCTTTGCCTTTCCAAACTGAGGTTTCTAAGCCTCTCTTTCCATCCAGTTAATCCTTCTGGTAGTCACTAGTGCCTGTGAATTTTGCATTCTAATCTTCCCCTGTTCATATAACCTTTTCTGGCATATACTGTTAAAATGTGAAAATGTCATAAAGGAAATAAGATCTATGAATGTGTCTGTACCTGATTATAAAGCTTGCCTCATTGACTCCATTGTTGTCTAAAATGGAACTAGATTCTAGAGTGAAAGGCCTTTCCTTCACCAGTAGGCACAATGCCTGTCTATTGGATTAGTGTTAGTGTTGAGAACCAGAAGACCACCAGTACATGATTATAGCTGTGGTTGAATACACTTTCCAGCTAGGAATAACAACACAAGAGTCAGAAGACTGGCCATCTCAGCTTTATACACCTAGGGTGTGTCCCCACATACAGGGCCATGTGCTTGCAGTGACAAAAATAGCAGGGGCACAAATCTGTGCTGCTACTTTTTGCCACTGCGCCCCTCCCCCCCCCCCACATGTGCGCTTTGGTGCGGGGCAAAATGCCCCACTTCAGGCAAACTGCCCTTTCCCCAGCTCTCCTGGCTCCCAGCATGCTGGAGAAGTCAAGGCAGAACTAAAGGAGGGGAGATGCTCTGGCCAGCAGCCACAGCATCTTCCTGGAGGACCAAACCTTTGTGTCGGCTGGTGCATGCTCCTGTGGTGTGGTGCTGTGCTGCTTTTCTTCGTGGCATTTTTTTTCCTACCGGGATTTCCCAGTAGCAAATTCTGCCCCTGTACTGCAAATCTGCAGCATGGGCACATTTTAACATGCCCAGTGTGTGGTTTGTGGTGCCACAAAGAGGTTTGCAGTGCCACAAACCTCATGTGCCTGCATGTCTGGATCTGGCCTTAGGGGTAACTGAATGTGCCAGTCCTGAGCTGGATTAACATTCATTTAATCATACAAAAGACTTTTAGTAGCCACACATGGTGAATATCCAGACAGTCTAAAACCAGCAAAATGCTGCATGACAGAGAGGAGATCATAAGAAAATCATTATCTCCACACTTTGCTGTCAAGGATATGCTTCAAGTGACCTTGAGTATCCTTGTTTTAAGTATAAACATAGTTCA
>NW_005841864.1:2946538-2946743 GCF_000455745.1 Alligator sinensis
AGCAGGGTATGGGAACCTGTACTGTTACTTTCCAAAAGAACGGGTAACATTTCATGTGAACAGAGTTCTCCAGAAGTCCATCTAAGAGCCTAAACTTCAGGATTAATGTGAATGAAAAAACTTTAGGAAAACTGCAGTTTTACTCCACTTCATCATCATAAATAACAAGGTGAATAAAATCAGTTAACAAGATCGTAAAATTCCT
>NW_005841864.1:2946774-2982433 GCF_000455745.1 Alligator sinensis
GCTGTTTTAAGATCAGCAAACTCTAAGAAAATAACTTTCTGTGGAAGAGAAAAGCTCAAGAGAATTATCTAGACCTACTGTCTTCCCTAAACCAAAACAAAAATTAAAAACAGAACACATGGAATGAACTCAGGAAAATAAATCTCATCATTTCTTATCATAACTCTGATATTAAAATTAATATAGTAAAAGGCTTGATGTAAATGCTCTATAAAATGTCTATAAACTATACAGAATAAATTGACAGAAATACAACAAGGATCATGAAAGTTAAAATGATTCATAGAGAGAAATAAGGTAGAAACATGAACCTAAATGTCTCTGAATGAGGTGTTTATTTCCTACTGGCACGTGGTCGAGCCTGAGATACGTGGTAGTAACAATCTGCTGGGTTGCACCTTCCGATTGGCCCCGGAGGCCCCTGTGGACCTGGAACTCCAGGAAGTCCTGGTGGGCCTGACAGATTGATGGCTGATAAAATAAAGATAGTAATTAGCACTGACAATACCCCTGTGCAGATGGTGAACAGCAACACGTGACCAAAAGCCTGCTCCTTCACACCAACTAAACAGCAAGAGGCAGGAGTGCTCAGTCTGACCTCAGATTGAGGGCTGACCTCTAACCTCTGCAAACTGGGAATCACTCAGTGGAAGACCATAGAGTCACCCCGGTGTAAAATTGGAGAGAGAAAATCAGGTGCACGGTGTTCATTTGTTAATTAGTAACAATAGCCAGAGTAAAGCTAGAGATGTTTACCTGAAGGACCAGGGGGACCAGGATTACCCGGGAGTCCAATTCCAGGCTCACCTCTTTCTCCCTTTTGTCCCCGGTAGCCTAGACAGGATAAAGAATAAAAGCACCCTGTTATTACAAACACTGATTGTCTGTCCATCTTATTGACGTTAAATTACCGAATCAAGCCACTGAAGAGATGTCCATCTTTTTTTCTGAGGCTAGTAATACAGCCACTATGTTATTTACCTTCCTTCTTCTAGAACATGGGAAGATTGATACTTATAACTTATAGATCCTTGGACAGCGAGACTGTTATTGTATAAATTGGCAACACCCTCTCCAAAATTTTCTGTTACTTTTGTAAATGCTCTAAAAAAAAAAAAAATGACTTTGTGTCCTACTGCAGGACTGGTCCTAGGGTGAGTGTTATACGGCACCAACCAATAAGTTAGATTTGACAGAAAAAGCAAAAAAACCCTTACTACAATATAGCTAAAGAAAGAAATATGAGGTACAGTAGTCTATTTAACTGACCTCATTCACTACAGTGAGCTCCTTGCTTTTCAACAGAAAAGAGTATCAAAATATAGCCTACAAACCAGACTGCCTGACTACTACCTCATCATCTCTCTCATGCCTTCTGGTCTGTACCCAAACTTGTCAGTTGTATTATATATTTCAGATTGGAAGCTTCCCAGCAGGGATTTCATCATCTTGTGTAATTTTAAAATTGCATACAGATCTCTAGATATAAAAAACCCTATAGTTACTCACTGGTTGCACAGTTCTTCTCAACATTCAGCATGGTATTGTTGGAACTTGTGCATGTTATAAGCTGCAGCAAACAATGCATTATTGTGACTTACGTGACTGCACTTTGTTTACCAAGCAGGCCCAGTAGCTGTGCTTTGCATGTTCATGTGTTTGCAAAGCATAGTTACTGAGCATACTACTACTAATTATGTAACATTACTGTATACTGGACGCATCTACATAAGACCCTATATTGCCGTGGTGAAAAACTACAGAGACGTGGCTTGTTGCTATGGAGATGTAGCATAAATGGGCACTATCCGTGATGCCACTGCCACTGCACTGTAGCAATGAGCTACTGCACAGTACCAGCGGGTACTGTGCAGTCATTTAGTACCAACTGTGCAGCAGGGCACCCACTGAGGACGAGTGGTTGTCATTAGCTGAACTGTATGAAAATTAGATTGTACCCTGATGTTTCTTTGTAAATTATCAATTTGTTCGCAT
Organism: Alligator sinensis; assembly: GCF_000455745.1. NCBI lineage: Eukaryota > Metazoa > Chordata > Crocodylia > Alligatoridae > Alligator > Alligator sinensis. The sequence goes on from NW_005841864.1 coordinate 2,948,770, forward strand.
CCGCTAGACAGATTCTGGTTACTCTTAAAACAGAGGGTCCAGGGCAACAATAAAAATTCTTGCTTACAATTTCCCTTATAGTTAAGTAAGTATCCTTTGACTTTTAGAGTAGAATGGGAGATAGCTATATGGGAGATGGATACACTTTTATAAATAACAAAAATCTGACACCTACCATAACACTTGCCTTTCAGAGGGCTTATTGGGAAGTCCTTCATCCTTTTTAATACAAGAATAAAACTGTTTATCTGTCTGTTTATGGGTGTGATACATATTGAGGATTGTTTGCCAACTCCAGGTTCAATTTAGAATTGTAACAGATAAGTTTAATTTTGCTGTGTTTAAGGTGCCAATATATTTTCATTAATTTGTGCAATTCACTGTAATTGCTACACTTTATGAAGATCAACCACATAATCAGGCATGTCAGTGTGCCAGGTAAGAAATTTTCTCTTTGGAATAGCTGTCCACTGAAGAGAGGAAAATTAAAATATAAGGGTTGTGGGTGACTGATCAGCACAGAGTCAGTTGATATCACCTGAGCAATAAGGGACACTAAGTTATATGGCTAAAGTAGTCTTGTCTAGTATAATCTTGCAGCAGTACTATGTGGCAACATAACTTCATGTGACAATTGAAGAAGAAAATGGGATGAGGTATAACTACTGTGGGTTCCAGCTGAGAAATACAGCTGAAACTATACCAACGGAAGGGAACACGAATACATACAAACTTCCTATTAAACCAAGCTCATCATACAGTTCAGCAGAAAACCTATTATCTATTGCAATCATATTGGGTTTCAGAAAAGAGTTGCAAATTGCATCTTATTATCCTCAACATCTCAAAATTCCCTCTCGAATAACAATAAAATTATAGTGAAGTCCAAGAAAAACATAAAACATGCATGCAGAGTGACATGCAGACACCACATGACAGTGATACAGAAACAGGCAGGTATATAAAAAGGAAGCAAGCCATTTAAAAATGCACAGAAAAACCCAAACTTTACATTAGTCATGCATTCTAGTAACTGGGCCTACGAAAGAACTGCATAAGAGTCCATATATAACCCATAAAAACCTGCAAAAGGAAAAGTGAAGAAGTTCATATTGAACAGTGGATCTTAAGGTTGCTCTTTAATTACCAGGATTAATAATATTTATAGTTATGCCAGCTGGTGGTTGGCTGTGGAAATTTTGTGTAATTCATGTAGTTATTACAGTTTATGAAGGTCAACCACATAATCTGGAAACCTATTACATTTCCTATTTATTATATCTCTCTGATTCTTTATCTTACAATAAGTGGTTAGAATACAATTTATAAAAAACCAAGTTACTTATATTTGAATAAAACAGTACTATCGCTAATCGTTTCTGTATTGAATTTCTGCAGTCATGAGGTACAGAAAGAAATTGTATTTAAATCACACTTACACCATTAATTAATTAAAAATTATTGAAATCTAAATCAATCATGGAAAAACAATAATACATATAGCTGTCCATCTGTGCACATTGTATGAATGAGAAAGGTATATACAATGGCTAGCTGTATTTGAATACATATACAAATGAGTATTTTGTACATACTGGCAATGATTCCAAAGTTTAAATGATACCAACATTTAATAAAACATCCTCAGGTAACTTTTCTAAAAATAATGCTTTATTTTCCAGGGCACAAACTATAAGAAAAAACATGCGAGTATAACATTGAGGTATCACTTCAAAACAATCCAGTATTTAACTCTCACAATAAAATAGTTGATTTTTATATGAGGTATATGTTACTCAGAAGTAGGTCCCATGATTACACTTCTGGAAGATAATATTACAGTCTACCTGAGCAAGATTTTAGGTTTATGGTTGCAAACTCATACACAAGACACAGAAGAATATTACCATTTATATAAATAGCATTAGGTTTATTATAATAATTCAGGCACAGCTATGAGGTATAGCTATGATGCTATGTGTATCTGTTTTCATGGTTATAACTCCACTAACAGATGTTTAATTCAAAAAGCTTACAAAGGCAACAATTTTACCAAAGCCTTTTGCTTGTGTTCAGGATATACAATTTGGTTGAAAAATTTACAACAATGAAAAAACTCAGAAGCTTTATGTAAACAACTACCCTATGTGGGCAGTTTCAGTAAACACATTGTAGTATGCAGGAACCAGATATTAAAACAGGAACGTGCTCTTTTCCGACTTGTAAACTTACTGTTCATAGTTAGTTTGAACTATGGGAACAAAGGGATTTCCTGGGTCTTAAACATAATCTGCTTTTTCAAATCTTACTCCATATACTGTCCACAAACAGCCAAACTCGTTTTAGACATGTTTTAATATTCTATTGTATTCATCAAAAATTCTATTTTATATTCTATTGGACCCAACAAAAATCCTAGTCCACTATTCTCTCTGTGGGCATCTACACGTGCACTTTACTGCAGAGTAGGTTAATTAGCTCCACAGTAAAGTATCACCATCTACATGTGTGCTGGTATTAGGGCACTGTAAATTAATTAACTCCACCATTAGATACATTAAATAGTACTGCTGAGGACAGTACTATCTTATGGCAGAGTAAGGAACTGTGCTGAAATCCACATGTAGACAGTGACAGGCGCTGGTGGGGCATGAGGGTGCCAAAGTGCACAGGCTATCTGTTGCCTAGCTAGACGGCTCCGCACTGTTGGCATGCTCATGATCCAGCCAGCCTCTCCGATGCTTGATGTTGCCACCTGGAGCCTGGGGCTGACCCCCGTGATCCCTGCCAGCCTGGGGTTGCTCTGCCACAGCACAAAGTGCTGTTGTCCCAGGTGCATGTGCAGATGCTGTACTTGGAAGCAGTTTTCTCTGGCGCAAGCTGCAGCGGAATTTATCACGCTGCATTAATTGCACTTGTTGATGCACCCCATGTCTCCATAAACAATTTTACTCCAATCAGTTACTTGAATTTATATTGATCTAAAATGTAAAGGGACTCATTTACCATCAATGAAACCAATAGTCAATTGTGTCACTTTCTGATAGTACTGAAAAACTTTGTGCCTGGGGATGGATACTTTTCTCAACTGCCAAGACAAAGGAGTTTGAAGTAAGGGAAGAAACTTGGAGGAACAAATTAAATGTTTTGTCTAAGACCCTAGATAGACAAGTGTAACAGAATTTAGGAAATAAAATAGCCAGCCTGGATCTCCAAACCTTGAATGGAGGCGTTTAAGTATCTTTTGGCTGAGATTCACAACATACAGGATGGGTCAACATAAAAAGCTTTACTGTGAATTAGGCTAATGTAATACATAGTAAGGTGTCACTGTACATGTGTGTAGCAATTACTGCACAGTATATTAGTCTAATGCACCATTTTCCAACTATCTGTAGATACAGGAACTAGAAAAATGGCACAATAACTAATGCACTGTATTGCATGTGTAGATGTTGACCAGGACCAAAATTGTTCCTGGTCAGCCTAGGCAGCAGCGGGCCACAGGTGGTGGGGAGAGCTGTCCTGGGTCCAGTGGATGCTGTCTGACAGCCATGTGGAGATTGGGATCTGTTCCAAGCTCCACGTGGCTGGCAGAGCTGCCTGCCAGCCATGTGGAAAATAGCCCCAGCTGCTGGGCAGCTGCCTGCCAGCCACATGGAGTTTGGAACCTGTCCCGATCTCCACATGATTTGCAGGCAGCTGCCCAACAGCCAGGACACCTCTCCCAGCCACATGGACCACAGATGGGACAGCTGCCCTCCCCTCCCCACCCCCCAAAGCCCTCTACCAGTCTGGGGCTGGCACCCAAGGGAGCCTGGAGCTTTCCCTGGCTGCTGCAGCGGGTAGAGCAGGGCAGGAGCAGCCCTGGATTGAGCTGCTTTTGTCGGGCTTAATTTGCTCCCGATGGGGGCGCACGTGTAGATGTATGCTGGGGAGCGCTTGAATTAGCTTGAATTTTCTGCGCAGAAAATTCAGGTGCATTAACTGCACATATAGACATGCCTACAGCACAGTAAAGATTGAGGATGCATAGGCCAGCCATTAAGGAAGGAGGATGGAGAACAGGGGTGAGTGAAGAATCCTGTCCCTTTCATGAAGTCAGGCAGCATTCATGTGATTCCCTATATCCCTGAGTTAAGTAGCTCTGTTGTTATATGAACCCCTACTGAGGCTTAGTCCTCTAAGGGCACAACCTTATTGAATTGCAAGTAGGTGAGGAGGAAGACCCTGCTTTTGCTTAAGAACTTAGTGGTTAGGGCCCTAACCAGCAGGCTATAGACTAGGCAGAACTGAGGGCATGCTCCACTCCTGCTTTTGAAGCTAGGCTAATGGGCAACCAAAAGCAGCCAGAGTAAGAGCAAGAAAAAGAGTACCTTACTATGTAGCACAGTGGGGAAGGGCACTATCCTGGAAGAAAGATACCCTGACTATTCCTCCCTGCTTCCAACTGTATTTCTATATTTTATGTAATAACTATTTAGTTGAAAATACATGACCAATCCTAAAGCTTAAGATCAGCCTGAAGAATGTTCAGGTCTCTCACTTCCTGGGCAAATCACCTAACCACGATATCACTGGAACACAGGTAGGTCATCCATCCTCCATCATTAAGTGAATTCAGATTCCCTTCATGGTACTTAGATGTAGTGATGACTAGTACGTGAACCCCAAAAGGCCCTAGGCAGGATTCACAGGCTAACATGTACATCTCATTCAAACTAGTGGGAATACAGAAAAACCCAATAGCTATACTATACATAGATTTTCTTAGTGATAAAAGGCATGAATAAAATGAGTCAAATACATTTCTGATCCATGCAGTTATACAAAAGTGAATTTGGATAACAAACCAAAATTTGCTCTAAATTGTACACACACAGTCCCAATTAAATCAAGGAAGTTGTTAGCTCCTGAATTTTATGATAGAATTTGGCTTATTGTATGCAAAATGAATGTTACTGCTGTGATTAACTTGAAAATAAAATTACAAATTAACTGAATATAGATTGTAAGACATTGTTCCTTTAACAGACTGTAGGTAGTAACACAATCAATGAAGTAACAAACACCCTCTCTAAATAAACATTTAAAATCTCATTAGCAATACTGCCTTATAGTATTATAACAGTCCTATATTTTAATTTTTAAAAATTAAAAAAGCATGTAAAAGAAATACTCACACACTATTATACATTGCCTAACTTCTTCACTGCTAAATGGATATTTCAGTTGAGACTTTTTGTTATTCTGGTTACATTACACAGTTCCATTGGAATTACAATGTAATATTATAATTGTTTGTACCTGATACATAGATTCATAGATTCTAGGGTCGGAAGGGACCTCAATAGATCATCGAGTCCGACCCCCTGCATAGGCAGGGAAGAGGGCTGGGGCTAGATGACCCCCGCTAGATGCGTATCTAACCTACTCTTGAACAACCTATCTAACCTCCTCTTGAAGACCCCCAGGGTAGGGGAGAACTCCACCTCCCTTGGGAGCCCATTCCAGACTTTGGCCACTCTAACTGTGAAGTTGTTCCTAATGTCTAGTCTAAATCTGCTCTCTGCTAGCTTGTGGCCATTATTTCTTGTAAAGAAATACATTTGACAGCATTTGAGGTATATAATGGTTAATTTCAATCAAGGATAGCAGGGAATGACTCTTAATAGTTTATGAATCTGTTCCCTCTGGTCTCCTGATTCCTTAAATATGAATGTTTAAAAGAACCTAAAATAAATGCAAAAAACTTGAGCATTATAATATCTAATCACCGGGAGTATCTGTTCTATTCCCAAAACAATGGGAATCCTTTGACCTAGCTGACTTCCTGCCCCTGGGGCAGGGGCTGGACTCAGTGATCTTCTGAGGTTCCTTCCAGCCCTAATGTCTATGAAATCTATGAAATTTATGAACAATGGTGGCACTGTAGACTTTTTAAAATCATACAATAATAATTCAGTGTAGATTACCTGATATATTAGCTCTGCACATAAATGTGAAATGTTTCCCTGTTGAGCCTGGACACGTGAACATATATGGCTGAGATGGTTTAGTCAGGGAAGATCCTGCTTGGAGCAGGGGACTGGAATAGATGACCTTGTGAGGTCCTTTCTAGACCTAGTAGCCTATGAGCCTATGATCCTCTAACATGATACTCTGGTGATCTTAGACATACACGCATGAAACAGATTTCCCTGAAGAGCCTACTACATTAATTTTTTAATGACTGACAGCAAACTGAAATTTGCAAGCATACTTTTCAGTCTGCTTAGTATTTTAAGCTTTGCTTTTTTACTGCCAGCTCACAAGAATGAAATGATCAGACATAGCAGGGAAGGGCATCAAGTGCATGGGTCATGCTAATATGCCTTTGGTTTTGCACTCCTGGTGTAAAAGGAAGGTAGGCCAAACTATTGGCTTTCTTTACTTCCTTTTTTATGCATCAGAGATGGATAAGCCTCCTACTTACGTCTTGCTATTTTATATATTGAAAGAGGGTGTTGTTCTGAGCGTAAAATATGTGGAAATATTGTGTAAATGGGATACAACTATTATTTGAAAATAAAGCAAGAAAAAGAAGCTTCATTTTCCCTATAAGTATAGCTATAATCTTCCCTTCTTGAAACCAGCTAATTGAAAGCAATTCCTGTTACAATTTGCTAATTGACACTCTCCTCCAAATACACCCTAACTGAACAATCTGACACTGTTATTGAAGTTGATTATTTACAGCAATCTGCATATTTAGATAATTAACAAGTAAGTGTTGTAAAGCTCTAATCCCTTTCATTGTTTTCCTTGATTCTTTATTCTTGTTTGTTCTTCTTATTTTGAGCTCATCACATTTTTCAAGCTTCAGTCAAGGGTTTGTTGTTATCGGTGTTAATAGCCTTTATTCTTCTTATAGCTTTAGGTTCCACACATCTTCAGCTTTCATTTCATGTTCTTCATTCCAGTCTGACTTGCCCTGACTCCAGAGCAGACCAAACTAACAAAAGATAATAATTAAGAACTACCTATACATATAGGCTAGGGGCAGATATTCAAAAAGCCTGAGCCTGAATTGATTTAATCTTTGCAGGTTAGTCTAACCTGGCTAGGCTGAACCAGTCTGTAATCGTACAGACATCCCCTCTTGGCTGAAGAAATGAAGGCACATGCTTGCAGTGGCTCAGGCTAGAAATTGGGGGGCACTAGACCAGCCCTCCCTTGCCTTCCATAGTGCTGAGCTGAGGGGGGGCATGGCCAGGCCCTGGCACGACACTCTGATTAGGGATGGGTTCCCCCCCTTCATTGCTCCTCACCAGCCCAGCAGGGAGTTGATAACAGAGCATTTAGCACCCCATCAAAACAAAACACAAGCCTCTCTCATTAGTTCAAGCTTTTCTTAAACAACTTTTCCCAAGGAAGGGACAGAGGGACCAGCTGACTTGTTGATTAGCTCCAAAAAGCCCTAAGCAAACATTGTCCTGTCTGCCTTACACAGACACCTCTCAATACTAGCTAGCATACCACATGCTGCCTATTATCCGTGCTGTGGGAGAGGGGAGTGGGGAATCCCTGCTTGAGCAGGGAGTGGTGGGGGAGGAGGGAGAAGGCACAGGGAAGCCAGGCAGATAGTGCTGTGCCTGCCATCTCTGCTGGAGCTCCAGCCAGGGAGCAGGGAGAAGGGGCCAGCACATCTCTCTGGAGCAGAGAGCCCTGCCCAGGGCTGCAATGCATCTGGGATGCTGAGGGAACTCTGGTTTAAGTTAAACCAGGAAGGGATCTGGGACAGACTTTGCATAAACTGGCTTGACCCAAATCAGCTAAAGCTGATACTACATTCAACCAGATTTATCTCAAACCGGTTTCAGCCATTTTCAAACTGTTTTAGGCGCACTGAACTTCTGTTCTGTTACAGGTTTAAACCAATTTCTGATCACTTAAACCACTTTATGTGTAATGTCTGTCTCTAGCCATACTGTAAATTATGTAACTACTTCCCATATAACTCTATTTTATATTTTTTCTTATTATTGTTCTATCCCTTTTCTAGTAATCCCTCACACTAATAATATCTAGACTGAGGATTTCTAGACCTGAATGAGCTCAAATGTCATGAAGTTACATTTATAGCAGAGGTCAGTGCAGCAGAGGCCCAAATTATTTTGGAAAACCACAATATGCAAATAACAATTTTAGATACAGCAAAAATCCAATTATGTGAAATTGTTTTGTGAAAAAAAATTATTTCACTACAATAATATAACCAGTTCATCTTCACTGCTTTTATGTTATTTTATTTGCATTCATCCCTTCTCATCAGGGTTGCCTCTGGATCAGAACTCAAATAATTGCTCCTTAGAAGAAAACTGCATGGCTGTAGACTTGGATCAAACATATAAGTAGCTTTGACAGGGTATCAGCCTGGTTTCTATATTTTATGGAATTGTTTTGGGAAAAAATAACTACTAGAGCAAGTTTAGGTAAGCTCTCTGTCAGTAGACAAAGTGTGTCATTTATTAGAATAAAATGCATTGATTAGGAGTTTTTAATAAATAAGAACACACATTTATTATGGGTTAATATGTAGATCTAGTCTGGAAAAACATAATTATGGTTTTAAAAGTTAATTATTAGGAAGCTATATGAATGGTTCTGTCTAACTTAACCATCATTAGCAAGTGTATGAAAAATCGAAGTTACAGTTCATGTATGAACAATTTATTGTTAACCTTACCTTGAGGCCCAGGCTCTCCTGGTGGTCCTGGTAGCCCATCCTTTCCTGGTGGACCTGGCTTTCCATGAGCTTGGGAAGCTAGCATTGCAGCTGGCAGTTTGAGCTGAGATAGAAGCTGAGCCATCCTCTCTTCATTAAGAAAGGACACAGAAAAGAGAAAGTGTAAAAGATTTAGTAGAACCACATATATAAATGACCCAAAGCCCCAGCCTCAGCTTCTGGACTCATTCAAAACATCTTACCAGAAAAAATGTCATTTGATCCTTTAAAAAATGAACACCATAATTTTTCAAAGTGCTCCTGTAAGTATAGAGCAACTTCAATTCCAACTGACTTCAATGGCAGGAGTGCTTATACCTTGTTCAACTGAACGCCTAATGAATAAGTGCTAAACCTACAATTTCTCGGCAGATTGTTTTTTATATTAACATCCTCCCACCATTCAAGTGACCTGTGTCTCCTAGTCACAGAAATATGAATATAGAAGAGATAGTGTTTAATATACCTTTGTAACTTCATTTAATTGCAAAAATAGAGTTTTACATGCGAGGGACTTAAAATTTCCATCCACTGTCCCTCTGCTTAGGGGTGAACTATTCCCTCTAGCTCATGTTCTAGGGTCTGAAAGCTCCTTAAGGGTCTACAATGTTGGTTCTGGGCATGCACAGAACAACCCTAGTCTGAGCAAATTGTTGCCCAGTGCTTGTCTAAACTCAGCAGGGATTCAGACACTTCCCAAAGGCCTCCAGTCCAGTAGGTGTCTTCAGGGTAAGGCTAACATATTGGTAAGGTGTTTTGTCTCATTAAATGTATTTGTATTTGCGTTCTTTTTAATACACAGCTGTCACAGAGGAGGAGGAGGATGTGGTGCTGTTCATGCTGTTGCCAGTGAGCCAACCTTGTATATAACAGACTAGTAGTTACAATTCTCACTCAGAAAGCAGACTTCCTTGGTTAAATGTCCTCCTCAGCCTGAGGGGACTGAACCCCACACTCTCATTTCTTAGGAGAATGCCCTAACCCAGGCTACAGGCTAGGCTGGATAGGGTCCTCCACCTGCTGAAGTATGTCTCTTGCCCAGCAAGCAGCACCAGACAAGATAGTGGAGGGAAACAGGGAGAGAAAGAGAGGGAACATGACTCTAGCATAAGGGTTAGAACATTGCCTTAGGAGAGAGGGGGTGCATCTACACGTGCTAATAATGCAACACAATAAATCCCAAGGCATTTCAGGATGGAGCCAACTGCTCCCAGACATGGCCATGGCATCTACATGTGAGCCCAGGACTGCAGCAATTTGAAGCTGGGGCAGAGCAGTCCTGGGCTGGCAGGGGGCTTGGGAGGTCAGCCCTGGGATCCAGCATCGGGTGGCAGAGGGGCTGACAGGAGCTGGGTTGTGGCCCACAAGCTGGTTGGGCTGACTGGGCACAATTTGCTCCCAATTGTCACTGTCTACATGTGTGTTTTATCGCACTTAATGATTCCACCATAAAACAGTACTGTCCCTGACAGCAGTATCTTAAGGTGGAGTTAATTACTTACTACACCCTAATACTGGCACATGTGTAGATGGTGATGTTCTACTGTGGAGCTAATTAGCTGCAGTAAAGGACACATGTAAATGGACACAGGAAGTCCTAGGTTCTTGCCCCTACTCACAGAATCATTCTTTCTCTCTCTCTTTTTTTCTTAATGGCCACTGACAGGGGTGTTTGCTCAGTGCTCTGAAACCTTCTCCCTGTTTTGTGAGCCTTTCTCCTTTTCTTGTTTTGGTTTTCCTCCCCTAGACAGTTTGACCCATTTCCCACTGTAGTCCCCCACTTTTCATTACTTTTCCCTGCCTTTTTCCCCCTTTGCTAAGTCCTTTCTCCTGCAGTCACCCTCTTCCCCTCTCCTCCCCCTCCCTCAGGTTGTTTTTTGTTTCCTCTCCCTCTCCCTACAGCTACTCTTCTGTTTATAGTTTTCCCTTCCCTTGAACATTGCTTACCTTTCTCCTCTCCCCTGGGGTTAGTACATTTGTTTCCAGCTTCTTTGTTCCCTGCCTACAGAGGGCTGCCCACCCCCCACCCTTTGGTTCTTTGCAGCATATAGGACATGTTTGCAACCTATGAGTGCCCCCACAGCAGCAGCACACTCCTCCACTCCCACGGAGGGAGGGCATGAAGCCAGAGACCAAAGCTCCAGTCCAGAGGGGCTGAAACCCCAGCAGTTAACTGCTGAGTGCTGCCTTCAGCCATTCTAGCAAAAAAAAGAAGCTGGCCACAGTGAAGCCTCTTGCGGCTGTGCCTGAGCGTGGCTTATCCATCTCTGGTGTGGCACCCCCATTGGGTGGTGGGGAAGGCCCTTCCTCCCAGTCACTCCCCATTTCATTTGAGTCAGCTAGCTCTGTGGCGGTGGACCCAGCCCCCTCTTCTCCTCCCCGTCTCAGGGGAGGATTTGGTCCCTCCTGCTGGGAAGGACAAGTCCAAGAAAAAAGGGGTCTTCTAAAAAGGCCTTGTTATCCCCTCAAGACCTCCCCACCACTTCAAGGGGAGCTGAGGTTAGTGAGCAGGGCCCCCATCCCCTCTGCCTGCCTCCTCGGCATCTCCCCCAGACCCTGTAGTACTCAGGAGTGACCTGGGGGTAGGGGAAGTGGTGGTGGAGTCCAGTGGCCCTCCCCCCATCTCTTAGCTCTTTCAGGATGACAAGATTGATATGGAGGTTGGACCCTCTGGGAGCCACAAGTGTCTCCAGGAGCAAGAGTGCCTGGCCCATGACAGCACCCCACCCAAGAGACCAGGGACTGATGTCCCCCACCAGGCCCTCTTGGAGGATGCTGCTCCCACAGAGCCTGATGCTGAGGATCCTGGTGAGGGGACAAGTACCTGACGTGTACAGCTCTTCCACCTTGGGGTCAGATTTTGATTCTGCCTCTGAGGACAAGTTAAGAGAAGTCTTGCCTGAGGAGGTGGTATCCTCCAATTCAGCTAAGGTACCCCTCTCAATAAGGAGCGTCCCCACCCCAAAGGCGGAACCTGTTCCTGCTTCCAAAGAACCTCCCTGCATTGGTTACTCAATTGAAAGTCTTATTGAGTTTCTTGAACAGACAAAGCACCACCAGAGGATTGCACAGCATATACATAAATGGCTCCCAGAACCTGAGCCATTTGTGGTGTTTGCTAAGGCTGTTGAAGCAGCACTGCACTCCACTGCAGCGATATAGTTTTTGCCTGAGCAAGCTTGCGGGCAATGTTGGGCACTTGTTGTGAGCAGTTATGGCTGACAAGCTGTAGAAATAACAATTGAAAATAACAACCTGTTATTTTCCCTGTCCTGCATGCTTGCTCTTCTCTGTTCTTCCTCTCTGTTCCATTGGCTTTGCCTGTCCCCCTTTTCTACACCTTTTACACATGGCTGCCAGAACCTTTGGTTCACTCAATGCCAATGGCTGCAGAGACCCTGTGAAGCAGATGGCACTCTTTGATTTCCTGCACCAGAAAAAGCTGGATGTCACCTTTCTGCAAGAAACTCATATTGATGGAGCTAGTCAAGCCAACTGGCATGCTTCCTGGAGGGGCCATATGTTGCTGAGCCATGGCACCTCTCAGTGCAGGAGTCGCAATACTCATCACCGCAGCTGACTCCTGACTTGGCAGTAACCCAAGAGGTCATCCCTGGCCACCTGCTAACTGCATGTATCATGTTATCACAACATCACCTCCTCCTAATTAACATCTTTGCGCCCACTGCCAGGTGAGAATGGGCAGACTTCTTTGAGACCCTGGCTGACTTTTTGAGGACTGCAGCTGATGGTGATGATCTTCTCCTGGGTGGGGACTTTAATTGCACGGTTGATGAACAGCATGCCCAGAATGGGCCAGAACCCCATCCGTTCTCAGCCCAGCGGTTGCAGACAGCTTTGGAGGCAGGGGACCTTGTGGATGTCTGGCACCATTTCCACACTGATGCAAGGCAGTACACTTGGATAAAGGCAACCGCTGGTGGGATTGCTATAGCATGCCTTCACTGCTTGTACATCGCCAAGCATTGCCTGCCAGTCCTACATGGCAGCTGCATTATTCCATCTGGACTCTCAGATCATAGTCTTATTTGCCATAAGCTGGGTCTCCTTGGCAGAGCACGTTCCTGGGCATCCTACTGGTGTTTAACACCAGCTTGCTGCAAGATGCTCACTTCTGTGAATACTTTGCCTATTTCTGGTGGATATGGGAGACTGCAAGAACCACCTTCTCCTCCTGGAAGCAACGGTGGCATGTGAGGAAGGCACACATCAGAGCTTTCTGCCAGCAATACACACACCTGGCAACAAGCGAGCCCTGCCACCATGTCCAGGGGTTGGAGGAGAATGTAGCAAAGCTTGAAGAGGCCCTGCATGATGCTGGTGGAGACAAAGGACTACTTGAGAGCCTTAAGATTCAGAAGAAGCACCTGTGGGAGCTGGTGGAGGACACAGCCCAAGGTGCGAGGATTCATGCCTGCTGCCAAGAGCCCTGACCCAGTTCTTTTTCAACTTGGAAAAGTGACAGGCCCTGCAGAGCATCCTTGACCATCTGAAGACTCTAGCCAGCTGGATACTCATGGATTTTGTTAAAATCTGGCATCACGCTGTACCCTTCTATCAAGACCTGCTTGCAGAGGCTACCAAAGACAGAGGACCTTGGCTGCATTAAGAACTGGTGGCCAGTATCCCTTCTGTGTGGCGACTACAAGATTCTGGCCAAAGCTTTAGCCAATTGACTGTGTACTGTCATAGCCTTAGTCATCGGTCCTGAACAGAGCTACTGTGTGCTGGGCAGGACCTCCCAGGACAATCTGTTCCTGCTTCATGACCTGGTTACAGCTGCGTACCTCTTTGGACTGAACATCAGGCATGTCTACTTGGACCAGGAGAAAGCCCTTGATAGAGTTAACCACAACTACCCTTTTCAGACCCAAGAGGCCTTTGGCTTCAGACCGGTCCTCACCTCTGCTCTCTGGGTACTGTACCGAGACATCTCCAATTATATGAAAGTGAACAGCATGCTCTGTGCTCCATTCCTGAGTCACAAGGGCATCTGTGAGGGCTGCCCCCTCTTGGAAATTCTGTACACTCTGGCCATTAAGCTCATGCTTCATGTGCTGCAACAGCGCTTGACTGGCCTCGTTCTTCCATTGACCTCTGGTTTGGTTGGCAGCCTGCTGGCTAGGCTGATGGTGTATGCAGACAATGTGACCATTCTCCTCAGCACCCAGGATGATGTCCAGTCACTGGTGGACTGTCAGTGTGCTTATGAATGTGCTTCCTCAGCTCACATTAACTGGACTAAGAGCAACACCCTATTCCTTGGTGCATGGACCAATCATCCCCCCCAGACCTGCCCAGGGGTCTTGCCTGGAAGCACCAGGGCCTTAAAGCTCTGGGAGTATTCCTCAGCCCATCAGTCTTCCCATCCTGGAATTGGGAAGCCCTCAGCGAGGAGGTGGAAGTGCACCTGCAGCAGTGGTACTGGTGCTTGCCCAACCTCTCCTACCATGGGCGGGTCCTCATTGTGAACAATTTGGCAGCCACAACATTATGGTACCAGTGTGCCATGTTGGAGCCCCCTGCTGGATTTACTCGAACAGCTTTAAAGACTGCTGGTGGACTATTTCTGGGATGGACTACATTGGCTCCCCCAAGCTGGTCTCTATCTGTCTACGGCTGAGGGAAGCCAGGGCTTGGTTGACCTGGCAAGTAGAGTGGCTGCTTTCTGCTTGCAGGCTCTCCAGAGACTCCAGTGCAGGCTCTCCAGATACTCCTTTATTTTGAAGACCGCCCTCCCTGGCAGCAGCTGGCCAGCGTGTTTCTGCACCACGTGGAGAACCTCGGGTTTGACCAATAACTCTTTCTCCTGGATCCTGCCCTCCTGGACTGGGGCACCTTCCTTCCCTTCTACCACAGCCTGGCATGGTCCTGGCAGGTTGCGTTCTACCTCCAACCTTGGACCAGACATCTGCAATTTCCACAGTTGCTGTAGAAGCCACTTGTCTACAACCCAGCCCTGCAGCACAGGCTGTTGAGCCTCGGGTCTGATAGCCTCGCTGACTCTCTTATCCAGTCACGTACAGTCTGGCTAGGCCACCTTCTTGATATGGCCCAGTTGGACTGGCTGTCAGCTGAGGCTCTGGCTGCCCGGTTAAGCATGCATTCAGTCCACTGCACCACCTGTCTCTTAGGGAATGTGCAGGCCACCCTCCCAGCGGAGGCAGCGGCTGCCATCAAGGGTTATCTCCGAGTGCGGCGGGACATCCCTGCCAGAGATGTCTCCAGAGAGCCCTTTCCACCACTGCCCATTGTCCTGGTTGTGGATAACAATCTGGGCTGTGGGCCTGGCACCTTATTGACTCTTTCTGTGCCTCCTGACAGCGATGCTGGGATTTGTTTTGATGTGTTCCCCCAGAAAGCCCTGTACACATGGGTGTTTTGTGTCTGCCATGCTTGCGTCCTTGCTACTTGATCTGACATGACGTGGAGGCAGCACTTAGTGGCACTGGCATTTGCACCAGTTTGCCCTGTGTGGCACATGCTTTATAAGCTACCCATTGTCAAATGGACTGGCTACCTCCAGTGGTAGTTTCTGCATGGGATACTGGCCACCAGCACTCTCGTCTGCCATATGAACCCAACTGCATCAGCGGCCTGTCCTTTTTGCCAAGGGAAGGTAGAAGAGGTTTTATTCCATGCCTTCCTTGGATGCCCCTGGCTGCTGCTGCTCTTTGCTGCTCTTGGCATTTTGTTTGAGATACTAGACTTGGACATCTCGGAGACAACCTATTTGTTTTATTTCCCATTCAGGGCAGCAGCGGGGGGTGTCATCTGCTTGGCCAAATTTTTGCTTGGTCAGGCTAAGATGGCCATCCTCAAGAGCTGCAGGAACTGGCTCGCTGGGACCAGCTCTGATGATGCCCTGAGACTCTTTCAGTTCTTGGTTTGGGTATGCCTGACACTGGAATTTGAACCTGCAGTCCTCCAGTGGGCAGTACCCACCATCCAGGCACATTGGACCATCCAGGGGTTGATCTGCAGCGTTGAGGACATCTGTTTAGTTCTCATACTGCGATACTGTTTGCCTCTTCCCAGGTTAACGGCAGGGGTCTGAGCAGACTGTTGTTGGACTAGCTGTTTTTGTTTTTTTAGACTCTGAGGGCAGAGCCTGCAGGCCACAGCCCTAGGCTCTGTCTGTTATACCTGGGCCCATGAGTGGGCAGTGTTTTATTACTTTATTGGGTTGTTACTCCCTTTTCCTCTTAATAAACCTTTATAAAAAGTCTTTCTTTCTTTCGTTCTTTTGTTCTTTCTTTCATCCAGTCATTGGATAATTAACATTAAAAAAAAAACAATCATGAAAGCAGGGACCACAAACCAGGACTCCCCCATCTGAATGCTCTAACAGGAGGCTAAAGAATCAGGCTCCTTTTTTCTTATTCTCCTTCTGGTCTTGTGAATTTGGAATTCCTTTCTGCATGGTGCCACAGCTTCAAGAAGAAGGGAAAAGACTACATCCTTCCAGAATAGCTTACTGACTGGTTGTTATGGCATACACAAGGAGGTAGCTCTGAATGTCCTTGGGCTGAGGTGGGAATGGAACCCATCTTTTCCAATTCCTGGGTGGTGCATTAACTACCAGCCTTAAATACACATGGTGGACTGCACTACTCCTTCCTCCAGATATATTTTTTATTAAGGAAAGAGCCCTGCTCAGTTCTTTGAAAGATTAGAGTAGTAGGGAGGTAGAGGGAGAGTAGTACACATGCTGGAGGGTAGGGCTAGGATTCAGAGTGACCTAGACAAATTGGAGGACTGGGCCAAAAGGAATCTCATGAGGTTCAACAAGGACTAGTGCAAAGTCCAGCACTTACGACAAAAGAATCCCATGTACTGCTACAGCCTGAGGTCTGACTGGCTAATCAGCAGCTCTGCAGAAAAGGACCTGGGGGATACAGTGGACAGTAAGCTGAATATGAGCCAGCAGTGTGCTCTTGTGGCTAAGAAAGCTAACAGCATCCTGGGCTGCATTGGTAGGAGTGTTGCCAGTAGGTCAAGGGAAGTGATGTACCCCTCTAGAGATTCAGCACTGATGAGGCCATATCTGGGGTACTGTGTTCAGTTTCGGGGCCCCCATGACAGTAAGGATGTGAACCAATTGGAGAGACTCCAGCGGAGGGTGACAAAAATGGTGAGGGGACTGGGGGACATGACTTACGAGAAAAGACTGAGGGAACTGGACTTATTTAGTTTAGAGACGAGGAGACTGAGAGGGCATTTAATAGCAGCCTTCAACTACCTGAAAGGGGGCTCAAAAGAGGATGGAGCTAGACTGTTCTCAGTGGTGGCAGATGACAAACAAGGAGCAATGGTCTCAAGTTGCAGCAAGGGAAGTTTAGGTTACATATTAGGAAGAATTTCCTCAGTAGGAGGGTAGTTAAACACTGGAAGAGTTTACCCAGAGAGGTGGTGGATGCTCCATCCTTGGAGGTTTTCAAGACCTGGCTAGATAAAGCTTTGGCTGGGATAATCTATTTGGGGACGGTCCTGCTTTGAGCAGGGGATTGGACCAGATGACCTCCTGAGGTCCCTTCCAACCCTAACTTTCTATGACTTTATGATTAAAGCTCTTCAGGAGAGGATTCAAGACTTCAGGATCTTAAATACATGAGGGAAGGATCTCCCTGTAGCCTTGACTGAGTTGCCTAATTCTGAGGAGAGTGACAAACCTCTCTGCTCAGCAATTCCTACTGGCTGGCTCTGTGAGACTCCCTGCTCCCTGAAAGACTACAACTCAGAGTACTAACCCAAAGATATTACTGAACTTATACACTTCATCTTCACACACAACAACTTCACTTTCAAGAAATAACACTTCCTCTAGACCACGGGCACAGCTATGGGCATCAAAATGGCCCCACACTATGCCAACATTTTTATGAGGTAGAAAAATTCCTCAAGGACTGTACCACCAAACTCTTGCTATACTTAAGATATATCGATCTCATAATTTAGACTGAAAGCCTTCAATCTCCAATTGATTTCCATCAGAAATGCAACAAGCATCACCCCTCCATCAGATTATCTCTTGAATACTCCAGCACCAACATTTCCTTTTTAGACATGATGATCCCTATCCAGAATGGTAAAATACAGACCACCATATACAAGAAAACCCCAGACCAACATACATGTCTGCACAGAACCAGCAATCTTCCTAAACGATACCACTGAATTTGCACTGAGGAGAACACCTGTGCAATCGTCACCTCAGCAATCTCAAAAGGGCTTCACTCAACAAGGACACTCCTCCAGAGAGATAGATCACATTTTTGAAAGAGCCACCCGGATACCACATGAAGAATTGCTGCAGTGCAGAAGAAAACCCCCCATTAATCGGATACCACTGGTAATGACATATCATCCCTCCCTGGAACCTATATGGAAAATCCTCAACAATTGCAACCCATACTAGAAGAAGACCCAAGTCTTAGAGATCTTCCCAGAACCACCCATCTTATCTTTTAAACAAGCACTGCACCCCACCAACCTCATCAACAGAAGCAAACTTCCTACAGGCCAAAACACACCGAATGCATCCAGACCATGCTATGCCAAGTAATGTAAAACCTGCCAACACATCTCCACCACCCCCACAATAACCATACCCCCCAACAGAACCATTAATATTCCTGGATCATACATTGGCACCTCCAGAAATGTAATATATCTCATCCAGTGTACCAAATGCCCTCATGGAAAATATGTAGGAGAAACCACACAACAACTGTGTACCAGAATGAACACACATCAAAAATCTATCAAAGACAAGAATAACCAATGACCCGTGGGGGCACACTTCTCACAAGAAAACCACTCTCTCTCCAATCTCTCAGTTCTAATCCTCAAAGGGAATTTACAAATCACCTCTCACACACAAGCCTACAATCTTCACTTCACCAATCTACTGGATACAAAAAAATCATGGACTAAATATAGACATTGGATGTATGACACATTACAGCTTGCCTATTATCTGACTCCCCAGGTAACCTTAATTTACTTTTTACCAGTTACATTCATTCCCCTTCCCTGTCCCCTCCCCCCCCTACCTGTCTCTCACCCATTGATTACCTCAATTTACATTTTTACTGACTGGCTTCCTTGCATATGTACTGGCTTCTGGCTGCTTTACTATTCCATCCAGAAAGAGCACAGACCAACTGTAGACACTTCCTCAGCCTGAAAAAGGGTATCTATACCTGAAAGCTTGCAAAGAAGAATTTTTCCAACTCTTTGAGTTGGTTTAATAAACGATATCGAATTGACTCAAAAAACCTTGTCTCTCAAACCATCATCCACTCTTGTCATCAAACCTACTGAAAAAGGCAGTGGGGGAAGGGGGGAGTGGTAGGGCATCTAAGACAATTTAATATGGACTTGCAGACCATCAGTGATCTATGAACCATATTAAAGGAAAGACTGACATAAGTTTTACCTGCAAAGTGATTCTTTTGCTGGTTTGAGTTGCATCTACACATAGGCTAGGCATAGCTTTGCTGGTATCTCCCTTCACAATGGTCAGATCATTGTACAATTGCTGGCGTAGCTGTCAGTTGGAGGGGCTGATTTTTTTCTTATTCCAAACCAGTAGAGTCACATGGGTAAATGTTTGTATTGTAGGCCTGCATAAGTGAAATAACTGAATATTCCACATAACTGAAAGCTGCCTTTTCTTGTATTTATTTGTTATGTCCAAAACAGTTGGGTATCCTCATGGTGGTTGTTTTAATAAGTTTCATGGTATTCATAGTTTGTAATTTTCCTACTTATGTGTGGGAAGCACAGGCTGAATTCTGACAGCAGCCAATTTTTAGGTAATTTAACTGTAAAACAAGGTATTTAGAATACAGTAAATGCCTCAAACGCTAAATAACTTTCATTAAAAATCTTGTGGAAAAAAATAATTTAGTGCCCCTACTCAAGCAACATACTTTGAACAACTCTGAAGAACTGAGCACATATGAAAGTGATTTTTATTAGTGTTTTCTGTCATTTCTGCTGCATAAGTGCCTGGCTTTTGACAGAGAGAAAAAAAGAACAAGGCTGAGGAGTACAATTTAAATTAAGTACAGAACACAACATAGGAATCATAAGAGGCAATGACTGGCAGAGGTGCATGCTGAGGAAAATATTAATATATAAAAAGGAGAACAGAAGGGGGAATAATTTCTGCAGAGAGTAGACAGGCCACATGGTAGAATAGCATATCCCTTCTGGCCCCATATTCCCTCCTTCGTTTGCCCAGAGGCTGACAGGGCTCCCAGATGCAGGGGACACCTTGCTACACTTTCAAATTAAAGCTCAATAGCAACCAGCTATACAATTAGTACACATTTTCAAGGTCAAACTTTATAGCTGGTTGGAGCTTTGTATCATGTGGTAGACACTTTGCACATGTACCTGGTCTTAAGATAATTGTGCAATTAACCAGTTAATTGCGCTGTAACATGTAAAGGGGGTCTATTTCTCCTGTACTCTACTAGATAACTTGTTTTATTCTTAAGATTATTTTAAAAATAAATACTTTATAGCAGTGTTTCTCCCTTTGACTTTGTTATGTTCTAAAGCACTTCACTGTGGATATGTTTAGCCTTCTCAAGACTTACGAGAAAAGACTGAGGGAACTGGACTTATTTAGTTTAGAGACGAGGAGACTGAGAGGGCATTTAATAGCAGCCTTCAACTACCTGAAAGGGGGCTCAAAAGAGGATGGAGCTAGACTGTTCTCAGTGGTGGCAGATGACAAACAAGGAGCAATGGTCTCAAGTTGCAGCAAGGGAAGTTTAGGTTACATATTAGGAAGAATTTCCTCAGTAGGAGGGTAGTTAAACACTGGAAGAGTTTACCCAGAGAGGTGGTGGATGCTCCATCCTTGGAGGTTTTCAAGACCTGGCTAGATAAAGCTTTTGGTGATAATCTATTTGGGGACGGTCCTGCTTTGAGCAGGGGATTGGACCAGATGACCTCCTGCGGTCCCTTCCAACCCTAACTTTCTATGACTTTATGATTAAAGCTCTTCAGGAGAGGATTCAAGACTTCAGGATCTTAAATACATGAGGGAAGGATCTCCCTGTAGCCTTGACTGAGTTGCCTAATTCTGAGGAGAGTGACAAACCTCTCTGCTCAGCAATTCCTACTGGCTGGCTCTGTGAGACTCCCTGCTCCCTGAAAGACTACAACTCAGAGTACTAACCCAAAGATATTACTGAACTTATACACTTCATCTTCACACACAACAACTTCACTTTCAAGAAATAACACTTCCTCTAGACCACGGGCACAGCTATGGGCATCAAAATGGCCCCACACTATGCCAACATTTTTATGAGGTAGAAAAATTCCTCAAGGACTGTACCACCAAACTCTTGCTATACTTAAGATATATCGATCTCATAATTTAGACTGAAAACCTGCAATCTCCAATTGATTTCCATCAGAAATGCAACAAGCATCACCCCTCCATCAGATTATCTCTTGAATACTCCAGCACCAACATTTCCTTTTTAGACATGATAATCCATATCCAGAATGGTAAAATACAGACCACCATATACAAGAAAACCCCAGACCAACATACATGTCTGCACAGAACCAGCAATCTTCCTAAACGATACCACTGAATTTGCACTGAGGAGAACACCTGTGCAATCGTCACCTCAGCAATCTCAAAAGGGCTTCACTCAACAAGGACACTCCTCCAGAGAGATAGATCACATTTTTGAAAGAGCCACCCGGATACCACATGAAGAATTGCTGCAGTGCAGAAGAAAACCCCCCATTAATCGGATACCACTGGTAATGACATATCATCCCTCCCTGGAACCTATATGGAAAATCCTCAACAATTGCAACCCATACTAGAAGAAGACCCAAGTCTTAGAGATCTTCCCAGAACCACCCATCTTATCTTTTAAACAAGCACTGCACCCCACCAACCTCATCAACAGAAGCAAACTTCCTACAGGCCAAAACACACCGAATGCATCCAGACCATGCTATGCCAAGTAATGTAAAACCTGCCAACACATCTCCACCACCCCCACAATAACCATACCCCCCAACAGAACCATTAATATTCCTGGATCATACATTGGCACCTCCAGAAATGTAATATATCTCATCCAGTGTACCAAATGCCCTCATGGAAAATATGTAGGAGAAACCACACAACAACTGTGTACCAGAATGAACACACATCAAAAATCTATCAAAGACAAGAATAACCAATGACCCGTGGGGGCACACTTCTCACAAGAAAACCACTCTCTCTCCAATCTCTCAGTTCTAATCCTCAAAGGGAATTTACAAATCACCTCTCACACACAAGCCTACAATCTTCACTTCACCAATCTACTGGATACAAAAAAATCATGGACTAAATATAGACATTGGATGTATGACACATTACAGCTTGCCTATTATCTGACTCCCCAGGTAACCTTAATTTACTTTTTACCAGTTACATTCATTCCCCTTCCCTGTCCCCTCCCCCCCCTACCTGTCTCTCACCCATTGATTACCTCAATTTACATTTTTACTGACTGGCTTCCTTTCATATGTACTGGCTTTTTGCCGGTTTTCTATTTCCTCCCCAAAAAGCACCTTTACTATTCCATCCAGAAAGAGCACAGACCAACTGTAGACACTTCCTCAGCCTGAAAAAGGGTATCTATACCTGAAAGCTTGCAAAGAAGAATTTTTCCAACTCTTTGAGTTGGTTTAATAAACGATATCGAATTGACTCAAAAAACCTTGTCTCTCAAACCATCATCCACTCTTGTCATCAAACCTACTGAAAAAGGCAGTGGGGGAAGGGGGGAGTGGTAGGGCATCTAAGACAATTTAATATGGACTTGCAGACCATCAGTGATCTATGAACCATATTAAAGGAAAGACTGACATAAGTTTTACCTGCAAAGTGATTCTTTTGCTGGTTTGAGTTGCATCTACACATAGGCTAGGCATAGCTTTGCTGGTATCTCCCTTCACAATGGTCAGATCATTGTACAATTGCTGGCGTAGCTGTCAGTTGGAGGGGCTGATTTTTTTCTTATTCCAAACCAGTAGAGTCACATGGGTAAATGTTTGTATTGTAGGCCTGCATAAGTGAAATAACTGAATATTCCACATAACTGAAAGCTG
This sequence comes from Alligator sinensis, assembly GCF_000455745.1. Taxonomy (NCBI): domain Eukaryota; kingdom Metazoa; phylum Chordata; order Crocodylia; family Alligatoridae; genus Alligator; species Alligator sinensis. The sequence continues at coordinate 2,971,706 of NW_005841864.1, forward strand.
CCTTTTCTTGTATTTATTTGTTATGTCCAAAACAGTTGGGTATCCTCATGGTGGTTGTTTTAATAAGTTTCATGGTATTCATAGTTTGTAATTTTCCTACTTATGTGTGGGAAGCACAGGCTGAATTCTGACAGCAGCCAATTTTTAGGTAATTTAACTGTAAAACAAGGTATTTAGAATACAGTAAATGCCTCAAACGCTAAATAACTTTCATTAAAAATCTTGTGGAAAAAAATAATTTAGTGCCCCTACTCAAGCAACATACTTTGAACAACTCTGAAGAACTGAGCACATATGAAAGTGATTTTTATTAGTGTTTTCTGTCATTTCTGCTGCATAAGTGCCTGGCTTTTGACAGAGAGAAAAAAAGAACAAGGCTGAGGAGTACAATTTAAATTAAGTACAGAACACAACATAGGAATCATAAGAGGCAATGACTGGCAGAGGTGCATGCTGAGGAAAATATTAATATATAAAAAGGAGAACAGAAGGGGGAATAATTTCTGCAGAGAGTAGACAGGCCACATGGTAGAATAGCATATCCCTTCTGGCCCCATATTCCCTCCTTCGTTTGCCCAGAGGCTGACAGGGCTCCCAGATGCAGGGGACACCTTGCTACACTTTCAAATTAAAGCTCAATAGCAACCAGCTATACAATTAGTACACATTTTCAAGGTCAAACTTTATAGCTGGTTGGAGCTTTGTATCATGTGGTAGACACTTTGCACATGTACCTGGTCTTAAGATAATTGTGCAATTAACCAGTTAATTGCGCTGTAACATGTAAAGGGGGTCTATTTCTCCTGTACTCTACTAGATAACTTGTTTTATTCTTAAGATTATTTTAAAAATAAATACTTTATAGCAGTGTTTCTCCCTTTGACTTTGTTATGTTCTAAAGCACTTCACTGTGGATATGTTTAGCCTTCTCAATTACTATGTCAGGCAGCACCAGACTTGGACAAGCCAGGAATCTGCAAGCACAGCCTCCCAAACCAGAAGTATCCTTAACAGTGCTGTTTATATACCAACTGGCTCTATCTTTCAGCAGTGACAAGAGGGTTCTCCCTACTCCCTGAGTGGTACTCAGCTATGACAGTGAATAGCAACATGGAAAATGCTGAATGTACGTTTGGCCATGCCTTCTTCTCAGAGTCATCCTAAAACTATTCCATACCAACACATCTGATATCGTTCTTCACCACCTACGTTCCTTCCAACCTTTGTCAGTAAGCTTGAAATACAAAGGTCACTCATGCTATTGTGATGCTTCTAATTGTCGTTAGAAACCAGCAATGAGGAAGGTGGAAAATTAAAAATACTGTGAACATCAAACAAGTTCCAGTTTTGCAACTGATTGCATTTTGGGTTAATTATTGGGGTACAGAATATTTTTATTTTTATCCAAATTGGCTAACCTATCCTTCATAAAGCAACAATTACTAGCTACCTAAAAAAAGGTCTACAATAAATGTGGAATCAATGGGCCACATCCAGATGAGCAGGGAGATGCACTTGCAGAAGCACAAATAGTAGCGGCACAAATTTGTGCTGCAGTGCATGCCCATGCTTTGTTGCAGGACACATTGTCCTGCTGTGGGCAAACTGCCCTTGTCCAGCTCCTCCTGGCTCCTGACATGCTGGAGCAGCCAGGGCACAAACGGAGCACAGAGATGCTTTGGCCAGCAGCCAAAGCATCTCACTGGAAGACCAAGCCTCCGTTTGTTCCAGCGCACACTATTGTAGTGTTGCCATGCTTCTTTTTTCCTGGTGTATTTATTTGCTACTGGGAAATCTGGGTAGCAAATTTTGCCCCAGTGTTGGGCATATTTTAACATTCTATGCATGCGGTTTGTAGTGCCACAAAATGCACAGCCCTGCTGGTCTGGATGCGGCCATGGAGTTTTTCCTTAACAGTTTTTATAAAACAGTAAAAGACATATATCGTATTTTTGCGCATATACCCCGCGGGGTATACGTGATTTTACAAAAAAAATGGATGGGTGCGGGGTATACGGGGGTGCAGGCTATCGGCAGACTTTTTTTCCCCGCAGGGGGCCGGGGCTAGGGCAGGCTGCACCACCTCCCTGCTGGGCCTGGGCAGGCCGGGGGGCCTGGGCAGGCTGGGCTGCACCGCCGTGGGGGCTGGGACGGGCTGGTCCGCCTCCCCGCTGGGCCCGGGCAGGCTGGGCTGCGCCGCCACTGCCGGGGCGGGCAAGGCTGCACTGCCTCCCTGTGTATACACCGCCGCGGGGAATACATGGGTGCGGCGTATACACGGACTTATTTACAAAAATACAATTTTCTGCAGGTTATATGTGGGTGCGACTTATACCCGTGGGCGGGGTATATGCATGAAAATATGGTAATTAGAAAAAAAATAAACCTCCTGTTATAATGTAAATGGACTTATATAACTCTCAGATAACAAGGGGGAAAAGTACAAGTGCAAAGAAATTGAGAAAAGAGAAAATATTAGGACACAAGAATTTGGGAACACAGAACACAAATTGCCTATTACAGCATGGAAGAATAATTTAAGTATAACATTGTAAACACCATATATCTTCATTTTGAAACCACTCATTACTACTAACCACCTTCCTTTAACAGTCAACATTTAATCATTCAAAACACAGGGGAAAATAATTACATTTAAAAAATGTTGCCCTAACTTTGAAGCTACTTTTATTTAAAGCTGGAAGGGTAGCTAATATAATTTACACAGAAACTGTGATTTCCATGCCGATTTATGTGTATATGTTTTCTTTCAAATAAAAATACAGTACATGAGGAAACTCTGAACTTGTTAGAAATAAAAACACATAGTACTAAAAGCTGTCCAGTTGGTGTCTAACGACAATAGGAATGTTATGTTTGCAGTATCAGGGCTTTTATGTACTGAGTTTATTATTTATCAGCATTCATATATTATTTAATGTTCTTTTAATTGTTACTCTTAGGGTTATAATTTGGAACAAACCTTTGTTTTTAATAGTTTATAATACATGAGCAAATATTCTGATGAACAGATTTCTGAACTGATAATAACAATTATGTTATCATTGGATTATATTAGATAGAATTTGACTTATATTAACTTTAGCTATATAACAAGTTAGTCAATTAAGCACAATGGGATTTTTTGCCTGAGTGGCTAGAAAGGATATGCAAAGGTTATAGAGAAGTTAACATTTAGAACAACACATAATATTTACATTTAGCTGTGCATTTCATTATCTTACCTTCAAAAACTCTAAGAACCTCTTGTTTGATATATTTTTTTATTTCTTCAAATGAAACTGCATTAGCCTGGTGGAGAAACAAAGAAACATCATTTATCTAAAATAAAGGGGGGAAAGCAGTCCAAGAGTACATCTACGATGCTAGCAAGCAGATACTGTTACTGACACTGAATATATTAAACAATTATACAAAGCTTTCACTGAAATACTGAAAAGAAGTTGAGGTACTCAATTAATGGTAAAGGCTATTTTATTGCAAGTACAGATCATATTGCTAATATAATGAGACATAAGAAGAAATATTTTAGCTATAAAGTAAAATCAGAGTACTTTATGTATACTTTACTTATGTATTTATTTGATTTATATGCTGCCCTTTCCAACAAAGGCTGAGAGTGGCTGACAATATGAGAACAGGATTGTGACAAGAGAACAAAACAAGAGAAAACAATAAAACAATTCTGAAGGGAGCTAGAATATCCATATAAAACAGAGCTCTGCCAAACAAAATCTCTAAGTTTATCCATGTTTAGAACAAGTTTGTCCCTATCAGTTTTGTGACAGCTTATTCAACATCTCAACGTTTTGATGTTGAGATGTTGAATAAGGCTTCCATCTCTCTCTCATGCTTTCTATGTTATTTGTGAAAGCTATTTCTTGTTATGTTTTATAGCATAGCTTCTAGCACCATAAACCCCTCTCATTGTGTTAGAGACTAATGACTTTCATACATATAATAAGTAACAGCAATAAGAATAATATTGACAGTGATGGGATCATTATCTGATTGAAGGTGTCTGACAATTTACTAAGATTTATGGCATAAGTATGCATGGAAAGAAGTGAAGGTAGTGAATGGAAAAATGTAGTATCAGGAAGCGTTTTAGTGTCCTTTTTAGTTTTTCTGTTTATGAAACTTCATTTATAAAATTAAGCAGATTGAGGAATCGGCTCTTCAATTTATAGCAAGTGATTATTTAATTGAAATTAATCTAAATTTAGTCTAACAGATATTACTGAAGTCGACATATAATATGGAAAGAAGGAGTCTATATCTAACGAGTCAAACACTTTTCTGTTTTTTTTTCTCTTTGACAACCAAGTATTTAAACAACTCAAAATACCTTAAGTATCTGTGAACCTTTGTCTGGGTATATACAGTTTAATGTCCCCTATTCAGTACACGCTGTATTTGTATCAAGTGGCTTCACCAGCAACCAGTCAGAGCTTTTTTTTTTCTTACCGGAAGGCCTGGAAGACCTGGTGAACCAGGAGGGCCTTGATGACCTGGTGATCCTGGGTAGCCTCTGTCTCCTGGTGGTCCGGTAGGTCCTGCAATCCCCTTTTCTCCTGTAGGTCCAGGTTTTCCTCTTTCACCTTGTGGACCTCGGTCCCCTGGAATACCTTGATCTCCCTTTTCAAAATAAGAGGCATGGAAAAGACAGCTTTATATTTATGGATATATATTACTAATTATACTTTTTAATCAAGCTTTAGAAGCTGGTGAAGCTCAGTCAAAAATTCTGAGGAGAAACTTCTTTCCCAAACAGCACTGAAAGTCTATTAGTAAAGGGAAAATGCAGGAAAAATAATTTTAGGAGCTTATTTTTTCTTCTTAAACAAAAGGAGACAGTATTCCTTCTTTCGTATTTTTAATGTTTATAATCAATGACAAAGAACATATTCATAGACTTCAGAAAGATGAAACTGAGGTGTTATTAGGTTTCAGCTCTAAGATAAGGAAATAAAATTAAAATTTCCTGGAGTATTACATTTTCTTTGTACCTACTGAATTTCTATAGCCCCCACTGACACAGTATTTGAGCATCTCACAATATCAATTAAACCTGGCAACACCACCATTAGGTAAGGGACTGTTTATAGATGTGGAACTGAAGCATAAAATGACTACAGTTTAGGTCCACATAAGGACTTAGGCACTTAAAACTGTAAAGTCCCTAAGTTCCTATCTCACGGGGACTTCTCTTCTTAAGTCCCCTGAGAGGCCAGATGTTGAGGCGTGATCACTATGTGCTTGACACACACACTATTGAGCTCCATATGAACAGAGACAGCTATGGCCACATTCATTAAAAAACACAGGGTGATGATGGTCCACTGCAATAACGTAACAGGTAGCGACATATTCCAGGAAGTTCAATTCATTCCTTAGTCTAAGGGGGTTCAAAACTCCCAGCACAAAGTCCTAATCCCCTGGACACAGATTGTTTTAGGGGAGAAAGGAAGAGCTCTCCACTTGTTGAAGCTGTGCCACTTTGAAAAAAAATCAGGATTCATTAACCATGAGAAAGGAGAAAGAAGAAACATGACTGAAACCCAGTGATGTAGCTCACTCATCTAGGTTCTGATCCCTTCTCCAGAGACTATTTATGCATTATACATTATATAGAGAGGCAAGGATTTCTTAGGGTGGTATTTTTTACTGAACCAAATTTTCAGTTGGCTCTGTATAGTTGGTCCAATACAAGATATCACCCTAAGAAATCCTTGCCTCATATAATTTCTGGACTATCAAGGCTACATCATCTCTCTTATACTACTTATACATTATATAGTCATTGGATAAAGTGCAACTTCTAAAAAATATAAATCTTGGAAACTCAATGAAACAGTAAGACAGCTATTATACATGAAAGAGCATGTCATACAGCAAAAAAGCACAAGCAGTATCCAAATGGGAGTTGCACTGGTGATTTTACTGGTATTGGGAACCTCTATATTAAACTGAATACAACAATATGATGTATTATATAACTCTACAAAATTCAGTGTGGGCTACACTGGGCTCATAGATAATTTGTTTATGCCACCAAAAGGACCAGAAATAAATATATGTAGCTTATAGAGTGAAGGTCATAATGAAATTAAGGAGGGCTTTATGTATTTATGTACCATTTTCAAGTTATAGTAAGAATGATTACAAACAATTGATATATTAAGCTGAGTTAAAGGCCTCTGAACAGGTTTTTTATATTTGACCTTGGCAATAAAAATGTGAAAGATTAAGTGCATGTGGTACAATTTGTTCTGTTTCACAATTTCAGTTAATAAAAAATATAGCTGATACAATGAAGCCATTTTTAATTAATTAATTCCTTGCAAACAAAATAAATCAAAGACTAATGAGATTGCCAACAATAGCTTTCATCAAGGCTCATGTGATCAAAGCTGAGATGCCACTTGATTTGTTTTGTTTGTAAGGAATTAAATCCTTAAAAATGACCTAATATATTTTCTACTTGTTTGCTGAACTAAGGTCATGGAACAGAGGAGCAAGTCATGCATTTGGACTGCTAATAAACAGTTGATGAGTCTTAAGGTTCACTGACTGCCCTTGCTGCACCACTTAACCTAATGTTAAGTTACACCATTGGAAGGAAATAGTACAAGGAATTAATGAATGCTTTACCAGATGAAATCCTGAATGGGGAGGCTAAGTGAACCACTATATTAGCTGTATCATTTTAATAAAGAATTGCTAAAATTATGGAATGGTATATTTTAGGATTAAAAAAAATCACATGTAATGCTGCACACAGTAATTTACACCCCTCCTTTCATCAGTCATTTGACCTCCAAATCTATTTGGTTTCCAGTGAGTTAGAGTTTATTAGCCACTATAATTAAGTTTCAGTATAAAGACCCCTGTGACTTGTGATGTTTTACTAGATTAATTGAAATCATAACGAATTCCGGACTGAAGTTTAACTTGACACTGGTAAATGTGCAGAAAGAGAGAAGTATGAAAAGGCCACAAATGCAAAAAACTTCCTAAGCCCTGCAACCTCCCACCTGATATGTGAAGTTAACCTGTCACAAACTGCTAACATGACATAAAATCATTCTGTATATTAACAGTTATAGATATTTAAAGAGCTACTCAGCCAATATTGCAAAAGCATTAACATATGGATTTGGATTTGTGTCAAAAATCTACTGGATGAAGCTGTAATACATACAGCAGAGAAAGGATCTGCTACATGCTGATAACTAATTCAGACCTATGAAATATCTGGAAGATGTGCATGGAAGGTTGAATATGACACAGACTCATCACAAAAGCCATATGAATCTAGTTCTATTCTGAAGCCTCATAGCCTCATCTGTGTTGTGTTGCTGATGGACCCACTCTCTGCTCTGTGCCACTATCCAAGAGAAAATACCCCCTGAAGAGCAGACCATCTGAACAACATCCACATCAGGTCCAAGATGGGGTGATATTTACCTGAGGCAGCATTAATGTGCCCCTGGGTCTGGATAGATTAACTGTCTTTTGCCTAAATCATGACTCCCCATTAGCAGGCCACTTTGAAACTAAGAACACCTATCGCTTCATTTCCTGTTGCTTTTGGTGGCTGCAACTGCACAAGATGATACAGATGGTCTTAGTCAATTCTTATAATGTCTGTGCCCAAATCAAGAAACCCCCTCAGAACCTTTGCTGACTCCTCCAACTCTTCCCCACCCCACTTTGGCCACGGTCTGCTCCCTGGACTTCACTGTAAAGTGGCCATTCTCAAATGTTATTTCTACAATCCTGACCATAATTGACCAACTCACAAAAATTGCCCTCTTTATCCCAGGCATGGGCCTTTCCTAAGCAAAATCTACCACCTGAATGTGGCTGGACCACATGATACATTTCCATGGCCTCCCAGGGAGAGTGGACGGGGTTTGGGGGGGGGGCTTGTGGCAGAGCCCCCCACATGACATGGGGCAGTGGTGGGCAGCAGGGATCACGCCCCCCACCTGGCAGCAGCCGGTGAATGAGGGCTTTAAAAAAAAAAATGTATTTTTAAAGAGCCAGGAACTGGGGCAGGAGAGCGGCAGGGGGTTAGGGGCTCATGACACAGCCCCCCACGCAGCATGGGGCAGTGGGGGCAGCAAGGATTGCCCCCCCAACCTGGCAGCAGCCGGTGAGTGGGGGCTTTTTTTTCCAAAGAGCCGGGACCTGGGGCTGGTTGGGGCAGCCACTGATGGGGTTGGGAGAGCATGTGGGGGATGGGGCCTGTCCGATTCAGAGATTCAGCTGATTCGGTGGTGGCTGAATCTTCAAATCATCGCTTCGGGACTGTGATTCGAATTACCAGATTGAATCACTGTCCCCCGAATCGGCGAAATCCGAAGTGAATACTAGCCACTTCACACAGGCCTATCAGTTATCTCTGGATTCACTGATAACTTCCCTATCTACTGGAAGATAACTTCCCTATCTACTGGAAGACTGTTATCTTTGTATTGAGGGACTGCAGCCACCATGGCCACTGATATTATAAAGAGGTGAAGCCAGCTCTAGCTAATATATATGTATTTTCATTAGCCAGTAAGCCTGAGCCTCTAGCCAGATTCTTCGAATATTAATGAATATTACTAATATATATATATATATAAATATATATATATATAACTGTTATATTGTAAATGTAGAAGCTAGGTTATAAGAAATATAAGAAATTGTATGTTTTTCTTTTGTAAATATGTAACAACTTCAACCTCATGCAATTCCTGTGTACTACTCCAGTGCTGGAGCTTTATTTCTATATTTGCCTGAATAAAAAAAAGTTAAAAAGTCAATTTTTTATTTATATGTTTGATTTTTAAAATATGTTAGATAATGCAACAAACCAAATAAAAAATCCAAATAGTTCTTGATAGGCATACTAGACCAGGACTTACTCTTTCTCCTTTGGCACCTCTGTCTCCAGGTCTTCCAAGTGGACCCTGTTAAAATAGTTTTTGAAAAAGTAAAATACTTTGCTTAAATATTTGCTTATACATTTTCCTATTAACTCTATGGAAGGCAATTGTTTGGGACTAACAGTTATATCATCATTAAAGAATGAAATATATTAACATTCCAAATAGTAATTTCCTACCGGAGAACCTGGAAATCCATCCTTTCCATTGATTCCCTATAAAAACAATAATATTTTGTTATAACTGAGGGTACACAAATATGTTAAAAATAAAGTCACAAGAACATGAGAAGTTCATGAACTATTACAGAATTGACAAATAAACAAATATTGTAAAAGAAATAACAGAGTTAATAGCTTGTGTATCCAAAGTTTTGACCTAGCTAAAAATAGGTATACAGGCCTGGAAGTGAAAAATAAGAGAATATGGGATAAAACTGAGGTGCCAGGACATGCTAAATCTGACTATAGGTGATACAAATAGTGAAAATAATGCTTTAGTTGGCTAGTCCATGACCATACAAAGACATACAACTGAGTTGGGAATTCAACAGACTGGATTCTATGGATATGGATACACATTTCCACTGCATTTCCACACATATTCATTAAAATATGGCATATATATTTTAATGGCCCTAAATGCTAGAGCTTTCAAGGAAAATCTAGAAAGGGAAGTTAAGGATAAACAGATAAACCAAATGAAGTACTGTATCATTCCATATAAATTGGAAATATTTTCTGTGGATTGGGTCAAATTCAGACTCTTCTATACACAGCCATGGAGAGCCCAAGCTATACCAGAGTCACTAAGTCTGCACACTGTGAAATGCCATTCCACAAGAACTGGACTTATTTAATAAATTGCCTAGTGGAGAGACATTAGTCAGGTTGAGACAGAGGAGGAATATATCTGTTTCTCTTTAGATTCACTTTGCTCCCAAAGGAACAGGGGACTAGCAGAACTGGCACTAAGGCTAGGGACAGAAGTTATACATAAATGATCAGAAACTGGTTTAAACCTGTAACAGAACGTAAATTCAGTGCACATAAACCAGTTTCAAAATGGCTGAAACTGGTTTAAGATAAATCTGATTGAATGTAGTATCAAACTTAACTAATTTGGCTCAAACCATTTTATGCAATGTCTGTCCCAGACCCTTTTCTGGTTTAAGTTAAACCACAGTCCCCCAGCATCCCAGTTGCTTTGTAGCCCTGGGCTGGGCTGGGCTGACTGCTAGAGCACAGCAGGGTTGGCCCTGTAAGGAGTGACCTAGAAAGCACTACCCGGAGACGAAGCAGAAGAGAATGTTATGAGACGAATGCCCATCTGCGATGATAAAGAGGAGACAGTCCTAGATAAAGGGGGCTTGAAAACAAAAGCAAGAAGCTAAGTACTGGGTTAAAGGGCTCATTAAAATACTAAAAATCACGCCCCTAGGTGGGGAAAAAGTATGCTAATGAAACACACATGTATGTAAATGAGATACATGGCTAAAACACAGGTATAGAGACATGCTCAGTGAAGAACTCCTTGCGTCACTCCTTTATAACCAATTAGCAAACAAGGATGCTTATGAAGGTTCAAAAATGCCTGTATAAAAGATGCTTAGAAATAGTGGTGTGCTTGTTACATGAAATTATTCCGCTCACACCTTTTATTGCTAGCAATAAATCTTCTTTGTACTTTCACCCCTGGTATCTTTATTGGCCTTTGCATACAGGGCACAATCCCAGACTTGAGCTGGGGCTCAACAGTTTTTGGC
>NW_005841864.1:2987289-3009677 GCF_000455745.1 Alligator sinensis
GAGGCAGAGAACAGTGGAAGGTGGAGCCAATAAGAGACTTAAAATTCCTATTCAAAAGAAAGGAACTTTAAATAATTTGTCAATCTTTGATCAAGTTTTACAAGCCTTATCATGAAATTGTTCAAGGTTTTATTGTGGGGCGCCCTGATCTGTCCACTCCTTCTCATAGGAGGGGAAAACCTTTTACAACAAAAATTTGACCCTCAGGAAAATGTCTGGATTTATCTGGCCCGGGAAATTTTAAATAGAACAGACTTCTGCTTAGCGGGAGGGATCAATGCTCACCTGGTTTTTACCTCATGCTTAATCACAGTACCAACCCCTTTGAAAAATTTACAAAATTATACTATGCTGAAAGGTATAGATAAGGAAAGTACATATCAGAATATATATAATTGGGGAACTATTGTAAAAGATAAAAGCAGAAACATGTTTTCTGTACGGATTCAGGCAACAGCTAATGCTTCCGAATGTTTCCTAATGGTTAATTGTACTAATAATTGCCTTAAATTGAACCAAGGTAAATCAAATGATTTTACAAACAAAGAAAGCTGATGATACTAGATTTGTGTTAAACCAAATTATATGGAGCACTCATAATAATAATTAAAAATGCTCCAAAGGGGGGAATGTAAGGAGTGACCTAGAAAGCACTACCCGGAGACAAAGCAGAAGAGAATGTTATGAGACGAATGCCCATCTGCGATGATAAGGAGGAGACAGTCCTAGATAAAGGGGGCTTGAAAACAAAAGCAAGAAGCTAAGTACTAGGTTAAAGGGCTCATTAAAATACTAAAAATCACGCCCCTAGGTGGGGAAAAAGTATGCTAATGAAACACACATGTATGTAAATGAGATTCATGGCTAAAACACCGGTATAGAGACATGCTCAGTGAAGAACTCCTTGCGTCACTCCTTTATAACCAATTAGCAAACAAGGATGCTTATGAAGGTTCAAAAACGCCTGTATAAAAGATGCTTAGAAATAGTGATCTGTTTGCTTGTTACGTGGAATTATTCCGCTCGCACCTTTTATTGCTAGCAATAAACCTTCTTTGTACTTTCACCCCTGGTATCTTTATTGGCCTTTGCATACCGGGAACGATCCCAGACTTGAGCTGGGGCTCAACAGCCCCACCCCTCTCCTGAGCCAGAGCACTATCACTGCTCCAGCTGGCTGAGGGACTACAGAATCTGCCAGGCTTCCCCATGCCTCCCCCTCCCTCCCCACCCCTTTCTGCTGGCTGCTCAAGCAGAGATCCCCCCTCCTGCCCCTTTCCCACGGCAGAGACCCCAGCCCAGGGAACTGGCATCTGACCATGCCCCCCACCAATGCTAGCTAATGCTGAGAGATGTCTATGTGGGTCTCCAATTTCACTGGCATAAAGGCAGATAGCTAGTAGCATGCAAATGCAAAAGCAACCTGCAGATAAGAAGACCTTGAAACTAATGAGAGAGATGTTCTCTTCTGTAGGGCTTGATGGGCTGATAAACTTTGTTCTGACAAGCTACCTGCTGGCTGCAATCTGTCAGTCATCAAGAGGGGACAAAGAAAGGTTTCAGAAGTGACCTGGTTTGCAGACAGTATGAAGAAGCAAGGAGAGGGAGATTGAAAAACTCAGTATCATCAACAGATGCAGGGTCTGGCAACATTCTTCCCCCTTGAGCAGTGAACAGGTAAAAGCCTGGGATGGTGCAGGTAGCATCAAAGCATCCTGCTGGGTCCTGGCCACACCCCCCTCAGCTCAGCACTGTAGAAGGGAAGGGAGGGCTTCTCTAGTCCGCCCTGGCTTCTAGCCTGAGCCACTGCAGGCATGTGCCTGCATTTCTGGAATGAAAAGGGAATGTATATCCACCTCCAAATCAGTTCAAGCTTTGCAGGTTTGACTAACCTGCAAAGATTGAATCAATTCAGGCTCAGACTTTTTGAATGTTTGTCTCTAGCCTAATGGTCTGGATTTTTATGTGATTTTGTGGGAAAATTTGGTGTAGAAGGTAGAGAAAGTTAGTAAGAGCTGTATAGTCTCTATAAGGTTTCTATATTTATTCTCTTTCACTTGTTCCACTTGAGCGGTTGTTCAACTTACATATTTTCACTTGTGGGGCCTCTGCCAGCATATCAGACTCTATCTATGGTCTGAAAACCCAGCTGTGATCTTTCTGTTAAACCAGTGGTCTCCAACCTTTTTAAGTAGAAGATCACCTTTGGCATTTAAAAGCAAGCCAAGATCTACTGTGTACCACTACCACCCACCCAGCAGGTAAGTCTGTGGGGAGGGGAGGGGGTGAGAGGAGGCAGAAGGAGAAAAAATTATTTGGGGGCGTGCCTCCCGAGGAGGTAAGTTCTACATGGCCGGGGCCCCACTCAACTTACCCCTGCTCCTGCCTCTGTGACCCTGTGCCTCACCACAGGGGCCTCAATCTAGCCCTCATCCCTTTCCTCCCCAACAGACTGACCTGCTGGGCTGAGGTGCGTGTGTGCATGCACACAAGCACTCAGCCCATCACCCCATCCTGGGACTGACTCTAAGAGGCTCTGAGATCTACCACAAGAGGCTTCAAGATCTATTGGTAGATCAAGATCTGCTGGTTGGTGACCACTGTGTTAAATAAACACTAATAAAGAACTGAAAGAGAACCTGGCCTTAGATTTTATCCAGTCCCTTCTCTACAGGCAAATAGTCTGGTAGAATTTCCTTGTAAATCATGTTTCCTCCTGGCCAAAAAGATTAACATCTATTTTTAAGTTAAAATAAGAAACTCCCTAGGGGAGTTTAACACCACTGTGGGAGTTTAACACCAGTTTTTTGGAAGGGCACAACTGATTTAAGTACCCAATGATCCTTTCCACAGATGCTAAGCCCTTACCAGTCCCCAGTGAGAACAGACAAACACCATTCACAGACAGCTTTTGAAGCCTGTCCTTTCCATTGAAATGTCTACTTGGGATGTTTTAGTTACTTTTGAAAATATGCCCTTTAAGAACATAGAGAAGAGCCACTTATCTATGAAGTAAAAAGCAGTACATTACAGCAACAATATTGCACTTGCAACCTACAGATGATAAACCATGAATCGAACACTCTCTAACTGATCTGACATTAGCAAGACCGTAGGAATTCCATCTTCTATAGATTGTATTGAACATTTGGAATGACATGCCTACTCTCAATTCTGGGAAGTCCTTTGGATTTATTACCTAAACCTCAGCATTCAAGGCCCTCATTCAGCAGATTATACCTGGACCTACAGCACTATATGCTCTATGAAGTTTTCCTACTGAAATACTGAGCAAAATTAAGTCTCAAATTTTTCAATACATTTTTTTTGCACACTTATTCAGTGGTTAATTACTTACTGGTTTTCCAGGAGGCCCTTCTGGCCCAGGAAATCCGATGTCTCCCACAGGGCCTCTTTCACCCTAACAAAGAGCACACACATAAGCATAAACAGGGCTTTCCATTTTGTATTTAAAGAACATGAGTGTCAACATAATAGACCAAAAAGGTTTTTTGGGTAGATGTGATATCTTTTATTAGATAAATAATAAAAGATGATTATTAGATAAATAATAAAAGATATCACATCTACCCAAAGAACATTGTCTGCCTATGTCCTTAGACCAGCATGGCTACAATGAACAACCCTAAAACACAATATGCCAGAATTCAAACTTGCACTTACTGGTTCCCCTGGTATCCCTGGAGGCCCTGGGGATCCAGGCTTTCCCTGTCAAAGGAGATCAAAGAGAAATATTTAAAATACAAATTGCCCCACCAGCAAAATAGCAATTTTCTTCAGATCAAGCATGACGTATAATCTGTATTTGGTTTAAAAATACATGTAATTCACTTTTGAGTTAATGTGTTAAGAGAATTTTCAAGGATATGTTGTATGAAACACTTAAAAAAGCAGTTGCTTATATTAATTAGACTTTATCCAGTCCCTTGTCCACAGGCAAATAGCCTTTTAGACTTCCCTTGTAAATCATGTTTCCTCCTAGAATCTTTCTGATTTGTCTACCTCTTTTTTTGAAGAAAGGGGCCAAACTTGGACAAAGTACTCAGGAAAGGCTTCACCAGTACTGCAGAGAACAGGAGATTTATTTCTCTTGCTATGCAGAAGATGGTCCTATTAATATGCTAGTGGACACGTTTTTTTTGCAACAAGACCACACTGTTGGCTCATATACAGCTTATAATGTACCACAACCCCCAACTCCTTTTCTGCCATACTGAAGTCTAGCCTGCCATTTCCAGGTCTGTATCTGTACTTGTTATTGTTGTGTCCTAAGTGCAAGACTTTGCACTTATCCTTACTAAATTTAATTTGATTTTGGACCATTTCTCAAGGTCATTCTGAATCATTGTGGAGAAATCCTCCAGAGTGTCTACAAATCCACCCAACTTGATGTCATCTGCATATCTGGTAAGTGTACAATCAATCCCAACCTCCAAATCATGACTGAAGCTTTTAAACAATGTTGGACCCATGACAGACCCCCCGAGGAACCTCACTCAACACATCCTCCCTGTTAGGTAAACAGTACAAATCTCCTCTTAGATTAGAACTCCCCAAAGAACTCTCCAAACTATTCCTGAACCACAAAACTCTAGTGCAGTGATTCTCAACCATGATGCCGTGGCACCCTGGGGTATCTTCATATCCTTCAAGGGGTGCTACAGGACGTCATACACTGTTAGGTGTGAAAACATGATTCACAAGATAAACCCAATGATTTCAAATAAGAATCCATGCCATTAAAAAAAATCAGACTTATGGTCTTCTGGGCTAGGGACAGATATTCAAAAAGCCCAAGACTGAATTGGTTTACTCTTTGCAGGTTAGTCTAAGATGTGCAGCTTAAACCAATTAATAGCTGGACAGACATGCTCTGTTAAACCAGGAAATGCAGGCACACGCCTGCAGTGGCTCAAGCCAGAAGCTGGGGGGTGCTAGAGCGTGCCTACCAGCCACTGCCAAAGTGGAGGGAAGAGAGACGCCCTCCAAGGCTCTCACCTCTCCCTGCTGGAGCAGAAGGGGTGTGGCCAGGCACCAGCCAGGAACACAGCAATTTGCAAAACATACAACAGGGAACTATCAAAAATCTTTGCCTAAGCTAAGATACAGCCCAGCAAAACACAGCATACACAACTTAGTCTAACTTAAAATGTAAACCAGAAAGACAAGAATTAGTTTTACTAATCCCGAGGGCAGAGTGTCTCCTTACAGCTACACATTTAGAAATGCTTTGTTTACAAGTTCTGCTTCATGTTTACATGTTCTGCTAAATGTAGCTCACTGCATTCTTTGGTGCAACTTCTCTTAACTAAATCTCCGCATGTGTGATCACTAATGAATGATTGTTAGGTCTCTGCCAACCCTTTCTACCTCAGTCTGATCCTGCAAGCCTTAGCTCTGGGTTCAGAGCTGCAGCACAGCTTGGATCTGCACACACATCTGCTCCAGGACCGCTGTGCAAGCCACACAGACTGCAGCCAAAGCCCTGGCATTCCAGGGGAGAGAGGGGACAGAGGGAGTTATGGAGATATGGCTGGGGCTGGCAAACAGCAGCTGCAGTCCCCAGGGTTTGCCAGCAAAGGGAGGGGGGAGGGGGAAGGGAAGAGGGGATGGATGGAGAAATTTACCATAGGGGCCATGGCAGGCCAGTGTCTGGCCATACCCTACCCCTGCTCTGGCTAGAGAGCAGAGGGGAAAGGCCAGCTCTGCTGTGGAGCAGAGCGCCCCACCCAGACCAAGAGCATACCAGGATGCTGGGGGAGTCTGATTTGTCTTATACCAGCAAGGGGTCTGGGACAGACACTGCATAAGCCGGTTTGAGCCAAATCAGTTACATCTGATACTATATTCAACCATGTTTATCTCAAACTGTTTGCAGCCATTCTCAAACTGGTTTATGTACACTGAACATCTGTTCTGTTACAGGTTTAAACCAGTTTCTGATCACTTAAACAGGTTTATGGGTAATGTCTGTCCCTAGCCCTGGAATTCCTTGCAATAGGAAAACTGCTGTATTATTTTTCCATAGTCAAAAAAGAGTGAAAACTACGAGCTGACATTTTCCAAGGGGTGCCTTGAGCCTAAAAAGATCCATAATTACTGCTCTAATGAATCTGACATAGGCCTGTGAATTTATTTATAAACATTGTTTATCATAAAATGTTAAAGGAGATAATTTATTGTATAGAACCGTGGACTAAAAACTTAGTAGTGGAATGGTTTACAATAGGGCTAAAATGAACTCATTAAATATTTTATATTCACCCACCCAGAATTCGGAATGCCTTAAACAGAAACAAAATTTTGGATATAACCCAGGAGAAATCCACAGGAAGTGAACAACTATGACAAGCCTAACTGGTTACAGTATTATGGATTTATAATGTTCAATATAACATCAATTGTGATTTTAAGTACCATGCTTTGAAGCTCTTACACTAACTTGTAGACACAGAAAAATTTATTCTTATTCTTTTAACATGCACTTTTAACTTTATTTTAGGGATGTTTAACAAATTGAACTATTTAACTTTCTCCTTCTCTTGAAACCTATAGGAAATGTGTTGAAATAGTGGTTAATAGAACCTGACTAGATAGATATCAACCTCTCTTTGATTCATAAAGCACACATTCATAATTAAAATAAACCAAACAAGAACAACAACAAGCCAGATCCTGATCTGGTTGGAAATTATCCACATTTAAGAATAATACATTTGCATATAAATTACTCTGTCATACTGTCTGTTGAATAGCCAAACCACTCTATTTTAGTCAACTGCAATTGTAATCTAAAGAAAAATAGCAAAAAAAACACTCACTTTAATTTGGCACTAAAAATGTCTGATTGACTTTTTATGTAAATCCTAATGGAAATAACTGCCAAGATTTTTCAAAGAGCACAAGATTTATACATGTCCAAGAATATATTAAATGACACCTTACTTTTCTTTAATATATGGAAGAGGTTCTGAAGAGTCTCAAAAGATGTTTTGACTTGGTAGAAACATTCTTGAATTTCAACCTGTGTCACATATTTAGTTCACTCTCTTTTATCATTTCAATCATAAAACTATGGCTTGATATTAATAAGGCTGTAATCTCTTAGGGAAAGGACCTTATCTTCACAACTGTTCATAAAGTGCCTACCCTACTATTGGCACTCCATACATGGGAATTAATAATGCATATGAGCATTTGTCTTGATTTCAGATTATTTTAACTTTTCCCCAAAATACATTTCTTTAAGTAATACATTTCTTTAAGTAATACTCACTTGTATCCCCAATACTCCTGGTGCACCAGCTGGTCCCCGGTCACCCTAAGGAAAAGAAACCATTGCACTGTCAAACATCTGGCAACTGGCAGCGCAGGGTCTCAAAACAGTATTTGTTAATGAAGAAGCAATTACACTCCAAGAGGCAGGAACTTATCACAGTTAACTGGAAACAGAAATTCTTACTTTCTAATATTTACCTCTCCCATTGACTTATTTTTCAAAACTAAATAATTCACTCCATCCCAGGTATATGTTTTCATTCTGTAAGGTCATAATTTGCATATTGTCCCTTATGGTCACTCTAGGAGATAGTCAGGTATAAGTTAAAGAACTATTGAGAAATGGATCAAGGTTAAGTAACCGACTGATCTATGGATCTCCAAGTAGCTCTCATTTATAGTCATGCCAAAGACCAGAATGAACAGATAATTCAGTATTATATTTTCCCTTCATGTTACTCTAAAATATTTGACACTAACAATAAAGTTATACCTATAGCCAAAGTCACTCTAACCAACACACAAGGAGGTAGTTTAAGGGGATGGACAGATGTTATATTTATAGAGATACAAAAGCCCTTGTAGTGCTATGAAATGTGAGAATACAAATGTGCAATACATCTGTAGTGCCACAAAATTGTCCAAGCATAACAGACAAGTGCCTATTTGAAACAGGAACTTCTTTGTAGCACTATGTTTTATAGTACCATATGTAACATCTGTTTAGTTAGAAGTTACACTACAGAGGTCTCTAAGGCTACAAAAAGATGTCTCATTTGCAGCAGCTCTGCCTATCTTGGGTTTTGACTTGCATCACAACAGAAGTAACACAACTATTTACTGGGGGCTGGGAACAGTGAATCCTGGGATGCTGG
Organism: Alligator sinensis; assembly: GCF_000455745.1. Taxonomy (NCBI): domain Eukaryota; kingdom Metazoa; phylum Chordata; order Crocodylia; family Alligatoridae; genus Alligator; species Alligator sinensis. Next base: position 2,995,464 of record NW_005841864.1, read on the forward strand.
AGGATTGCAAATTGCTTGTTTTATCTCTGTTGATCACAGTGAAGTTACCTTAACATGAGCTATGTAGCACATCCCAACATTAACCTTTGCTTGAAATGGTGTAACTCAGGTATGGCTGATGAACTCAGACTGGTGGGCGGTGAAATGTCCCATGGGAGTTGGGGGGGGGGGTTGCAGCCAGCTGGGAGTGGGGGGCAGGGAGGTTTGCAGCTAGCTGGGCACTTCAGCCAGTAGTGGGGAGACTGCAAACCCCCCCGGTCAGCTGCAACCCCCCTGCCACGGGACGCTCCACCACCTCACCTGTCTGAGTTCACCAACTGTGCCTGGTGTAACTCTGAGATGCTCAGAGGGCACAAAAAATGGAATTGAATTAGATATGGAATTTTATATTTATTGAACTGTACTATTTAGATCAACACATAGGGAACATGAAAATTCAGGTAGGTACACAGTATCACTGCATACACAGTGGAATTCAAATGAAACTCTAGAGAAGTGCCAGACAACATCTAGAGAGAATGTTTTCCTTTCTTAAAGTCCTACCTTTTCCCCTGGGAGTCCTTCTAGACCTGGTAGCCCCATTGGACCGGGATCTCCCTGTTGAAAAAAAAAAGTTGCTTAGATTAATAATTCCACCTTCTTAATGAGACATAAATGGCTGGAGAGCAAATAAACATAGAGGATTTAACTTGAAAATATTTAAGAAACAGCTAAACATTCTATTAACTTTGAGTGAACAGATTTTGCCCGGTGAGGTAATGATCTGAGAATAAAAACTATTTCCAGAGGCAGATTATTTTCTAATTGTTTCAATTTTGATTAAGCATGTAATCAGGGAGAACCCCTCTGGTGTAGTTGCCTGATCAAGGTCAGCTCTAAACCACTTTCAGTCAATAAAGTGATAGGTTTGAGCATATGTTGTCAATTAGAGAATTAACATAGGTTATAAGGTAATTCTGGAACTTTTCTTTAACTTTCTAGGTAAATCTAGTGCTTCTGAGCAGAACTCTGTTCCACAAACAAAGTCTAGTCATGAAAGAGCTTTGTGGGACAGCTGTGTCCTTGCATTAGTCTTTGAGTTCTGATGGACATGCCAGGAAAAGAGTAAGATCATATAGCAAATGCTGGACAGTGTAATTCTTTTTAACAGTCAAGTTACAGTGAGTTTAATTTACTAGAAAAGAGCTACTAGAAAAGAGCTTCATGTACTAGAGCTTCTTCAATGCCATCATGTCTGGGGGCAAGCATATTTATGGTGATGTGGCATACAGGCACATTTCTTTTCCTGACAGCTCCATCTTCAGGGCTGATATTGTTTATTGTTGAAGAATGCTGGCAGCTCCTCACAGTGGCTGATGAGAGTATATGGATTCTGGATAATCTGGACTGATCAGCCAGTTGACAGTGTGAAATAGGTCTGCTAGCTCTGATCGTGTTGTACTGACAGCAGAGCAGAAACCAGCTTGTTATGCCTCTACTTCAGTGCTGTATCTTTGCTTATATCTCCTTGTCCTTTGTATCATGCTGTTTTCTTATATATAGGAATGGAAAAAGCCATGAATACTATGACAATATTGTGAAAGTTACAGGTCCAATTTTTCAAGGGTACCTACTGCATTATTTTTAGCAGATTTAATAGTAAATAGAAAAAAAATATTCCATGGTATCAAAGCATAAGTAATAGCTATCAAAACCTGCCCCAGGGAAAGCTTAAACACTAAGGCTGTGTGAAACTTTGGCAGCCATTTCATTCCAGAGGTATTTTAGCTCACTTCAGTGCCTGAAACACCAAATCCAAATCAGAATGGAGGCTCTGAAACACCTCCGAAATGCAACAGAACCATCTGAAATGTTTCGGATGTTTCGGAAGCGGGCTTGTGGGGAAACAGAAACTCAGAAGAGGGAGGGGGAAGAGGGGGAAGGACTTCTCTAAAATTGACATCTGTAGCTGGCCAGTGTCTGTGATCTGTCCCTGAGGTCCCTTCCAATCCCAGTGCTCTGGGAGGGACAGAAAAAGAACATATAAGGCTGCTTGTGAACTGCTTTCTTCCTTTTGTGACATCTGTCTCTTGCAGCATGAACAGCAGAGCACAGCATCCGAAGGGTCTAGGTTGGTAGCAGTAGGTGTTCTGCTGCTACCAAGTTGTAGCCAGTCATTAGCCAATCCTTTCCCACTTACCTTTGCCCACTATCCCTATTGTTAATCCCTTTCAAATATTTATTCCCCCAAAATCCTGTTATTTATTCTTGTGGGGTTTTTTTCACCCCAAACAAAAAGAAAGCTGTGCAGGAAAGCACTACATATATACACACATGGACACACACTTTCCAGCACACCAAACATGAAGCATGCTGGAAAGGCAGGTGCCTGGTCTTCTGGAAGGGACTAGAGGGAGAGCTGCACATTCTCCCCCACCCCCAACACAGACATACCCTCTTCCCTAGCAGCTACGAGGCTTCTGCTGCTAGTGGGAGCAAGAACGTGGGAGCAGTGTCTGCACCTGCCCCATCTCCACTAACACCAGCAATAATAATAACCTCCAGCACCACCAGCATGACAAGCACCAGCATGACAGTTTCTTTCACCCCAATTTCAGTTCCCAGTCTGAGCCTTCCAGTGCCAGAGGACCACCTGGATCTGGAAGCAGCGGAGCTGAGTGCCATAGTCAGAGAAGTTCTGGGAATGAAGGGGGAATCAGAGTTTCTGCTCCACACCTCTCAAAGTTCCCTTAGAGCCAGGTCTCCTTTTCCAGAAGGCATTGCAGAGGAGGTTGTGGGGGCACGTGGCTCAGCTTCCCCTGTCATTTTGCCTTTGCCTGCTGAGGAGGGGGATAAGGAAGAATCTGCACCCACACCCCAGAAGCAAGGGGGTAGTGTAGTGTGGGATCATTTTAAGGTGGTAGATGATCCCACATATGCTATCTGCCTCCACTGCCAATGTAAGACCAGGTGGAGCAAGGATGAGAAACATTTCAGCAGCATGGAGATGCTGATGCATCTTAGGAGGCACCACCCCCTTGCCCTTGCTCCTCCTCAGCCTGGCACCAGTGGGAGTGTACCCAAAGGGAAGTCTCCGTCTCGCTCCAAAGCCCCTGTCCCCCCAAAGCAGAGGCAGGCCACCCTGAACCAGTGGGGGAAAGGCAGAGGGAAAGGGGGGCGCATTCCAAAGCTGAGCGAAGTCAACCAGAGCATTGGGGAGATGCTTGCTCTGGATGGCCAGCCCTTCTCCTTAGTTGAGTGGCCAGGGTTCAGGTGGCTCATGGTGTATGTGGCCCCATGATACTGCATGCCCACACACACCACCTTCGCCGGACAGTGGCACCCTCCCTGTATGAGGCATGCAGGGAGTACTTGAGGGAGGAACTGCACAAGGCAGGTCTGCAGGTAGCCTTACACTTCACCTCGGACATCTGGAGCAGCTGGGGTGGAGATAAAGCCTACCTCTCACTCACAGGGCACTGGTGCAATCAGTCAGGCCATCGGTGGGCTCTCCTTCAACTGGAGGTGATGGATGAGTCCCACATGGCAACAGAGATCATGGTGGCCATGAACCGCATGGTGCAGGGGTGGCTTGCTGAGCAGGGCGAGCTCACCCGCGGATTCAAAGTTACTGACAATGGGGCCAATATGGTCAAGGTGGTGCATGATGCCAACTTTATTGACATCTGCTGTGTGGCACACATGTTCCACCTCATAGTCAAGGATGCCTTGGAGGGGGACAGGGCTCCCAGTGAGGGCACCATCACAACAAGCCAGCTTATTTCAAAATGCTGGAAGGTGGCGGGGTACTTTCAGCAGAGCATCAAGCGGGGGGCAAGATGCTACCGGACAAACAGGCAGAGCTGAGCATCCCACAGTACAAAATCATGCAGGATGTGGAGACTCAGTGGAATTCCACATACCTGATGTTCAAAAGTCTGGTCAAGCAACAGAAAGCCAACCATGAGATGGCCTTGCTCTAGGAGATTGGGATCAGCAGCCCCCTTAACAAAATAGTGGGATACCATCTCCCAGATCTTGGTGGTCCTCAAGCCATTCCTCGAGGCCACCAAGAGCCTCAGCACTGGTAATGCCCTCCTTAGCCAGGTGATTCCTGTACTGAGGGAGCTTTATTACCAAATGGAGAAGTTCCAGGGGATCGTTGTTCTTGGCAAGCCATTATCACCAGAGGTGTAGGCACTGGTGAAGTGGCTAAAGGAGGGCATCAAAAAATGGCTGGATCCGTTGCGGTCCAGTAAGATGTATGTGCTGGTGGCCATGTGTGACCCTAGGGTGAAGGGGAGCGTGTGCACCAGCAAAACCCTGGATCACTGGACGGAGGTGCTGGTGAACAGAGTTAAGGAGGCAGAAGGGCAGAGGTGGGGGGAGATGGAAGAGGGGGAACCACTGTCTCGTGCTACCAGCCATTCTCTTCCACCAGCCAGTCTCCTCTATCACAGGTGCTGCCAATGCGGGCCAAGGGCATCACTTCCATGTGGGGTCCAGACACACCAGAACCCAGCCTTGGACAGGTAGTGCTGAGGCCTCAGTGGCTACCTATCTCACCGAGGACGTGGAGCCACTGCTCTGAGACTCCTTGGCCTACTGAGAAAGTCATAGCCATATGTGGCAGGATCTGGCCATGGATGCCCAGGAACACCTGTCCTGTCTACCGACCAGTGTTCCAAGCAAGAGAGTGTTCAGCATTGCTGGGGATGTTGTGACACCTCACTGCACCTGCTTGGATCCTAGTTTGGTGGAGCAGCTGGTGTTTCTCAAGGTGAAACTCCCGCTGCTGGGCTTCCCTAAGCTTCATGTGCAGACGGAGTGAGTGCTACCCTCCCCAGTCTGTCCGCAACTATTTCCTTAAAATTTTTTTTTTAAAAACCATTAATGCCCCACACTCAGAACTGGAAGTGGCACTCACTGTATCACCAGCCAGCAGGGAAATAATATCTCCCTGCTGAGCTCCTGTGCCAGGATGAACTTGGAGGTATGGCCTGAGGCTATAGGAAAGGAGGAAGCCCCAAGTCCAGGGCATGACCTAAAACTGCACCAGGACAATGTTGGGAGGCCTGGTGGGATGGCCGGTGGAGCAGCAGCCCCCAAGAAATGCCAGAACTGCAAACCTCCCTGGTGAAAGGGAGGTAGGAGGTGCCTTATAACCTCTAGCCATCACACACATACACAGTCCTGGCTAGGGAAAGCCCAGAACTGTAAGATCTTTGAGAGGCCTGAGGTTTGCTGGTTGCAGTGGAGTTGTGAGGCTCCAGGTAAGCTTAGCTGCCTGAGATGCCATCTGCGAGGCATGGGCCGCAGAGTAGGGTAGGTATGAAGGTATGGAATGGGTGTCACCCCTAGACATCAGGGGCCTAAATGGGCAGCCTCACACCTGGGTATCATCTGAATCGGTTTTCCATCAAGGCGTGGCAGATGAAAGAGGGATGGGCAGTTGGCCCAGAAATGGGGGGGTGGGGGGCGGGGGCTGAGATCTCACCTGCATTGGGAAGGCCCCCTGTTACAGGGCCATCCCTGCTGCATTCATCCTGCTCTGCCTTAACACACACAAGGCAGACAAGGGTTTTTGGGTCAATGTGATATCTTTTATTAGACCAACTGAATAGTTGGAAAAATATATCTTAGCAAGATTTCAGATTTAAAACCCTTTGTCAGGCTGAGGAAGCACCTGCAGTTGGTGTGTGCTCTTCCTGAATGGAAGGAATAGTAAAGAAGCTAGAGGCTGGCATGCAATGCAGGCAAGAAAGCCAGTCAGTGAAAATGTAAATTAAGGTGTCAGGGGGTGAGGGACAGGCTGGATGCAGGGTGGTGTAGCAGGTAAAGTGGAGAGGTACCTGGGGAATCAGATGTTGGGAAGTTTATAGGGTGTCATAAATCCAATGTCTATATTGAGTCCATGAGTTTCTGTATCTAGGAGGTTGATAAAGTGAAGTTCATAGGCTCATCTGTAAAAAGTGATTTGTTAATTCCCTTTGTGGATCAGGACTGAGAGACTAGAGAGAGAGTGGCTTTCTTGTGAGAAATGTGCCCCCACAGGTAGTTGAGTATTCTTGTCTGTAATAGATTTCCGGTGTGCATTCACTCTGGTGCACAGTTGTTGTTTGTTCTCTCCTACATATTTTCCATCAGAGCATTTGGTGCACCGGCTGAGATATATAATGTTTCTGGAGGCGAAGCTGTAAGATCCAGGAATGGTGATGGTTGTTTTGTGGGGTGTAGTAATTGTGGGGGTACTGGAGATATGTTGGTAGGTTTTGCATTTCTTGTCATGGCATGGTCTGGATCCATTCGGTGTGTTGTGGGCTGTAGGAAGTTTGATTCTGGTGATGAGGTTAGAGATGTTTGGTGCTTGTTTGAATTTACAAACCACTTTTCACAGACAAGCCTATGAACTTAACTTCATGAACCTCCTAGATACAAAAACTCATGGACTCAATATAGACATTGGATTTATGACACACTATATAACCTGCCTGACATCTGACTCCCCAGGTACCTCTCCACTTTAACCTGCTACATCACCCGTCCCCTGCCCCACCCCAGACTGTCCCTTACCCCCTGACACCTCAATTTACTTTTTCACTAACTGGCTTTCTTGCATGCATACCAGCCTCTGGCTTCTTCCTTATTCATTCCATCCAGGAAGAGCACACACACCAACTGTAGTTGCTTCCTCAGCCTGACAAAGGGGTTTTACACCTGAAAGTTTGCCAAGATATATTTCTCCAACTATTTAGTTGGTCTAGTAAAAGATATCAGAGGTACCCTCAACTGGTTCATGTTGGGGCCAGGACCCAAAGCAGGGTCGAAGGGCCAGGGGCCTACTGCGAGGCATGTCCAGAGAAAGAGGCTTGGGATTCTGACTGGCCTGAAGGTGGGACCAGGACCTAAGGGGGAGCCAAAGGTCCAAGAGAGGGGACCACAGCTGGAGGGGCTGAAGGATGCAATCTGTGAGGTGTAGGCTGCAGTGTAGGGCAGGTACAGAGGTGAGGAATGGATGTCACCCCAAGACACATAAATGGGCAGCCTCCCGCCTGGGAAACACGTGAATCAGTTTTCCATCAAGGTGTGGCAGACAAAAGAGGGGTGGGCAGTTGGCCCAGAAACAGGTGGGCAGGAGGAAATCTAACTGGCACCAGGAAGGCCCCCTTTTACAGGTTACCTGCTGGTTTCATCCTGCTCTACCTACACACATACAAGTGACGTGAGTTTTGCTTTCAGAAGCTTGAGATGCAGTTTTACAGAAACCCCTGCACCTATCTCCTTGAAACCAGACAGGCTTCATGGCCTCAGAAGGGGCTACCATCCCTGCTGTTTTCATCCCGCTGTGCCTTAATACACACAGAAAGTGACACGTCACGAGTTTTACTTTGAACAGTTTGAGGTGCAGTTTCGCAGAAACCCCAGCACCTATTCTCCTTGAAACCTGTCAGGCTTTATGGCCTCAGAAGGGGCTACCCTCCCTGAAGTTTTCACCCCACTGTGACTTAACACACACAGTCACGAGTTTTGCTTGTCAGCAGCCTGAGGTGCAGTTTCACAGAAACCCCTGCACCTATCTTCTTGGCACCTGGCAGGCTTCATGCCCTGAGAAACGGGTACCATCCCTGCTGTTTTCATCCTGCTCTGCCTTAACACACAGACAACAAGAGTTTTGCTTTGAAAAGTGTGAGGTGCAGTTTCACAAAAAACCCTGCACCTATCTCTCTGAAACTTGGCATACTTCCTACTCTCAGAAGGGGCTACGATCTCTGCAATTTTTATCTGAATCAGACAATAATTTACAAAGTTATAGGTATTTTAGTGATTCCCCATTAAAGCCTATGGCTGAATCACTGAAACATTGTTGAAAATCCGATACAGATTTGGCCAAATCGAAACGGAACAGTGATCCGAAACACCGAAATGAATCACTGTCCCTCTGAAGTGACTGAATCTGAAACTGAATCGAAACATAGCCATTTCGCACATCCCTATTAAACACAAACAGTGAAAGGATTACGTGATTATCTGGACTTTCCCATCTCCACAGTTACTCTGAATTTTGGGTCAATTTTTATTGTAATCTTTGAAGGGCTCAGTCCCTGCTAGTTTCCCCACCATTATTCCTGCCACTATCTCCATGTTTCAACTTATGAAAACACTCTTAAAACTGAAATGACACATTCCAACAAAACATACATACCATTGTGCCAGGATCACCTTTTGGACCCTTCAAAGAAAGAAAGATTCATAGAGATATTTAAGACAAGAATATGGCATCTCACAATGATAGTACAATATAAATACATAATGACAGTGATAACACAATGGTAGCGCAGCATAGTCAGAGTCAGTACTAATGGCTATTTCTTTTTGTCAGCTTTGGGTCAAATCTTAGTTGCTCTTTGTGTTGTTGCCCCAAAGTGCAATGTAGGAGAGATCTCTGGCTAAGGCTGTGATGCTACAATGCAAATGATATAAGGAACAGTAGCCCCTTACTGTGATGACAGAACATTTACAGAGCTGCCAAAGTGACTATGTAGCCTGGACGGGATGAAACCAGCCTATACCAATAACTACAGAGAGACTTAAATATGTGCACAGCCTCTCTGTCTCAAAATACATGTGTAAGTTAGAAAGATGAAGAAAAAAGGCTCAGATCCTACTGTACTTATTACATATGCCTAAATACAATCTTATTTTACCCTGTTTGAGTCCCTGAAAATCTATTACACTATACTGACACTAAAGATATACATTTTAAGTATTACTTTTAGAACAGGTATGGCATATAATCCAATATCAGATTATGCACTGATTCTGCAGAGATTGCCAAGATTGACTCTGCAAACTTTACATGCAGTTCTTAGTATTGAAATCAAAATGTGCCATTCTCCTAGCATATACCAAAATATTTGATAGACACACGTCTAAAAATAAATGCCTTAATCTTCGAATGTAGCAAATTTAGCATGTTTGGGCACATCCAGATGAGTATGCATGGGTGTTTCCCTGGGGATAAGTAGCAGTGGAACGTATTTGTGTCACTGCTAGTTGTCCCTCGGGAATGCCCCTGCATGCATGCTATGGTGCATGGAAAATTACCCCAGGTGGGGTAGGGGAGGCTGGGATGGTTCCAGCAGCCTTACCTGGGGTTCTGGGATCTCCTGAGGCTCCAGCAGTGGTGATCCAGGTGTATGGAGCCTAGCCAGCAGCTGGAGCATGGCTCTGGTCAGCCAGGCTCTGATTTCAGGCTGTGCATGCAGCTGCCACATGCACCACCCTGCTTTTTATCCACATGCTTTTTTTGATATTGGGATCACCCAGTATCTAAATCTGGCTCTGCACTGCAAGTATGCAGCATGGAGAACCAAATCACGTGCATGGAGTGTGTATTGTAGTGCCTCAGAAGTCTTTAAGGTGTTGCAAAATGTATGTGTGAACTCGTGTGGATGCAGCTTTTGAGTGTTTCACGTTTAAGATGTAATGTCTGCTTTTATCCATCACATAAACAAGTTGTATGTAAGTAACAAAGCCTTCTATCAAAGTTTAAATTAAACAAATGATATCTATTAATACTTACAGGAGGGCCAGGTGGGCCAGGATAACTAGCAGCACTCATGCCTCCCTGGAAAAAAAATGTTTAAATTTTGATTTGTGTCAAATTTATTTATCAAGAAAAAAATAAAATCATATAATAAAGATGAATACCTGTAGCTTATATAAACCGCCCATTCCATTTCTTTCATTGTGAGGAATGCCCTTAAAATATGAAAAAATTAAACATTTCACAACTTTGAACAATAAAGGTGATATCCTAGCCCATGGGTTGTCAACCGGGGCTATGTGTACCTCTGGGGTAGTTGAGAAGGCCCTAGGGAGTATGTGTGGGTGGGCAGGGATGGAGCGCTGCCATGCACCACCCCATGCTGCCATGCAGGTGCCACCCACCTGCCCACCCAGACACAGGAGGTGGGGGAAGCTCACAGGTGGCTGCTGCCACTGCTCTGCATTCAGCTGTGCCCCCACCCCCACCAATGCATGTCTGGCCATATGCCACCCCTCCCTCCCCCACCCCATGTCCAGATCCAGGGGTACACTGCTCCGCGTCTGGCCGCTGGAGGTACACTGATCCAAAAAGGTTGAAAACCCCTGTCCTAGACCGAGAGACATCCCATTTTACCTTTTTCTGTAGTAATTATACAATAGAGCCACAGAACATTTCTGTTCTTGCAAAATTTCCAGTGAAGTCAATTAGAGTTCACAGTATATAATGAATTCAAAATTGCAACTTTCATTTGTACATAAAACTTAATGCTCCTAATTTCAAAGGTAATTGCATAGGGTGACAATATTATATGACAACTCCAAGCAGTTAAGATAGCTGACCAAATGATATGGTAAAGGAATTCAAGGTACTATTATTAAACATAGTATATAACTATATTGTTATATCATCTAAAAAATTACATTTAAAATAAAAACTGGAAAGCCTCTGAAGTCATCCTTCAAGTACTTTGAGAATATAGGGGCTTGTACTGTAACTCTGAATTAATATTCAAGTTTGACAGATTAAACACTAATGAAAGCAGAAGAAAAAATATTTGGACATAAAATTAGGAACTGGATTGCCAATTTCTGCTAAATGTTTACAGGATGGTGACTTTCAAAGTACAAAAAGCATGAACTAACTTCAGTCCATTCAATTTATGAATGGTTTAAACGCTTCTGAAAAGAGGATCATATTTTTTTTAATTCCATTCACTAAATATTTAAATGGAAATAAGGAGATATATATATTATTTATTTTTCTTATATGTAGATTTATGAAAAGTATGTTTTAGGTAGAATATCAAAAAGAACATGAAAGCTGACCTGCACTTTCCTCGGCTGCAAATCGATTTATGCTTGGACCACTATGTTTTTGGCAGCAAAATGAATTTTATTGAGCTCAGAAGAATTTTAAATGTGAATTTTTATCACACAAAAAGAATAAATGAAAATAAATATGACAAGTTTTATTTTAACTTTCATGTACTTTACAGGTAAATCCTACATGCTACAGAAGACCTTTGATGCAGAAGAAGTCATATTCCTGAGAGGGGGAGGATGAAGAGGGGAATGGCAGATGGAGAAGTCATGCAGTGTGACACTACTAAAACTTAGTGGTTTTGACAACTGTGGTCACAAGCTGGGCAGGTAGCCTGCACCCTGACTATAGGTTTGGTGTGGGAGAGTCTGTCCCCAGAGGCTATAACAGCTGTTGCATTTGTCCTGAGACTGGTTGGGCTGCAGCACCCTTGGATGGCTACTATGATTACTTCCATTTGGAAAAAGAGTCAAGAAGCAATACTTTGGGGTGTGGAGGGGGAGGGGGCAGGTAGAAGCTCAGGCATGTGCCCTTGCTAAACAGCATGCCATCTGTGACTATGTCCAGCTCCTAATCTATGGCAGCAGCTGCCATCCTGAAGATGTTTTGGCCACAGGCCACCATGTTGTGGCTGGGCAGAAGTGGGAGTGGCTCTAAACTATGGAGTAGTGTTTCTGGGCCAGGGAAATGAGCAGCAACTGATAGAAGTGGATTGTCATAGCCACCTAGGATGATGGGCAGTGGCGCACAAACTTCTGCATGGCCAGGGTTAGAGTCATAGAGAGGTAGGACTGGCAGGGACCTCCAGAAGTCATCTAGTCCAACTCCTTGCCTGAGGCAGGAACATTCCTATCCAAACCACCCATACAACCATAATCAAAACTCTACATAAGACAATCATCGACCCTGGCATAACACAGACCTAACACCCTAACCTGCCACAGGTAAAGCAGGGAAACCACTGCAACCAATGTTGTCTATAAAATATTGTTAATATATGCTCAAGAAGTACCAGGTAGAAGAGCCATGTCCCTCACTACAGAGGAAGGCAAACCCCCCCCCCCCCCCCCCCAGTCCATACCAATCTGACCATGGGGTAAAATTCCTTCCTGACCCCAAATATGGTCACCTTGAATGGAGGGGCAACTCCCTCTAGCCAGGAACAAAAGTCCCTCTGGCTTCTGTCCCAGCAGAAACATTGGCACACCCTATTCAAAGTTCCCAATTTTGGCTATGCCAACAACCAATACCTCTGAGGAAGGGTTAAAAATATCCTGACACTTGTAGCAGAAAGGCAGGGGGAGGGGGAACCAGCATAGCTCCAAACAGTGGGAAATACCCATAATATATTATAGGAATAACTATGCCTAGGTCATTCCTGACCAGTAGCTGTTCAACCTCTTCTTGAACACCTCCAGTGATGGAGAGTCCACAATTTTGCTAAGCAGTCTATTCCATTGCCTCACTATTCTCACAGTGAAGAAGTCTTTCCAGATATCCAATCTAAACTTACTTTGCTGCAATTACAAGCCATTGGTTCATGACCTCCTCTCTGAACCAAGAGAAAAAGGCTCTCTCCCACTTCTTTATGGCAGTCTTTCAAGTATTTGAAGACTGCTATCATGTCCCCTCTTAAGCACCTTTTCATCAAGCTGAACATGCTTAACGTCTCAGCTTCTCTTTATATAACTTGCCTTCCAAGCTCTTGATCTTCTTTGTTGCCTACGTCTGGACCCTCTCTAACTTCTCCATGTCCTTTTTAAACTGTGAAGCCCAGAACTGCACACAATACTCCAGATGAGACTTAATCAGTGCCGAGCAGAGAGGGACTATCAACTCCTGCATCTTGCACCTAATGCTTTTATTGATGCATCCCAAAACCTTATTTGCCTTTTGTGCAGTTGTATCACATTGCAGGCTCATATTGAGTTTGTGATCTACAAAGACTCCCAAGTTTTCTATAGTGCTGCCATCCAGCCAGCTGTCCCCCATTTTGTATTTGTGTTTTTGATTATTCCCACTGAAGTACAGCACCTTACATTTGTCTGCATTGAACTTCATCCTGTTAGCTCCAGGCCAACCTCCCAATCTGTTGAAATCCTTCTGAACTGTGCTTGCATGATCCAATGTGTTTTAATCCTTCCCAGTTTTGTGTCATCTACAGACTTGCTCAAGAAGCTTTCTATGCCAGTATCCAAATTATTAATAAACATGTGAAAGACCCCTGTGGGACTCCACTTGAAACCTCCTGACATTCTGACATGGACCCACTAATAACTACCCTTTACTTGTGACTATTGAGCCAATTATCTATTTACCTTATAGTAGTCTAGTTTTATCTAGTCCACATTTCTCTACTTTGTTTATGAGAAGGTCATGTGGGGCCCTCTCAAAAGCCTTGCTGACATCCAGATACATAGATTCATAGATTCATAGATGTTAGGGTCGGAAGGGACCTCAATAGATCATCGAGTCCGACCCTCTGCATAGGCAGGAAAGAGTTCTGGGTTCAGATGCCTATATAACCTCCTCTTGAAGACCCCCAGGGTAGGGGAGAGCACCACCTCCCTTGGGAGCCCATTCCAGACCTTGGCTACTCTAACTGTGAAGAAGTTCTTTCTAATGTCCAGTCTAAATCTGCTCTCTGCTAGCTTATGGCCATTATTTCTTGTAACCCCCAGGGGCACCTTGGTGAGTAAAGCCTCACCAATTCCCTTCTGTGCCCCCATGATGAACTTATAGGCAGCCACAAGGTCGCCTCTAAACCGTCTCTTGCAGAGGCTGAAGAGGTCCAGGTGCCCTAGTCTCTCCTCATAGGGCTTGGCCTGCAAGACCTTAACCATACATGTTGCCCTTCTCTGGACCCTCTCCAGGTTATCTGCATCCCTCTTGAAGTGCGGCGCCCAAAATTGCACGCAGTATTCCAACTGCGGTCTGACCAGCACCCGATAGTGGGGAAGTATCACCTCCTTGGTTCTGTTCGTCATGCATCTGCTGATGCACGATAAAGTGCCATTAGCTTTTCTAATGACTTCGTCACACTGACGACTCATGTTCATCTTGGAGTCCACTAGGACTCCAAGATCCCTTACCGCTTCTGTGCCTCCAAGCAGGTCATTTCCTAGGCAGTAGGTATGCTGGACATTTTTCCTCCCTAGGTGCAGCACTTTGCACTTCTCCTTGTTGAATTGCATTCTGTTGTTTTCTGCCCATATGTCCAACCTGTCCAGGTCTGCTTGTAGTTGTTCCCTGCCCTCCAGCGTGTCCACCTCTCCCCACAGTTTTGTGTCATCCGCAAACTTGGACACAGTACACTTCACTCCCTTGTCCAAGTCGCTGATGAAGACATTGAAGAGTATCGGTCC
>NW_005841864.1:3010102-3010848 GCF_000455745.1 Alligator sinensis
GCGCAATGACGTCAGCCAGTACACTATATCCACAGCATTCCCTTCATCTACCCAATTAGTTACTTTGTCAAAGGAGATCACATTTAGTTTACATGATTAATTTTTCATAAATCCATGCTGGCTGCTTGTGATCAGCCTTTCCTCCTCCCGATGCTTGCAAATGGCCTTCCTTAGGATATGCTATAATAACTCCTCAGGCATACAGGTGAGGCTTACTGGTCTGTTGTTCCTTGGGTCCTCCTTTTATCCTTTTTTAGAGGTGCACTATGCTGGCCCTTTTCCAGTCCTCTGGTACCTGGCCTGTCTACCATGACTTCATAAAGATAATTGTCAAGGACTCCAAGATCTCCTCTGCCAGTTCCTTCAGGACCCTGTGATGAAGTTCATTTGGCCCTGTTGACCTGAGTTCATTTGGACCCAACAAAAGATCTCTGACCCTCTCATTTGTTATCTTTTCCCTCATCTTGCCCCTTTCCTTACCCAGATAGTCCTTATTAGGTGTCTGTCTGCAGCTTAATTTTTTGTGAAGACTGAGGCATGGTAACTGCTAGGTAATTCCACCTTCTTTGCATCTTTGGTTAAGAGTTCCTCCTGGCTTGTTAACAGAGGACCAACAGTTTCCTTGGTTCTTCTTTTCTGGCTAACATAGAATCCCTTCTTGTTGTCCTTAACCTCCTTTGCCAGGTGAAGCTTGTTCTTTATCTTTGCCTTTCTGATTTTGTCCCTGAAGGTTCTTGCTCTTTCCC
>NW_005841864.1:3010875-3016716 GCF_000455745.1 Alligator sinensis
CTTGATTGCCTGTTTGCTCTCCTTTTGCATTTGAGGCATTTTAGAAGCTCCTTGTGCAGCCACATTGGTCTCTTGCCATTCTTATTGTGCTTCCCTCATGTCAGGACAGTTTCTTGTTGGGCTTCCAATACTGTACCCCTTAGAAGAAAGGGTGTTTGAAGCTTCGGTCACTGATTCAATTCAGAGAAGATTTGGCCTGATTCAGAGGCCGAATCACTGAATCCAAATCAAAACAGGAGACAAAAAAACCCCTCCGAATCAATTCAGAAAAGATTCAGAAAAAGATTCAGAGATTCGGAAGGCAGTCTGTCAGGGGAACAGAAACTCAGAAGAGGGAAGGGGAGCAGGGGGGTAAAGACTGACATCTCTAGCTGGCCAGTGACTGTGATCTTTCCCTGATTTCCCTTCAAATCACAGTGCTCTGGGGGAAGGACGTAGAAACAGCATATAAGCCTCAGTCTGCAGCCTTTCTGTCCCTTTTGTGAGCTGTTTCTGCCTGAGCAGCTGTGTCTGAAAGGTACTACTGGACTGACTTGGTCTCCTGCTTGTTTCTGTTCTTGGAAAGGACTGGATACAGCTAATTACCCTTGCCTAGAATCCCTCTACTTATCCCTATCCAGTGCCTTTCTTTCAACTTATTCTTTCCCCAAGAACGTCTTATCTGTTCTTATTTTTTTCCCCCTCACACTTTAAAAGAAAGCTGTGTTGTCCCTGGTAGTGTGATCCATCACTGTGCAGGAAAGCACATACATACCACACACACACACACACACACACACACACACACACACAGTAAACAGAGAAGAAGAGTAGTAGTCACACACATACACTAATCAGAGAAGAAGAAGAGATATTAGTTAGTTACACACACAGAGAAAAGAAGAGATATTACAGCTGCGCGCACACACACACACATTTTCCAGAACAGCAAAGATTAATGTGAAGCATGCTGGAAAGGCAGGTGCCAGGTATTCTGGCAGGGGAGGGAGAGGGGCTAGATGGGGTAGGAGGAGAGCTGCAAGTCCCCCACCCTCCCACCCCAAACATAGATGCATCCCCTTTCCTGGCAACAGTGAGTCTTCTGCTGCTAGTGGGGGCAAGGAGGTAGAAGCAGTACCTGTCCCTGCATCTGCACCACCTCCCCTAACACCAGAAATAGCCACCAGCACCAGAATGAAAGTCTCCTCCACCCCAATTTCATCTCCCAGCATGAGCCTCCCAGTGCCAGAGGAGAAGCTGGATCTGGAAGCAGGGGACCTGAGTGCCCTAGCAAAAGAAATTCTGGGGAATGAGGGGAAATCTAAATTTATTCCACACCTCTCAAAGTTTCCTTAGAGCCAGGTCTCCTTCTCTGGAAAGAACCTTGGAGGAGGTTGAGGCAGAAGCTGTGGAGGCAAGTGACTCAGCTGAGTCACCTCCTCCTGTTATTGTGCCTCTGCCTGTCGAGGAGGGGGATAAGGCAGGATTCTCATCCTCAACCCAGAAGCTGTGGGGGGGGGGGGGGGGGGGGGGGGGAGACAGACATATGTCTGTGTGTGTGTGTGCGCGCGCGCACGCACACATGCGCAGCTGAGATCAGTTGTAAAGGGGGAGGGGGGAAATGGGAAAATCTTCAGAAAATTTGGCGGTGTTGCCGCATCTCAGGAGGCAGCACCCCCTTGCCCTTGCTCCTCCTAAGCACCAGCGGGAGTGTGCCCAAAGGGAAGTTCCCCTCTCTCTCCAAAGCCCCCACCCCAATGAAGCAGAGGCAAGCTACCCTGGAGCATTGGGGGAAAGCCACAGACAAAGGGGGGAGCATTGCAAGGACGAGCAAGGTCATCCGGAGCTTTGGGAAGATGCTTGCTCTGGATGGCTAGCCCTTCTCCTTAGTTGAGTGGCCAGGGGTCAGGCGGCTCACGGCACTCATGGCCCCATCCTACCAAGTGCCTGCACACACCACCTTTAGCAGGACGGTGATGACCTCCCTGTATGAGTCATGCAGGGAGTACTTGAGGAAGGAGTTGTGCAAAGCAAGTCTGCAGGTAGCTCTGCAATTCACCTCAGACATCTGGAGCTGCCAGGGTGGAGATCATGCCTACCTCTCCCTCACAGGGCACTGGTGCAATCAGTCAGGCCATCAGTGGGCTCTCCTTCAAGCCAAGTTGATGGATGAGTCCCACACAGCGAAGGAAATCATGGTGGCCATGAACCAGGTGGTGCAGGGGTGGCTCATTGGGCAGGGTGGACTCACCCGCAGGTTCATGGTCACCAACAACGGGGCCAATGTGGTCAAGGTAGTCCGTGATATCAACTTTGTTAGCATCCACTGTGTGGCACACAAGTTCCACCTCATAGTCAGGGATGCCTTGGAGGGGGACAGGGCTGCTGGTGATGGTGCTGTCACTACCACCCAACTGATTTCAAAATGGAGGAAGGTGGTGGGCTACCTCCCCCAGAGAATCAAGGGGGGCAAGGTGCTGTGGGACAAACAGGCAGAGCTGAGCAACCTGCAGCACAAAATCATGCAGGATGTGGAGACTTGGTGGAACTCCACATACCTGATTCTTGAAAGGTTGGTGGAGCAACAGAAGGTCATCAATGGGATGGCCTTGCTTGGGGAGATTGGGGTCAGCGGCCCCCTTAACAAAATAAAGTGGGATACCATCTCCCAGATCTTGGTGGACCTCAAGCCATTCCTCAAGGCCACTGAGACCTTCAGTGCTGGCGATGCTCTCTTTGCCAGGTGATCCCCATAGTGAGGGAACTTGAGAACCAAATAAAGAAGTTCCAGGGGATCAATGTTCCTGGCTGGGGCAACCTGTTTTCACCAGAGGTGCAGGTACTGGTGAAGCGGCTGAAGGAGGACATCAGAAAATGGCTGGATCCCTAGCAGTCCAGTACAGTCCACATGCTGGTGGGCATGTGCGACCCGAGGGTGAAGGGAAGCATGTGCACTGGCAGCACCAAAACCCTGGATCAGTGGATGGAGGTGCTGGTGAACAGAGTAAGGGAAGCAGAGGGGCAGAGGCAAGGGGGCGTGAAAAGGGGGATTCACTTTCCTGTGCCAGCACTCCCAGCACCAGCCAGTCTCCTCCACGCCAGCCACTGCCAATGTGGGCCAACGGCATTGCATCAATGTTGGAGTTCAGACACACCAGATCCCAGCCTTGGGCAGGTAGTGCTGAGGCTTTGGTGGCTACCTATGTTGCTGAGGATGTGGAGCCACTGGACTGCAACCCCTTGGCTTATTGGGCAACCCACAGCCAGATGTGGAGGATCTGGCCATGGTTGCCTGGGAACACCTGTCCTGTCCACCAACGAATGTTCCAAGCAAGAGGGTGTTCAGCATTGTTGGGGATGTTGCGACACCCCACTGCACCTCCTTGGATCCTGGTTTGGTGGAGCAGCTGGTGTTCAAGATGAACCTCTCACTGCTGGGGTTCCCCAAGCCCCACATGCAGACGGAGTGAGTGCCACCCTTCTCTCTCCATCTGCACCTATTTCTTTCTCTTTTTAAAAGCCATTTAATGCCCCACTCTCAGAGCTGGAGGCGGAACTCACAGCATCATCAGCCAGCAAGGCAAGAACATCTCCCTGCTGAGCTCCCGTGCCAGGATGAACTTGGAGGTATGGGCTGGGGCTATGGGGAAGGAGGAGGCCCTAAGTCCTGGGCATGCCCTAAAACTGCATCCTGCCAGGGTTGGGAGGCCTGGGGGGGGAGGGGGGGGACTGCTGGTTGTGCAGCAGCTCCCGGAAATGCCAGGACTGAGAACCTCCCTGGTGAAAGGTGGGTAGGAGCAGGAGGCACCTGATAACCTCCAGCTGGCTGGGGAAAGCCCAGACCTTTAAGATCTTTGAGAGACCTTAGGCTTACCGGCTGCAGTGGAGTTGTGAGGGTGAGAACATGGGCTACTATCCCTGCAATTTTCATCCTGCTGCACTTTAACATGCACCTTAACATACACCTTAACAAAGTTACACGTCACAAGTTTGGCTTTGAAAAGTTTGAGGTGCAGTTTTCCAGAAATCCCTACACCTGTCTCCTTGAAACCTGGATGGATTCATGGCCTCAGAAGGGGATACCATCCCACTGCTCTTTAACACACACACAAAATCACACGTCATAAGTTTTGCTTGGTAGCACCTTGAGGTGCAGTTTCCCAGAAACCTCTGCACCTATCTCCTTGAAACCTGGCAGGCTTCATGGCCTCAGAAGGGGCTACCATCCCTGCTATTTTCATCCAAATCTATTGAAAAATAATCAAGTTATCGGTATTTCAGTGATTCCCCATTATAGTCTATGGCTGAATCACCGAGTCTCCAAATCAGTGCTGAATCTTCCGAAACTGATTCAGTCGAATCAATTTGGGACAGTGATCCAAATCAAGTCACTGTCCTCAGAATCTTAATCTGAAATTTCCCTATTTGCACAGGTCTACTTGGAAGCTCCAAGCCCTTGTGTGCACTTTTATCCTACAATCTATCCTCCTATGACACCATGTCTATTAAGTCTTTGAGTCAGATAAAATCCACCTTTCTGAAATCTAGCAACCTAATTGTGCTGACCTCATGCTTTCCCTGTCTCTGATCTAGAGTTTTATCATATCATCATCACTTCCTCTCAAGTTTCCCGTCACCTTCACATGCCCCATCAATTCTTCCCTCTTAGTTAGGACAAGCTCCAAGGTAGATGATTCACTAATTGTGTCTTCTACTTCCTGGGACAGAAAGTTGTCCTCCATATAAATTAGAAACTGGCTTGACATTTTATGTTTGGCTGCATTGTTCTTCCAGCAGATGTCCAGAAAACTGATGTCTTACATCAGTACTATCCCATAGTTCTTGGATAGATTTGTCACCTGCTTGAAGAGTGGCTCATCTACCTCCTCTTCCTAATTTGATGGCCTATAATAAATCCCTACCATTATACTGGTGCTTCATCTTTCATGTTTAATCTTCACCCAAATTAATTCTGCTTTTCTGTCTTCTTGCTCCTGAATCAGGGGACAAGTGTGTATGTTTTTGACATACAAGGCAGCACCACCACCTTTTTTCCCAACCCTGCTTTTGCAAAACAGAATGTAACCCTCAATGTTGACACTCCAGTCATAAGAGCTGTCCCACCAGGTCAGTGTGATGCCAATCAAATCTGTTGTTTTCACAGGCTGCAGCTTCCAGCTTATTTTGTTTATTCCCCATACTTCTTGCATTTGTATACACACATCAGAAGCATTTTGCGTTTTGCCTTCCTCACTTTTCTTTCATGCCACTTGTTGCAGTCCTGTAGCTCTCTGGCCCTTTCCCAGGGCTGAGTTGCTTTTTTTGAGTCCTTTACCCTCTGGAATGTGTGCTCTGTCTCTAGAGAGTTTTGATCACCATCCCCGATGGAACATAGTTTAAAGCCCTCCTTGCTAGGTTGGCCAGACGATGCACAAAAGATGCTTTTCCCCATTCTCATCAGATGGATCCCATCTCTTGATAGGAGTCTTCTTCTCAAGAACATCTGTCAATTGTCAAAGAAGCCAAAGCTTTTGAATCAACACTATCTCAGATACCTCTCCACTTCTAGGCTATGTTGGTCTCTCTCTGGACCTTCCCGATGGGAAGAATCGATGAGAACACCACTTGGGCTCCAGGCTCCTTAATCCTCCTGTCAAGAGCCTCACAGCCACCTCTGATCTTCTCAGTGTCATTCCTGGCAATATGATTGGTGCCTACACGGACAAGCAGGAAGGAGTAGTAGTCTGAAGGATGGATGATATTTGGCGGACTCTGTGATGTCCTGAATTCAGGTTCCAGATGGGCATCACACCTATCAGGCACCCACATCTGGATGACAAAATGGTACCTCTGTTCCCTACA
>NW_005841864.1:3016730-3032068 GCF_000455745.1 Alligator sinensis
GTCACAACAGCTGACCCAACCTCCATTTGTGCCTCCTCCTTTGCTCTCTGGAGAACACCTATGCTGTAAAGAGATAAAAAAAGAGAGAGGGGGAAGGGGGAAAAAAAGACACACCACAAGAACCTGCATCCCAAACACTCACACCTGGGCCCTTGCACATGTACACATGTGTGCACATGCGTACGCTCTCACACACACACACACACACACACACACACACACACACACACACACACACAGTCTCCTTCTCCTTGGTTCCCTCCTTCAGTGATCTTCCTAAGCCAACTTCTTCTCTGTTTGCTGCCCTCTGTTCACTTCCCCCTGATTTGTTCAGGGCTGCCTAGCTTAGTTCCACCCCTGAATTACCTAAACCAGCTCCACCCAGAGCAAGCCTTGTCATTCAGTCACTCCACAAGGGGGAAGAAATGAAAAGAACAGAAAAGAGAGAGAGAGAGAGAGCAAAGGGGAGGGGGGAAAAAGCAAACACACACCACAGGGGAAAAGGAAAAAAAAACTCCAAACACAAACCAGGCTCTAGGCAAACACTGTAGCACCAATCAGCCACCCTAGCACAGATAAAAGCTTCTTTAAGGCAGTCCAGCACCTGAGCTCTCTGCTTACTGCTCAGCTTATTGCCAGCTTGCAGGGAACAGTACACAGCACCAGGATATTTAGGAGCTCCCTCCTCCTTGAACTGATGGTGTGGAGAGAGTTTTCCCCTGGTATGCCTAACATCCAGGTTGAGGGTGTGACTATACCCCCACTACTAAACAGGGGCCATATCCACCCACTGCACCCCTGGCTGAAGTCTTTCACTGGGTGCCTGGACACCTGGAAGGAATTGTTTAACTATCCGCTCAACTGGTGTAGAATGGCTTTGGAGCCTGCTTTCAAGTGTCTGAAAGCTCACTGGAGGTGCTGAGGACATACATGCTTGGATGCCAGTGAGTGCAACATGCCCCTGGCATCTCTGCATAACAACTGCAAGGCCAAGAGGAAGCCTCTGTCTGAGTCTCTGCAAGGTTGAAAAGGAGGGGCCTCTTAGATCATGCCCGTGAATTCTCAAACAGAGGTTGGTCCCCTGGCACTGCAAGTGTGAGATGAGCTGGAAGACCACATTGCCAGACTCTGGGCTGAGGGTCGAAATGGTGAATCAAAGAAGGATTTCAAGTGTGCAATTAAACACTCTCAACTGGACTTGTGGGCTCATGTGTCATCTCCAGCTCAGGCAGGAGGCTTTGGAGGGGTGGGGGAAGTATACAAGATAGGCATGTTGGGGGTGAGGTAGGAAATGTTTACCTGGGTGCTGTGCCATGCATGGGGGGCGAAGGAGGGGGAGTGAAGGGAGGTGGTGAAAGCTTGAGCTGTGTGAGGCTGTGGGCTCCTCCAGACAAGGATGGAAAGAGGGGAGCAGGAGATAGGGCTGGTCTGGATCAGGTTATGGCAGAGCCAATGTGCAGGACCAGTCCAGCAGGGTGCTTCATGCAGCACACACACTGTACTGGCTCCCTGCGCTAGGTGCAGTGTGAGCAGCCAGTCCAGCCCTGCTGGCACGTACCATCCCGGGGCTCACTCTGCATGAGGCAGAAGGGCTTGCTCTGTGCTGGATGCAGCACAGGGGGTCCAGAGTGGGGGATGCATGTGGCTTCCCATGAGACATGCCCTGCATGCTGGCTGCAGTATGGCCCGACCTGGACCAGTCCTGAAGCCAGCACACATGGCCAGTCCAGTAGTGCACCACATGCAGTCTACACCCCAGGACTGAACCCTTGGGCTGCATGTGCGTGGAGTGGGGCCGGCACCTGCTGCGCACGATGCACAGACTGGACCTGGTGCTGTGGGCACTGCATATGGCAGAAGGAATCATTCCCAATCTGGTCCACAGACAGGCCCAGTGACCGTCATCTGGCCCACAGAGCCGGATGAGTCTGACATCCCAATTTGAGAGGGACAATAAATTTGATTTAAAGAGTTCAAGTATTGATAGAATATCCACCATGCACATCCCCAGAAAAACTGTTCAAAATACAGTACTTAAAATAAAAAACAAATGTCTTACCGGAGGCCCTGGTGGTCCAGGCTTTCCAGGAGACCCTTCATTGCCCTAGGAATGTATGAGAAACATATATTTCACTTAGTGAAGCTAAGTAAGGATTTATACTATGGTAGTATGATCTCCTCCCTTCTCTTGTTCAGAACATGAGCCTACATTAGTAAAGATGCATCGGAGATGAATTTGACTCCTTTTCTCCAGGACTAGTTCTACCAGTAAGCTAGAGTGATCTCAATCAGTGAATATAAAATATGCCTCAGATATACTCAGAGTGAACTGGTGGAAGTAGATATTACTATAAATAGGGTTACCATAAGCCTGGGTTTTCCCAGCCATGTCCTCTTTTTGAGTCCTCTGATCTCTGTTCGGGTGGTTTTTTGAAATCTGAACAAATGTCCAGGATTTTGCTTTGCTCTGCTGGTAGGAGCAGGGGGAGGGCAACTGGAGTCAGGGGCACCATGTGGGTCTGCACGTGCCTTGGCAGCTGAATGTAGATGAGTCTGTGGGGGATCGGGGTTGGAGGTCTGGGGCTGTGGCAGGGCAGGGCAGGGCAGGGCAGGGCAGGGCAGGGGAAGTGGGGGAAGTGCCTGCACCTCCAGCGGGGGAAGGGGTCAGGAGGGGCCTTTTGAGGCCAGTGGGGAACTCCATGGCAAGGCTGGCAGCACAGGGGCCAGTGGCCCTGCATGCGGGGGTGGGTGGCCTTGAGATGCTGCCCAGGGGTTAGGGGAAGAGGGGGCCATGGCCAGGACGCCTGGTGCAGCACGGGAGGCCAAGCCCAGGGCACAGGCCTCCCCTCCTCTTCCCTACTGGGCCGGACTTGCTCTGCTGCCACTCACATGAATTGGAGTTTCTGTGCTCGAGCTGGGTCTGAATTGGGGAAGCTGGGGCCCCCTCCAGCGGGGCTGGGGAGAGCAGGGGGCTGTGGGTTGGGAGTGAGGGGCACCAGTAGGTTGGGAGTCAGGATCAGCAGTATAGCCCAGGGGATGCAGGGCTGTGGCTTGGGAGTGAGGTGTCACCCTGACTGGTATCCTCTTTTTTGGAACTGGAAATATGGTAACCCTAAATATAAACTTCACAGCAATAAGTATAATTTAGAAAATAAAAGTGTATAGACATTTTTTAATGAATAGCAAACAACTTTGTGGATTCATAGGTAAGTAAATAAAATGAACTGTTTCAGAAGTTGACTCAATCCAAACAAAAGTATTGTTGAAATGTGATGGGAAGAAAATATTTATGACTTTTGAGAGTAGGTTGTGGTGTTGATTTTTTCTCCCTGGGCTCTGGCCAGTCCTTAGTAGTAGTAATTAGTAATAGTAATGATGTTACTATTATAATTACATTAAAACATTGGACAACTCAGAGTAATCCTATAAGAGGGTATACATGGTCACTTAGATAAAAAGAAAGAGTTTTCTTGGTCTGGAAGTGATATGGATTTCTTCTTTATTAGATCTTATATGTAATGTACTTGTGTGACATTTCAGTAGTAGTTAAAATCATGAAGTCAGAAAATGCAGAAGGTTCCAAATGCAAAATTAACTCAGCTAAGCAACATACATTTATATTTTATAGTAGTGGTTCTCAACTTTTTTCTCCCATAGGGATCACATGACTGGGGCCTGATCCAGCTGTGCAGGTTTTGAAATTTGGTGGCAGTTTTAGTTGCCACCACTCCCCTATCACCAAATTTACAAATCCTTGGGGATCCCTGCAGGCCAGATGACATGGCTCTGCAGGCCAGAGGTTGAGCTCCCTTGTTTTATGGTGTACTTTTTATAACAGGGTCAAAGTAAATTACCAATTTCAGGAATAAACTTTGGCTTCCGTGAGCATAGCTTGTGTGAAGATATACAGGAAACCCTCGCCATTCATGGACTCGCCATTCACGGTTTTGAATATTCATGGTGCGAATATTTGAACCCACGCTCTCTCCCCACATGCTCTCCCTGGCTCTCACGCACTCTCCTTATAGCTTTCATTAAGTAACTGACTTGCCACCCTGGTAATTGAGGGAGCGTGGCAGCGATTAACGCTTGTTGTGGATCATGTGCTCCTCCAAGCTCGCAGATCAATTAATCTGCTGCCCTGTTCCCGGGGAAATTTTTTCTCTCAAGATCAGTCTTCAGTGGATCCATCCAGCCTGCTCCTCTTCACTCTTCCCTCCCCTGCCACCGGCAGTACCTGCGGCATCTGTGGGAGCTCTGTGCTTGCTGCTGCCAGGGTCCTGATGTACTCGCAGATTTTGCCATTTGCAGGGATCTCTGGAACAGATCCCCTACAAATGGCGAGGGTCTCCTGTATACACAAAAGTGTAACAACCAAAAGGCGTAGGTAAAAACGTTCTGCAAAGACAATCAGAGTAGTTCCTGGACTGCTAGGTGGGGTGCTCAAAAAAACTGAGTCCACATTTAAAATAGTGTGGTCCCTGACCGAGCACTGGCCTCCAGACAAAAAAAGGCACAAGGGTGGAAGAAGAAGGGATCTTGGTTATAGCTTCAGTTCACTCAGTCACTCTGCGTTGTACAGTGCCAATGGCTGAGCTCCCCCCATTTTGATCAGGGTGCTCTGCATATGGAGAGTTGGTCCTCCTTCCCTTTCTTTTCCCCGTTGTATCATGCAGTAATAGCCACAGTTTAGGCCTCTACCAAATAGAAGTCAGGGTAGAGATGCATACACTTTCCTGAGCCCAAGGTCACTCTACCAAATGTGTACTTTTAGCTGATTTGATGCTGTTACTGGAACTTTGAAATCCCAGACTTTTTACTTTGAACTGCAATTTAAAACAATGGCATCTTTATTTTTTGTTTTGCATTTGATTTTTTTTTTAAATGAATGTGATGCACTAGGTAGGGTTCCCACCTTTGTTGCTGATATTTTATGGTTGGAGGTAGTTTTCAATTAATTTATATTGATAACTCCATAGACCATCAAAGGAAAAAGAATAAAATGTTATTTTCTTTGTTTTTAAAAACTGCTGCTTTTCAGCATTTGTAGGCTATTGTGCAGTCCTGTCATAATTACAGTGACTAAGCACTGAAAATTCCAGGTTTTAGAAGAAAACTTCAAAAAGGTATAAATACACAATAAAAGGGAGACATATGATGGAGTCTTTTTCAATCGTAGGCTACGTTTATACCTACTTGTAACTCCACTGAACTGAGTTGAGTTGCACAAGAAATTAATTTGGTGCCTCGGGCATAAGAAGTGCTCTAAAGCACCTGACAACTATAGGTACAATATTGTTAAAAGAAGCCTTAATGCAAATTAAGCAAAAGGCATTTATTTAGAATTTTTGTAGAAGTTAAATAATATTCTTCACTTTTAAGATAGAGGATTGGTTTTGATTAATATGTTTCAGAAAGAGAGAGAGAGAGAAAGAGAGAGAAATGATCCTGTAAATAATCACAGCTTATATAATATACAACAAAGACATGTAAATGTTTTAATTTTATATAGTATGCTATTCTGAGAAAATTCTCTTCATACGTATATCAGAAATAGGATACTACTACTTTCTTTTTTAGGGATGCACTCTCTGAGAAAAGCACTTGTATTAAAACTGGACATAATTTTTCTAGAAAGTTAATAATGTTGACCTAGCAAAAGACATTGTCTATTATATTCCTTTTCTTGCACCTTTGTCTCTTCCATGTTGAGTAGTTCACAGCTAAGGGTTAGAAATAAACAGTCTTTATAGACTTTCACTGAAATTGAAATAAAGAATAATAAGACTGCATACCTTTTCACCTTTTGGTCCTGCAGGGCCAGGATGTCCAGGTCTTCCTACTGTTCCCTGTACAACACAGGTCTACATTAGTAACAAACAATAAAACAGGGTATTTGGGTTGCAATTTCGTTTTCAAAATTTGTGCTTTCTGAAGGTCATTTTTACTTAATTAAGTCTCTCCTCCAAGCTTATATTTCTCCTGACTGATACAACAGCTGCATCCTACTGATAAGCTCTCTGAAAGGTAAAACTTGTGTTTGCATTTTCACCTTAGCAAACTAACCACAGTGACCTTAATTGGTACCTTTTGATATTGCTAAGAATTTAGTGTTGTTGCTGAAATGGCAATTCACAAATTACCTATTAAGTTTTGCTAATATGTTATAATTTTTTTAAAAAGCCAACCTAAAGTATTACAAGCATCATAGCAATTAATAATAAACATAGCAAATAACATAATCTGAATCACACAAACAGGAAATAAAATGTAATATTTTTTCCTAAGGGTTTGGCTAGACTCTAATGTATTTCATGATTGCTTTACTTTTACTGGCTTTTAATATTAATAATCAGCATAATGTAACACTTCCCAAGGATCGCAAACCTTGATGGGGTGGAGAGGCTTGCGTGCTACCAATGACCTTGAGAGCAATGGTGTCAGGAGTTTTATCCCCATGGCAGCAAGATTGAAAGTGAGATTTCCAGACTAATAGTAATCCAAAGACCAAGATAAAAGTCCTCAACAGTGGAGCAGACAGATGACGAAGGAATACTTCCCAATGGCTGCAAGGCTGAAGTGGAAAAGAAACTTTCAGTAATCTACGTGTTCCTTGGCATTGGATTAAGGTCTCCTTTCTGTGAAATATTGTGTGATTGCTGATGGGCAATGGCATCCCCACATTAAAAGAAAACATGCACAGACATCTTTCTTCAACAAGAAGTCCTGTAGTGATGTGTGTGTCAGAGGCGGGAAGTCACAGTGGTTATTGGAAGCCCCTAGTCATAGATCTACAAGGCAATGGTTGTATGATGGTCATTTTGTACTTAGAACTGAAACAGGCATGTAATTTGGCACCTGCACTCATGACTGAACAGGCCAATTTAGGATCCACTCAGCTCACCCTGTATGGGAAGTAGGGAGAGGGCTAGAAAGGTGCACTAAACATAGTCTGTCTCATTTCACCTGGCTGGAAAACTACATCCAGTGGAATCATTCTATCTGCGGTTCAAATCACGTAGTGCAGTTTTCAGCCTGGAACATCTGCACCTGGATGGACAACCTGAATAGTGACTGACTGCAGTGAAGGACAGAACTCATGACCAGAGAACTTTCATGACTTGATATTAACATTGTTGCACTTAGTAATACCAGATATGCAACCTCTATATTGCCAGAGCTATGACCAGTGCAGAAGACTGAAGGATGGATCATCATTTGATATGTTCCATCGTGTTCAATCATATCACCTCAAAATGGTGTAAACAAAAGAAGCAACCAAGGAAGAGGTTCAACACTGATAGTGTTTGAAATACCCTGCTACAAGTGATCCTCTCCAGTAGTGCCTCAGTGAGAAACTCTGATCTCTCTTATGATCTTGACACCAAGAAAGGCACCCATGAGGCTTGTGAAGCATCTCTGCCCTCCAAAAAGAAACCTCAGGACTGGTTCAGTGAAAATGATAGGAAAATTCAAGCTATCATTAAGAGAAAAAGGAGAGTTTTCAAAGCTACCCAGAATAGTATCAATTTCAAATGGAAACAAACATTTATTTGCCACACTGCAGCTGAGACAGAGGAAAATTCAAGAGCAAAATAACTAGTGGACAACAAAGCAAAACACAGCCAAATGTTTGCTGACAGCCACAAAAACATGTGTAGTTTCTTCAGCCCAACCAAAGCTATCTATGGGCCAAACATACAAGGAGCTTTCTCTCAGGTCCAAGGATGGAACAGCACTCCTTAAGGACAGCTCTACCATCAATGCACAGTGGAAGGGGCACTTTTTAAAGAGATTCTGAACTGAGATTTGAATGTTAAAGGAAATACCACTGAATCCATTCCACAACATCCCATTAAGGACTACCTTACAGATCTACCAACTTATCAAGAGGCCTTGAAAGTCATTAAACAGATGAAGAACAAAAAGCATGTGGTCTTGATGGAACACCAGCTGAAATGTATAAGCAAGGTGGAGAACAGCTCTCTCACCAACTACATACTGCTATTCTGAAAACCTAGAGACAGGAACAGATTCCCAGTTACTTGAGAGACGCCAGAATTGTGA
This sequence comes from Alligator sinensis, assembly GCF_000455745.1. Lineage (NCBI taxonomy): Eukaryota > Metazoa > Chordata > Crocodylia > Alligatoridae > Alligator > Alligator sinensis. Next base: position 3,024,798 of record NW_005841864.1, read on the forward strand.
CCATATGCAAGAAAGGATCAGCAGCCATTACCATATGCTTGGACGCACCCTAGGGTTGCTGCAGGACACCCTTGATGACTGTCTTAGTTCTGTCCAGCCTTCACTCCTGGCTCTCAGGTTCTTCCCCTGATGTCTCATCTGCCACACCTTGATGATGTTAACAAAGAGGAAGGCTGCCCTTTAGAGGCTGGTGAGCCTTAGGTGCTCTTCCTAGTCCTTTCTTTGCTACCCAATGAGCTTGACTTGGCCCACTTGACTTGGGGCTCCAACCCCGATACTCAAAGTATCGCTCTCTCACTCGCTCTCTCTCCCTCTCTGTCTTTTTCTGGACTAACACTTGGGCCCCAGCCATGGTTCAGGCTTCAACCTATTCAGCCTCAGCCCCTTTTCCTCCAGCTAAGGCCCCTGAAACCTATTCAGTCTCAGCCTCACAACAGAGGGTGCCTGCTAGGTACCCTGCACAAGGTCTCTTCCATGCCTATAGCCATTTCCAGTCTTCCAGGTCTGAAACAAACCTAACAAACATAAACACTATCACAACAGAAATAAAAACAAACTGCTCTCACAAAGTTCTTCCCTGCTGTCAGTCAATACCCTACCACAAGCTATAATTCCCAGTGCTAGGCTCACTTTCACCCTTGTGGATACCTTGGGTATCCCTGTGCACTGCTTCCTGCAGTCAGCTTCCCTGGGGAGCTCCTCTCCTTGCAGCATGCAGGGTCTGACTGCCTGCTCTGGCTCAGGTCCTGGGCTTATATTCCTCAAAGATCCAGCCCCTTTAGAATCATAGAAAATTAGGGTTGGAAGGGACCTCAGCAGGTAATCTAGTCCAAACCCCTGCTCAAAGCAGGACCATCTCCAACTGCATCATTTCAGCCAGAGCGTTGTCAAGCTGGGCCTTAAAAACCTCCAGGGATGGAGATTCCACAACTTCTCTAGGTAACCTGTTCCAGTGCTTCACCAACCTCTGTGAGAAAGTTTTTCCTAATATCCAATTTAAACCTCCCTTGTTGCAACTTGAGACCATTGCTCTTTGTTTTGTCATCTGTCACCACTGAGAAAAGTCTTGCTCCATCCTCTTTGGAACCATCCTTCAGACAGTTAAAGGCTGCTATCAAATCCCCAAACAATCTTCTCCTCTGCAGACTAAATAAACCCAGTTCCCTCAGGCTCTCCTCGTAAAGTCATGTGCTCCAGACCCTTAACCATTTTTGTTGCTCTCCGCTGAACTCTCTCCAACTTGTCCAGATTATTTCTGTAGTAGGGAGGCCCCAAATTGGACACATTACTCCAGATGTGGTCTCACCAGAACAGAACAGAGCAGAATAATTACTTCCCTCAATCTTTTGGCAATGCTCCTACTAATGCAGCCCAGTATGCTGTTGGCCTTATTGGCAACAAGGCCACACTGCTGGCTCATATCCAGTTTTTTGTCCACTGTAACCCCCAGGTCCTTTTCTGCAGAGCTGCTGCTTAGCCAGTAAGACCTCAGGCTGTAGCGGTACATGGGATTCTTTTGTCCTAAGTGCAGAACTTTGCATTTGTTCTTGTTGAACTTCATAAGATTTATTTTGGTCCAATCCTCCAATTTGTCTAGGTCACTGAATCCTAGCCCTACTCTCCAGTATATCTACTATACCCCCCAGCTTGGTGTCATCTGCAAACTTGCTGAGGGTGCAATCCACCCCATCTTCAAGACTGTTAATGCAGATATTGAACAAAACTAGCCCCTGGGGTGGACTGACCCCTGGGGCACTCCACTTGACACTGGCTGCCAACTACACATTGAGCCATTGATTGATACCCATTGAACCTGATGCTCAGCCCAGCTTTCTATCCACCTTACAGTCCATTCATCCAACCCATACTTCCTCAGCTTGTTTGAAAGAATGCTTTGGAAGATGGTATCAAAAGCCTTGCTTAAGTCAAGAATGTCATACCCACTGCTTTCCCCAATCCACAGAGCCAGTTATCTCATCATAGAATGCAATCAGGTTGGTCAGGCATGACTTGTTCCTGGTGAAATCATGCTGACTTTTCCTAATCACCTTCTTCTCCTCCTCCACGTGCTTAGAAATGTATTCTTTGAGGATCTGCCTTATGATTTTTCCAGGGACTGAGGTGAGGCTGATTGGTCTGTAGTTGCCTGGATCCTCCTTCTTCCCTTTATTAAAGATGAGCACTATATTTGCCCTTTTCCAGTCTTCTGGGATCTCCCCTGATTGCCACAAGTTTTCAAAGATAATGACCAGTGGTTCTGCAATTACATCAGCCAATTCCCTCAGCACCCTTGGATGCATTGCATCCAGCCCCATGGACCTGTACACAACCAGCTTTTCTAGTCCCTAACCTGTTCTTTCACCATAGTTGGCTGCTCACTTTCTCCCCCAAACTGTGCTGCACATGGGCAGCATAGCACTTTCTGTCAGATGACTTTCCCCAGCCCTGCACAGGGGTTTTACCCTCTCAATTAAGGGCCAGCCTGTACTCCTGCTGCTGTGGCCCCACATAGCTGGCTTAGCTTGTTGCCTTCTTTTAAAGTGACAGGAATCCCCTGGCTCCCTGTTACAGACCCCTCTCCCCTCCATTTTGCCCAAGTAACAGGGTTTGCGGTCCCTGTTATACCAGGGTATTGCAATCTGTCCTTGCCTGCATTCTTCTCAACAGACTCCCTTTCCTCACTGAGGAGATTCCACCTGAGTCTCAGTCTAGTTTCAGACCACTCAGAAGTACCACAGACACAAAACTTGTTGCTAGACAGCTGAAAGAGAAGTGCTGTGAGCAACATCCAGATCTTCACATGGCCTTCACTGACCTAACTATGGCCTCTGATTCAGTCAACAGAGAGGGTTTATGGAAGATCCTGATGAGATTTGATGCCCACCAACATTTATTACCATCATCACTTTGTCAGAATGACATGACAGCAACTGTCCTAAGCAATAGCTTGGAAATGGACCCCTTCACTATTAGAACTGGAGTCAAGCAAGGACATGTGATTGCACCAACACTCTTTTCCACACATATCACAGCTCTTCAGCATCTCATTGCTGATAGACTTCCACCTGGAGTCAGCATCCAGTATCACACGGATAGGGGAATCTCTTTAACCTCAACCAGTTACGTTACAAATCCAAGATATCCAACACTTCCATTACTAACCTTCAATATGCTAATGACTGTCATGTGCCCACTCCACTAAAGAGGTCCAGGTCACTCTTGATTGCTTCTGTGAAGTGTACAAAATGCTTGGACTCACTGTCAACTTAAAAAAAAATCCAAGAGATTGTACCAACCTACCCTAAACCAACTAGCTGCTCCTCCATATATTAAAATGTGGCAGTCTGTGGAAAATGCTGAGCATTTCCCCTTCTTGGGCTGCCACCTTTCTCAAAAAGTAAACATAGTCAAGGATATTCAACACGGGATAAAATCTACCAGTGCTCCAAAGTCATGTCTTCTACGATCATGACATCAGGAACCAAACAAAACTTGTTGTATACCAGGGTGTTTTCATCCCTATCCTCTTGTTTGGGTGTGAAACTTGATGACATATCAGAAACTCGTGAAAGCCTTGGAATATCACCATCAGTTATGTCTTCAGAAAATACCCAATATCAGTTGGAAGGAGAGAAGAACAAAGGCTAGCATAGTGGCCAAACAAACATCACCAGCATCAAAGGGCGTTTGTAGATGACACGAGATTTCCCATTTATGGTAATGCAACTGCGTTCATGATTGCATGATCGGAATTTCCTGCTGCTCTAAAAGTCTTTTTGGTGTGTTAAACCAACACTACTCGGATATGTTTTATTTTGCGGTACTCCCCGTTTACATTGCCATGTCTATAGATTTGTGTTGTTCAAACAGTAATTGACTCAAAGACTTGTAATTACTTTCCTTCGCCATCAGGTGGGGCTGCGTTATTTCTGTAGTTCTGGCCTTTAGCCAGTAAGTGACACTGTGATTTTATTTACTGTGTGTGTTTTTTTTACCCTCGCTCCCTCCTTCCTCCTACTCCACAGCTGACCGTAGGCATCCAGGACCTGGCGCAGCATGTGATCTCCAGATATAATAAGAGAAATGGAGGACCCAACCATTCCCATTTGTATGCATGTGATATGCTACCCCTTTAATTTTTCCCCTTCCTCTGCTGCCACTGCCACCTGTTGTGTATATGATACCCACCACCACCTGCGCCCCCTGCCTGATGCGCCCACCACTGTGTTCAGAACTGCAGGTCATTGGCATCACCAAAATGCTAAGTTTATACCAGAATGATAAGTTATAAAAATCTGGAATGTGCTACCCTACCTACCTCGTAAGGACTTCCTTCAAATTTCTTATTATATACTTTACATTCACATTCCAGAACTATGGTGAATAGTCCAGGCAGATGTTACCTGCTAGACCTGCCATCCTAGATACAGCGTATGCATCATCCCGGCTGATATATAGGTAATGTCCTACCGACCTTGTGCATGGTGGGTTTAGGGGGCAATAATTTTGAGGGCAAAAGGCTGGTTTTTGGACTGTCATCCAAAATCCTGCCCTTTTCTTCTTTCTTCCCCCTCCCTGCAGAAAAGTTTCACAGAAGACCACTAAAAAGAATGCAGAAGACCACCAAAAAGGAGCATTTTGGTTGTCTGTTATGTAGAAAGTGTAATAGTTAAGTTAGTTAGTTAAGTAGTGAGTCTTCAGTTATGTATAGGTGCGGGGGGGGGAGGGGAGAATCCTGACTTTTTGTAATACTATTTTTAAATACTATTTTAAATTGTCTTTATTTTATTTATTATTTAGATAATTTTTTACTTATGCACCACCTTTTTTTTAATAACTTTTTCAATTTTTGTAATAAAGTTTTGTAATTTGTTGTCTATATATGCGTGGCATGTTTTCTTTCTTCATAGGGAGATTGGCATACACTGTGCAGTTCTGGAGTGGGTGGGGTGGGTTTGGAGAGGTGAGGACCGTGCACACAAAAAAGTGGCATGGATATAGAGCCTGGCTACTTAACATTTGAAAGAAGGCAATTTAGTAAGTATTTTGTGTATTATGAGGCAAAATTTTGCTCATAGTTTCATGAGGAGTCAGTCACAGGAATCATTGCCTTTCAGCAAATCCATTATTTATTTACCCTTTTCGTTTTCTTTTAAATAGCAAAACCAAGAGTGAGTTACATTTGTATTCACTGAGAAAACACACAAGCCCAAGCCCAAGCCCAAGCCCAAGCCCAAGCAAGAAAACCTATGCACCCAAGCATTCCTCTGGGTAGGTAGTTAAGAATAATTTTCCCTGAGCCCAGGGTGCAACAGGGAGGGAAAATTTCCACAGTCAAAAGCAGTGTGATAAGGCCACAGCCAGGGGGAAAGAGAGACTAGGTAGGGGATAAAGTACAAATCAAAGCAATTTTTCAACTACAACTGAAAGTACACATCAAAGTGTTACTTTCTGTGGCCATGAATGCCACATGCACCCGGAGGCTGAGGGGGCATGGTGACTGCCCGCAGGCAGTGTTGGCAGTGGGGGCATAGTGGTGGTGAGCGGGAAACTCCCGCAGGCAGCCATGGCAGTGTCGACAGTGGGGGGTGGGGGTGGTGAGTGCCAACCAGCAGTTGGCGACCACATGCAGATGTCACTGGTAGTGTTGGTGGTGGCCAGCAGCGATTGGGGACTGTCCGCAGATGCCACCGGCGGTATCAGTGGCGAGGCAGGGGGTGGCGAGTGGCAGCCACCCGCAGGTGCTGTTGACAGCTGCAGCAGCGGCCAATCACAGGGGGTGCATGCGTACCTGCGTGCACCCCATATGCATCGCCAATGTTTGTGGCTGTAACAAGGAAAGAGGGACCATTTCTCTTTTTATACCTCAAAAAGCTATTATATTTTTGCGCGTGTGTGTTTGTGTGTGTGTGTGTGTGTGTGTGTGTGTGTGTGTGTATTCCCATGGGGCAAGAGGCAGCTAGGGAGGGGTGGTTCCCCGAGCACAAAGCAGTGGGGCACCTATGGGGGGATATTTGTACCCAGCCAGAAGCAGGGTGACAAAGCAGGGTGACAGGAGGGCCGCACCATGTGGCAACAGAGAGATAGCTTGTTCATTAGCTAACATGACTACTAACCAGGAAGGAATTTGGAAGGCTGGCATGTGGCCAGTAACCAGGGTAAAACACCACCCTGTGTGCTAAGAAGAGCACACAGACAGGCATGGGGCAACTGGGAGGGAATGATGTGTGCGCGTGTGTGTGTGGTTCTGTGTGCGAGGGCTTGAAGGCCCACCATGCAGTGTAGGACTCAAGTGGTGAATCATGGCTGTAACAAGGAAGGAGTGGCCTTTTCTCAGTGCACTCTAGACTCAAGAAAGCACCTTGCAAGGCAGAGCTTGCTTGAGGTACTTTTTTGTTTTACCTCAAGAAGCCATTATATTTTTGCAAGTGTGTGTATGCGTGTGTGTGTGTGTGGTTCTGTGTGTGAGGGTGCAATGGAAGGCTGAGGGGTTGGGGGCACGGATAATGACCCAGTGTATCAGGGGTGGGGGGCAAACTCCACCCCAAGCCCAACAGCAACCCTCCATTTCAAAAACATTTCACAACACCTCTCCAAAAGCCATATGTTACACTACACAAACAAATTCATGGTGGAACATGGGCAGGAAGGGGGGTGGAGGGAGCAGCAGCATTCGTCCCCATGGAAACTATTGACGTGTCCCCATGGAAACTGTTCCAAGCCCTGTCAGCTTGGGAATGCTGGGAAACATAGTCCTAAAAAGCCAGAGAAGTAAGAACTCGCCATCACCACCACCATCAGCCGCAATCACCAAGCAACACCCACCTGCTAATCTCAACCCTGTACATTTCTGCCGCTACTCTTAACCCCGTACATCTCTGATAGCATATTAGTTATTTATATATATATATATATATATATAGATAAACAAACCTATATATTTGTAATATGGGGGGAAGGGAAAGGGGCAGGAGGGGAGGATTCACACAGCTTGTCATCGGGATCACCATGGAGTCACATACTAGGAGACCAGCCCAAACCTAGGCAGGTGCAAGTGGCAGGGTTTTGGGGTGAATGTGGCCAGGTGCGGGGTGGGGGAGGCTTAGCTGGAGACTCCCGGTAGGGGCAGGGGGTGGGGACTGTGGAGGCTGGTTTACATGTGCCTCCTGCTATAATTCATTAGGAAAAACATTACGGGGGGAGGGGGTAGATTGGTATTTGGCTTCTCCTGCTGGAATCTGCACGGAATGACACATGGGACTTAGGTCCCC
>NW_005841864.1:3032078-3041615 GCF_000455745.1 Alligator sinensis
TGTTGTGCAAACACAAATGTGTTGCACCAAATTAACCTGGGTTAAAATTTTAAAGGCATGGTTAATTAACGAGGACTAAGCATTGTGTCGTGTACAAATGCCCAATACCATGTTTATACAGCATCAATTATGTTGGACAGGACATGTTACAAAGATGGACCTCTCAAAACAGGCCCTACATTCCCATCTCTCCAATGATCACCACTGGAGAGCTGGGCAAAAGAATAAATTCAAGGACACCTTGTAGACCAAGCTAAAGAACTGCAATATTAACATTAATTCCTGGGAGACTCGAGCACTGAAGCATCCCAAGTAACACCATGATGTACAACAAGACATTGATAATTTTGCATGAACCTGTCTAACCATAGAGGCAGACAGATAGAAAAGACAAAGGGAAAGAAAGGTAAAGAGCTGTGTCCCAATATCTTCTGGATTCATTCCTTCCTCTAGGAACTATTTGCCATATCTCCAGTTGAATGTATGGATCTCGACTGGCCTCCTCAGTCATCTCAGGACTCACCAATGGCTTCTCTATTTACTGAGACTGCCACCCATATGTACAGGGACTGCTCCCACCACCACTTTTAGTGGCTTATGATATTAATACTCAACCTAAAGTAATACTTTATCATTGATAAGTTTCAGCCAAAAAAATTACTCTTTATTTTAACTAAAAAGAACAGAAGAAACTGGCAATAAGATAATTATGGTGATTTCCACAGGATTAGACCACAGGTTATATCAAAGACTTACTGAAGGTCCAGTGGGTCCTGGGACACCAGGGGTTCCTGGAACACCTTGAAGGCCCTGAAAATTAAAATAATGAATGCATGTTTTTCTTCATCATATGAGTTGTGTTTTGAAATCCATTGTATTTTACATGCCCCTCATGGTTTATATGCACCTGTGTTTTATCTAATAACCTGTCATTCTGTATTAGCAATATATAATGTTCATATAATATATTAACAATATATAACACTGTAGAGTCATTTATTTTGAAGCAGAACACAGGAGCAGCAGTTATTTGATTTGGTTTACATATCCATCCTGCTTATATTACAGGCTACAAATCTAAATAAATAAACATTAAGGACCTTTTCCAAAATCCACTTGTATCTGTGAGTATTTCCACTGGCTCCAATGAACTTTAGATGAGGCACTAAACCATCATCTATGTTTTGTTGCTAAGCAAAACAAATCATAAAGGCCATTGGAGTTTCAGACTCATTAATGGAAGATAATCTCCATTACATACTCTCCTGGAAATAACATTCATTCACCCACTTAAAATGTAGTAACCTAAAGCTATTGCTGATATGCAGGAGCTACCAAAGAGTGTTGGAGTGCCTAACCAGCTATTAGACAGCAAGGGAGCATTAGAAAAGCTTAGCTATTGACTGAATTAGCTTGGCACCCTACTGAATCAATAAAAATTTACTTAGACTGAATTTACTCTAGAGTCCTTTTAAAAGACTAATTGCCAATTATAACCTGGCCTTTTTGTTATTACTTTCTCAATTGCCTTTAAAATCTCTTTTGATTCTCAACAGTTAGATGCTGTCAGAATTGTTTAAAATTGCTTCTTTGTGTCTCATGCTGTTGCTGCATGCATGGCAAAGAGATATTCTAGAGTACACACAAAGGAAGGATGTGATATTTTCTTACCATGATCTCATTTTTAATAGAATGTTATTTGTATCGTATTTGTAACTAACTTTATTTTAAAGTATGCATTCCAAAGTTAGAGATTGAGTATTTAAGAAGTTGAAAAATAGTAAGTTCTCTAAATAGTGTTTTCTCAAAGGACATAAAAAGCATGATCATTTCCAATACCAGATTAATACTTGGGGAATCTGCTGAGTTCTTGAGAAAAGCAGCTGCAATATGGGAATATATTTAATGCTTCTTTTGTTTTGATTCTTTACATCAGAATTAAGACAGCACAAGTTAGACGTCCTTACTTATTTATCAGAAGATGTATATTGGATGCTTAGTTCTGACATTAGTTCATGATTATAATTAGCAATTTTTCTGGATGTATTTGACTTGTACAGAATAAGGAGTATATCATATAAAGGTAAAAAAAAATCACTACCATAACCTTGGTAAACATCTTACACAGAGGCACATCCAGAGAGGACACAGTGGCATAGTTGTACCCCACTTTCAGACGACTATGCAGAAGCAACAGCTGGAGACTTAAAGTCCCTGAAGCAGGTAAAAGCCCTCCACCCAGTCTGGCACCCCATCCCTTCCCCAGGACTCAGCGGCACCACCCCATCCTCCTATTCTTGCCATCTTACACCTGCTGTTGCTACTTTCTCCAGATGACCCAAGGGAGAGATGGGGGAGGGATGGGGTTCCCAAAGGTGAGGGGGAACAGAAAGACTTTTACCTGGTTTAGGGACTTAAAAAATGGGTATGCCCACACCAGTGGGAGAGGGGGAAGGATGGAAGTGGGGAAGTGCAGGCACCCTTGCAGTGCTGTGCACTACTCTCACCCTCTGCCCCATTTTTAAAAGCCTGGATCTGCCTATGATCTTACAGGTAGCTTAACTCGGGGATGGGCAGTAATTTCAGCTGGAGGGCCACTTAACGAGTTTTGTTGACCTGTTGTGGGCCACACATGAAAAATCTTTTAGAAGATATAATTTTAACAAATTATAGATAAAAAACAAATCATGCTAAAAAATCAAACAACTGCTATAAGATATTTTAATTTTATTTAAAAAATATTTTTCATCCTGATTTTTGTTTGAGTAGCATATAAAGAGGCAATTGCATAATAGCTCAAAATAAAGTCTTACTTTTGAGTATTGTGTGTGGGTGGGTGGTGTATGTATGGGGGGTGGGAGGAGCTGCTTAGGTGCTAGGTCCCAGGGGCATGTGCAGCAGAGCTCACCTGAGCATTATGGTGCAGGTTTGGTCTGTGGCTGCCCCCGCAGCACTCAACATGGGGGTAAGCCCCTCCCACTCCTGCCTAGGGCAGCCAGCACCATGCTCCCACCTGTGCCCACCGGCCTCTGCCATGGCCAGTGCAGACAGCTTCCCAGCGGGGATACTCCTGGTGCAGTTGCAGCTGTCCGAGTACTGCTCCACTTCTCCCAGCTCCAGCAACTCTCCCTCCTCCTTCTGCCCCTGATGCACCACTCCTGGAGAGGGGGAGCTTCAGCCAGGCAGCTCCTGCTCCAACTCGCAGGGATCCAGCTCCCAGCTGCCTTCCATTCACTCAGTCACCTGCAGGTAGCTGCTTATGGAACTGGGCGGTCGAGTGAGTGGAAGTTGGCCAGGAGCTGGAGCCCTGCATGTGGGACAGGAGCTGCTCAGCGGCAGCTCCCTCCCTGCTCAGAGTGACACAGCAGGGGCAGAAGTAGGAGGTGCTGGTGGTGGCAGGGACAGCCAAACATCACCTGGGCATGCAACCAGGAGCAGCTCTGCCAGAAAGCTTCTCACTCTGGATAGGGCCATGACTGGTGGGAGTGGGTGAGAACACGGCACAGGCTGCCCTAGGTGGAGGTTGGCCCCAGGCAGAGCACGGTGGGGGCAGCTATGGGACAGATCCAATTAGTTTGCAGGCTGGATTCGGCCAATGAATCATTGTAACAGAGCACCCTGGCCTCTGTTACCTACCAGGGCATAGGCAGCAGTCTGCTGCCAAGAGCCGGAGGGTCAGCACTGGCTGCTCAGTACCAATCAGAGGTAAGGGCTGGGGCTATGGGGAAGGAGACCCCACGGTCCTGGGCATGACCTAAAACTGCACCCTGCTGGGGAAGGGTGGCCTGGTGGAGCTACCTGTGGTGGGGTAGCTCCCCAGAATTACCAGACCAGTTACCTCCCCAGTGAAAGGCGAGTAAGGGCACCTGAAAACCCCAGCCCCCACATCCCTGGTGGGTTTTGATCTGAGACACGGGGAGCCCAGGCTCACTGTGAGCACCAAGGTGGGGCCCAGGCCAGGTGGAGAGACCTGTGGCAGCCCCAGTCTCACAGGAGAGACTGGGGCATATTGGGGAGATGGGTGTTAGGCTTCGTAGAGGGATGGGACTTGGAGCCCTAGTCCATATTGTGAGGGGCTTGGAGCCCATAGTGAGAGGGCCTGGGGCCCAGAGATAGAGTGGTTAGATGCCCGGGGCGGGGCTTGGAGCCCGAGGACAGAGCCTGGAGCCTAAGGATGGGGCTTGTAGGCCCAGAGATAGGGCTGGGAGCCCAGTATGTGTAGAAGAATATTATAAGGCCGGGTGTGAGGCCAGGATAAGGAACCCAGTGTGAGGGTGCTGGGACCTCGAGCTCTGGTGGGGAGTGAGAGTCCCATGTGAGACTCTGGAGCTCGGGTCCCAGTGCTAGCTAGCTGGAGGAAACATCTGCAAGGCATGGGACAAGTCAAGGGAAAGCTGGGGCATGTACAAAGACCCTTGTCATCAGGGAAGGTAAAGGGCAGTCTTCTGACTGATTAACATCAGACAATCGTGAACATCAAGGCATGGAAGGTGAGATGGGAGGGTGGCTAGGACAGAAACAAGTGGACGGATCTACTACGAGATCGGCCCTGGGACACCCGCTTGTTACAGTTATATTTTGCATACCCCTAACTGAACACCCTTTAAAACTATGGATTATGTTTAATGAAGATTTTAGTTTCAAAATCACCTTCAAATCATCATTTTTATGTTCTATTTCTCCTCCTATCCATTATTACTTTAGTCTTGTATCTTAAAATCTATAAAAACAATAAAAGATTAATCGTTTTATAAATAAAAAAAAATAGCTGTGAGATTTTTTCCAATGTTTTGTCTTGTATCAAAGCAATATAGTTTAAAATTTAGTAATAATATTGAACAGATTCTAATTTGCATGCTTTGGTATTTGAGCGCTCAGTGAATGCTATATGCTGAAAACTGTATTTTATTTTACCTATTTCAGCTGACAAAGTGTTCCTGAGGAGTTTATTGTTTCCTTATATACTGCTCAAATCATTTTAGTAAATTCTTTTGACAAAAGATTACTCTTGAGCTCATCAGTGCAGATCTATCATATTAAGAATAGGAAAACTGGTTTTGACTGGTAGCAGTATTTTTTCCAGTCCCTGACTGGATGACAGTAATTTTTGGGAATCAAAGGTATGGTGCAAATACTCCTTTTTACAAATTTGAAATTCAGTCTCTAAATATTTTCCAGTATTAGCTTAATATTTTCTATGGCCATGGATGCTCCTGCCAGTAAATTAATAAACTTACAGGTGTTTGGAAAGTGAGTTATAAGAGGGGGACTCTCATGCAGTCAAAGCAAATTTATTGTGACAGGTGAAAATGTTTAAAAATGTATCTGGCATATGTGTATTTTTTGCTGCATGCAGGACACTTTGCTAAACATCAGTATTTAAATATACATTAACCTCTGAAAATAAATGATGAAATGAAAAATGAAACTGTCTTTATTTAATTGAGTAATAGTACTTCAGGCCCTTCCAAAAATTTGGAACCAAAACTATTAACATTAGTCTTTCTAACTCTTACATAAAAAGTCTTAAACTTCTTTTGAAGATTAAATATCTTCACTTAATTCTCAATTTAGAGCTTTATTCAAGATCACATAAGAATAGCTAGAATGAAATCATTATGGAAATGAAAATCATGTTACCTCTTCACCTTTCTCTCCAGAAATTCCAGGAAATCCACGCTCACCTTTGTTTCCCTATGAAGACATAAGATTTCAACTATTACTGTATTTTATTACGGCCACCAAAGTTCATGGGCTGTAGTGGGCTTCAAGATTTGTATTATTTCAAATAGCTTAACATGGAGTTTACATAGGAACAATAAGAAACCATAAAATGGACAAAGGGCCAAATTCTAAGCTGGAAGATATAAAACATGCTTCCCACTGAGGTCAATAAAAATTATGCTTGCTTACTCAGCTGCTGAATCTAGCCCACAGAACTGAGCCTTGCTTCAGAGTTTAATGTGATAAGCTGCAATTAATTTAGATATTCCTCCTAACAGAGAATATATGTTTTCTGAGTATTATTCTGTTCTCCTTTAAGAGATTTAGCTATTAGATTATATAGTTTTCTGTCAGAATTCAGTGAAGCATGATTCCTATTGATACCAGAGCTTGTTCAATTCCCATTGATTTTAATGGGAGTTTAGGTGCTTTGTGGATTGGGTGCTAAATCCCACTGAAATCAAGGGGAGCACTCACATGAATAATGAGTTGCAAGAATTCAGGATGTGAAATGGTCTACTGATTGTGGTACTAGCCTGGGACATGAAAAATTCCCTCCTCTATCAAAAATGTCTTGCATGGCCAACTCAGTCTTTCTCTGTGCCTTAGTTCCCCATCTATAAAATTGGACTGAATAAAAATAGCACTTCCCTACTCCCCAGCAGCATTGACATAATAAACATATTAAAGATTTCAACATGTTCAGATACTACAGAGAGGATTATAAGACAGGTGCACAAGAACCTATTCAGCCTCCACAAGAGAAGGCTGAGAGGGGATCTGGTGGCCATTTACAAACTCACCAGGGGGGACCAGCGGGAATTGGAGGAGGCTCTATTCCCCTGGGACCACCCGGGGTTACTAGGAGTAATGACCACAAATTGTTAGAAAGAAGGTTCAGGCTGGACATCAGGAGACATTACTTTACAGTTAGGGCTGCCAGGCTCTGGAATGGGCTCCCAAGTGAGGTGATACTCTCTCCTACCTTGGGAGTCTTCAAGAGGAGGCTGGAGAGATATTTGTCTGGGGTGATATGATCCCAACACCCGCTCCTGCCTGGGGCAGGAGGTTAGACCTGATGATCTGTTTAGGTCCTTTCTGACCCTAAGTACTATGATACAATGATACTACGAAGATTTGGCATAATATTTTTATGGAACAAAAACCCAAAGTACTCATTTCATAAACTTACCTTTGGCCCTTCTCTGCCAGGCATACCTGGAGGACCTCGTGGTCCAGGATCACCCTGGAGAGCCAAAAAAAAGAGGGGTGGGGGCAGCGTAACTATTTTAACAAAGTATAAAGGCTCCCACTCATAAGGAACTTCCTACCATTGTGACTTTGCCTGTGACTATGCCTGTCAAGCAAACCTGCAGCTCCTTTGCCTTTTGTTATCTATTAAACTAGGAGCACTAGCTTGGCATTTGCTGCAAACATTCTGTTAGATACATAGAACACTGGCATGAGTGACTTTTCCATAGAGATACTAAATACATTTAAAACATCCTGAGACACTGGCATTTTACTTATTTAAAATCTTTCTGTAGTATAATTTTAGTGATAATCTAGGAGTTGTGAGTAAAAAAAGAATAGTGCGTGTTATGAAGGCAAATTGAGGAAAACAGACTGTAGGACTTGAGTGTAGATGACCTGGATTATTATAATTCTGTAGAGTTGCATCCAAACAGATTTTAGTTTAAATTTTATTCAGGGCTTTGTGAGTTCTGTGATCCCAGGTTTTATAGAGTTGTACTTAATTTTCAAAATTTAAGATTTTTTTCCCCTTAAAACCTAGGGACTTACAAATTGTTCCAGTTAGGAAGGAAAACTGTTGAAAGGATCAGGTATTTCTTAGATGTAATCTTAAATTAATTCACAATGAATGTGCAGAGTTCTGTATCTATGAGTACAGGAGGGTCAAACATTAATAGTATCCCAAGTCTTTTTCAACCAAAGGACCCCTCTCTCTAAGTTTCTCTCAGGGTCACCACTGATGGTTGTTCAGGTTGTATTTGGAACTTCTATGCCTGTGTGCTTATGTGCATATAAGCTTGCTCTCTCTTTTTCTCTTCCTTCTCTCTCAAGCACACACACAAACAATGCTCACATGCAAACTGTACCCAAAGAAAGACCTCTGCCCACTTATATCTAATTCCTGAACATGCCTGACTGCCTTGTTTTGGGTTGTGCCATCTACTTATGTTTTTGTTTAAGCCCTACCCCATTGTAGCATTCCTTAAAATTAACAGAAATGAAGGGAGGAGGGATCATTACCCTCCCCAGGTCCAATGGGTGTAACCGAAATCTCTAACTTTATCTTCTTGAGGATAAAAATTAATCATGAATGTCAGCACAACCAAGGAGAGACATGGAATGAAATATGGAAGAATCCATGAGACCTAGACAGGGCAAAACATGTGGCATATATTACAGAGGGAAGACAGCAGTTTTGAAAGACAGAGTGAAAACCAGTAAAAAGGGACTCACAGATGAAGAATAAATAAGCAACAACCTGAAAAGAGTTAGTATATTTAAAACATAAAGAAAAGATTATCTCTCTCCTCAGAGATGGCTTATTTATTGCACACAAAATTGCTTCTGTAGAACAACCTTTTTTCTATAGATTATGGTAAATTCCACCAAACATCATTTACTAAAAAATGATTTTTTTCTTACCAGAGAACCTCCAAGACTCCCGCCCCCCCCTCCCTTCTAAATGCTATTTATTTCAAACACTGAAATGGAAAAGGAGGAAGACATAATGCTTGTAGTGACAATTTATTTCAAATGAAGGCAGTGATGGGATGTGGGCAAGCAGCAATAATATATCAAACATTTTGTCTAATATCCCAACAGCTGGGTAAGAAAAATCATATTCATACATACCTGTTTGAGAATCATTAAAAAAATAACTAAAAGAATATCTGTTTAAGCTGGAATGTAGCATGTTATAATTTCCTCAACTCTGCACATACCCTAGATGCTCAGATTCTCATTGATTAGAAAGCTTCCAAGGATGCACAGCACAATTTTAACCATGATGCTGGTTTCAGTTTAGTGCATAGCAAACATTTTTATCAGGTACATATTTTCATAGATTTCATAGACATCAGGGCTGGAAGGGACCTCGGAAGATCATCGAGTCCAGCCCCCCGCCCAAAGGGCAGGAAGTCAGCTGGGGTCATAGGATCCCAGCAAGATAAGCATCCAGTTTCATCTTGAAGGTGTTCAATGAAGGCGCTTGAACCACCTCCGGTGGCAGGCTGTTCCAGACCTTGGGGGCCCAGACAGTAAAGAAGTTCTTCCTTATGTCCAGCCTGAAACGATCTTGAAGTAGTTTGTGACCATTTGACCTCGTCATCCCTTGGGGCGCTCTGGTGAACAAACGTTCCCCCAGATGCTGGTGATCACCCTTGATAAACTTGTAGGTGGCCATCAGATCACCCCTGAGCCTGTGCTTTTTCAGGCTAAAGAGCCCCAGGGCTCTCAGCCTGTCATCGTAGGGTCTGCTTCCCTGACCTCTGATCATGCGCGTGGCTCTTCTCTGGACTCTCTCAAGCTTCTCCACATCCTTTTTGAATTGTGGAGCCCAAAACTGGACACAGTACTCCAGCTGCGGCCTCACTAAGGCCGAGTACAGGGGGAGAATGACATCCCAGGATTTGCTTGAGAAGCATCTATGGATGCAAGCCAGCGTTTTGGTCGCTTTACTAGCCGCCGCATCGCATTGCAGGCTCATGCTCATCTTGTGGTCAATGATGACCCCCAAGTCTCTTTCTTCCATAGTGCTAGCCAACATAGCACTGCCGAGCC
>NW_005841864.1:3043002-3052455 GCF_000455745.1 Alligator sinensis
TGGGTCCACGGACCGAGCCTTGGGGGACCCCACTGGTCACAGGACACCACGATGAGTGACTTCCATCCATTCCTCCCCTCTGGGTCCGACCCCGGAGCCAATTTTCCAGCCAGCGGATCGTGGAGGACCCAAGGCGACAATTGGCCAGTTTCTCCAAGAGGAAGCTCTGTGACCGCTCAGATTTTGCTGAGCGATCCTCCCATGAGATGTCTGGGTAATTGAAGTCACCCATGACAACCATGGTCCTGGAGCAAGCTGCCTCAGCCAGTTCCTGGGCAAACTCCTGGTCAAGCTCAGGACTTTGGGTGGGAGGTCTGTAATAGACTCCCACCATTGTGTCCCCTGTGCTGTGTTCCCCACGGATTTTAACCCAGAGGGTCTCCAGCCGTCCACCCTGGTCGCCAATATTGGCTTGCAGGGACGTGTAGCTTTCCTTAACATAGAGAGCTACCCCCCCGCCCCTTTTCTTAAAAGCATAGAGGACAGGCATAGAAACTTAATTTGTTTCTAGTCAAGGAAAGAATTGAGAGGTTTAATGAAGGGCAAGAAGGACGTCCAGAATCTAAACTTTCCAAATGACAGGCATGCCAAGCCTTTGTCTCTCTCTCAAATGTTTTACACCCTAACCTATATTGATCCATTATCTATGGTAAAGCCCTGCAAGTTAAAAATCAACCTATAAAAATACACCGATACATGTTTTACTTTGAGAAGATCATTCATATTAAAAAAAAGAGAGGAGCAAGGATTTCTGAGGATGGTATCTTTTGTTGGAACAGTTGCATAGTTGGGATAGTTAGGACACATATAGACATGACAGTGGCACTGACAGAAGTGACAGTTTGTTGTGCAATCGGCCACTGAAAAAGTTCTACAGCTGTGCACTGACAAAAGTGCACACCCTCCGAACACTTTAAAAATGCCCTATCAGGTGACAATGTGAATCTTTACTATATGAGGGTTCAGACGAGGATGCTCCAGAGTGGAGTGCCTACATTAATGTCTGTCAGTGCTGCCAGGAGCAGGGCTTGGCTAATGCAGTCGGACTGTGCTCCATACACTGTCTTCAGAATGGGAGGGAGGGGAAGGGAGGAAAGTGAGTTTGGTTTAGATGTTCCCCAGCCAGAGCTGGAGGGTGCGGCAGGTGGATTGGAGCACACCCCATGAAGTGGTGGGGCTCCAATCCACCTCCCCCCCCACTCCAGCATGGCTGGGGAGACCCCAGATTGAACCTCCCTCCCCTGCCTCTACCCCACATTCTCAAGACACTGCACAGAGCTGGGCTCCACTGACACAGCTCAGCTCTGCTCTGCACACTGTACTCAGACAGGGAGGGTGGGAAGAAAGGGGAGTGAGTTTGGTCTGTGGGTTGCCTAGCCAACACTGGAGGGTGGGCTGGGTGGATTGAGGACCCCTAGGTTGGGGGCTCCAATCTACACCCCTCCCCCACTTCAGCTTTGCTGTGGAAACCCGAGATTGAACTTCCTCCCCTATCTTCCTACCTTCCCATCCTGAGAAAGCACAGGAGATTGGAGAGCAGGGTGGGGCTAGGGGACAGATGCTGAAGACTTACAGCCTCTTTTCCCCACATCAGCTCCAAAGGAGAGCTGGATCACATACCCTCCTGATCCAACAGTGAACATCTGTTGGATTGGGAGGTTTGGTCTAATTCATGATGCTTTCTGTGAAGCATCATGAGTTAGACTAGGGAGCTGCACATATGTCAGCACCCTTTGATAAGCTTTCAACTGCAAGGCATTCTTCACCAGGTCTGACCAGTACAAGCCAAGCACAGCATAGTAAAAACCAACTCTCCATAACAAAACCATCAGAATCCATGTTTCTACTCATGCTTTTCATGCCCATAGAAAGATTACCTTCAATAAAGCACCCATGTCTCCCACAAGTGGAAGTGCAATCTGAAAAAGAAACAGGCACATACGCTTATAACATTTTTAATATGCTTTATGTATCAAGTATCTTTAATATTTGGTCAATGGTGTTCAAAGTATTGACACAGATTATACTGTTACTAAACTGAGTCACAATTAATGTGGTCTACTGTTACATCTTTCAGGAAAAATAAAGATACAATCATAACAACAAAAGCAAGAGTCAAAGGCTCATGCTACATGCCAAAAAAGAAAAGTTATGTGGTCAATGCTAGAGAGGTTCTTGGCATATCTAGCAGCACTCTCATGAGACTGAAAACCAGAGAATAGAACTATGCATGTGTCAAAAAGTAGTTGCATCATATTTTTTGGTATGGGTTCCACAGAGAGCATCCCCTATCTTCTCTTCCTAAAAATAAACTATACATTTAGGATCTCCAGTTCTTCCTGTTTATTCCCAATATTTATATTTGTATGTAGACATCTCAAAGGCTAAGGAAACTGCCAATACCAAGAGAAGTGCTCAACAGTTAAGAGGCTGACTTCATACCATAGTAAGACAGGGCCAGGGATTTGGAAGAAAGATATCACAAGTTCCCAAGTACTAGAACAGTGGTTCTCAACCTTCTTGCATGAAAGGCACTCCTCAGTGGACTCAAGGTAACCCTCACTGGACTCACGATACCTCTCCAGGAGTGGATCTAGGGGTGCTGCTATTGCACTCCCCTTTTATTCCCGCTCTGCCCAAATTTAAAACCAACCACCTGGGAGGGGCATCTCTATACTTATAGCACCATCACTGTGATCACTTATAGCATCATCCTTACATTGCATTTCCAAAAGCCAACAAGGTTTTTGGATGCCAAGTGTTCTCTGCCCTTATAGCATCATCACTGTCTCATTGATTATCCAAAACTAATCATTTTTCAAACTACAGCTAAACTGTAAAGAATGAAGCCACATGACATTAAAACAATAAGGCCACAAGTGAATTTAACCATTTTTAAAGTCAATTTTTAATAGTGTGGATAGGTCTTCTGTTAGTAACTAAATATTTTTACTTTGCTGAAGAGCAAGCCTCAACAGCTGTTCTGGGAATTTTGAGTGTTTCATCTGCCTTTTTAAAGTCTTTCTTTGCCAGTATTTGTTTTAAACTAAGATCAACATAGCTGTGGGGACTTCAATGATGTGAAGTCAACAGAGGAATAATAATAAGGAATACATTTTGCCCTCAGGTAGGCACTTGAGACTCATAGTTTCCATGTAAACCCTCATGTTTACATGTTCATTAGGGCTAGAATTTGTTCTGAAGTATATGTGGCACTTTATGGGTCCTTCAGTGCCAAACTTTATAGGACTGTGACGCTCCCACACATGTAAAGTAATGTTAGTATAATGCATAAAATAAAATAAACCCTAAAATGAACAGTCTCTACATCTTAAAATACTCATCCTCGCAATGTAATTCTTTTGTTAGTACCGAAGGATGTTAGTTTAAATTATATGCTAATTCTTTTTAGGATACTATTAAAAATAATATCTATCTGCTGAGTCAGGGCAAAACCAATTCCAGAATCCAACAACTTTAGATCTTGTGACTCAAGACAAAAATAGTGTTCTTGAAACACAATTAAGTATGAAATATATATCATACTTCAAACCATAAGTTACAACCTGCGGTCAAGCATTACAGGCAAATCATAACCTCCTGAAAATAGGCATTTATTACAAGAGACTGATATAACCTTAATTTTCAACATATATAATGATGAAAATAAAAGTAAGTCTTTTCAGGCACTCATTGAAGATTCTAGTTGATCTGTTGTGTAAAACTTAGCAGGTCCATGAAACATCTGGTGTGTCTCTGTTTTAAAATAGAGGCAGATTAATAATAGGAGTCAAACTTGAATTGTTTACATACTGGATCACCTGGAGGGCCTGGCAGTCCTGGCTTCCCATCCTGTCCTGGAGTACCCTAAAAACAAAGTCACTGAATCTTAATTTTCATTTATTAAAAAGGAGAGCATATATTAATACTGTATTATGTCCAGGACTATTACTTACATCAGTACCTGGAGTTCCTGGTAATCCAGGTGGTCCTCTAGGGCCCTAAGATACAGAACAGTTACTTAAGATTCAAGAAACTGATCAATAATAAATAATGTTAAATTTAATTCATTTTCCTTATTTTATAATAAGTGTTCTACCTGGAAACCTGCTGCTCCTGCTGGACCCTTAGGACCCTATAAGAAAATCCCAAACATTTAGTCAGACTACAGCAGTAAGACTTTAAAAACAGGAGTGTCCATGAGCCAAAAATACTGACTGGGATTTAGGTTAAGTCCATGGTAGAGAAAAAGTCTTGTGGTAAGGTTGGTTCATAGAAGGCAGGGTAGATTTCCACATTATAGACTAACTAAATTAGAGATATATGTAGAGCTTACTTCATCAGATGCTGTGACAAGACGTGAACAGAGCAGTGTATAGAATGGAGAGAGTAATTTGAATAGTGCTCTGTTCATGTCTTTTTACAGCATCTGTTGAAGTGAGCTCTATGTATATCTCCTTAGTTAGTCTATAATGTTCAAATCTGCCCTGCCTTCTATGTGATTCAAAACTCAACATCTCTTTCCCCTACCACTGACATGAAAAAGGTTACTGTCCCTCTGCTGTGTAGGCCTCAGTGTGCATTAATAAATGCAGGGGTTAGGGAGTTGCAAGAGCCTATGCTCCTTTCCTACACACACTAGCTGCAAAGAAAGGAAAGAAAGGGGAAGAAGGGAGAGGAGGGGAGTGGCGGGAGACAGTGCTGGGAGAGGCAAACAAGCAAGTAATAAATACATCAGAACAAAGAGGTCACAAAAGCTAACCCAGGTAATGAGAAAAGAATCCATAAGAATCCTGTTTAAACCATACTTAACATAGCCTAGTCTGTGGTTGAAACATATAGCAAGGAACTCGTATCAGGAATTGGGTTACAAGGTCCTGTTTCTTTATATCAGTTTCACAGTAATTATCAGTATGACATTTGCACAACTGGCTACTATACTTACTGGGGGTCCTTCAGTTCCTACTCCAGGTGGCCCCACCTCTCCAGGGGTTCCTTGCACACCAGGTAGTCCTCTTTCACCCTGATAAGACCATAAAGCCTTTTTTAATAACAACTGCAAAAGCAATTACAATTATGTTTAATTGTTAAAAACAAGAATGTAATCATATTGTATACCTTAGGCCCCCGTGGACCTGGGTTTCCAGGAGTGCCAGCAGGACCCTAAAAAATAATGGTTTTATCTTAAATATTAAAAAGTCTGACTGAATTTTATTGCATTTTTTCTATCCATGCCTTGATAATTAATGACAGGATGCAGAAGCATAAAAATGTACTTTGCATTAACAAACAAAAAGTCCAAACTACATTCTCTATGCACTTGCTCTGCTCCTGTAAAATCTTTTCATTAAATATATTTGAAAAATATTTGTTCTGTTCTATACATTATTTCAGTAATTACATCAGCCCCACAAAAAATAAGTCAGGACAGTCCATTGGGAATGTAGGGTGAATTACTTACTGGATTCCCATGCAGGCTCAGCCCGGGGGGTCCTGTGTCGCCTTTTGGACCTGGATGTCCAGGGGGTCCTATAATGCCACCAGAATCTCCCTATAGAATAGATTTAAAGCACTAATTTAAATGCTCCTCTCATGAAAAAAGAAATCCATGTACTTTAAATTATCAGAACAATTTTTAATGGTAGATCTGTGTTGCCTGTTACCTGTGGCATACAGGAAAAAGAACTTTATATGGCTCTATGTTTCAGAATATATCACTGTAATTATTTGAGTTTACTTGGGTACCAAATACCTGGCTACATTTGTATAACAGAGAATCAATGTTTTACATTTTTGAAGGTATTTGAAGATGGCTATTAAATCCATCCATAGTCTTGTCTTCTGCAGCTTAAATAGCCCTGGGTCCTTCAGCTTTTTCTTATAATTCTTGCTTCCTAGGCACCTAATAATTTTTGCTGCTCTGTGCTGGACTCTTTATAATCTGTCTACATCCTTCTTCTAGTGTAAGGCCCCAAACTAGACACAGTACTCCAGGTGAGCACTCACCAGTGCTCAGTCAAGTGGAAGGATGACTTCCATTAATTTCCAAGTAACACTCCTGTTAATACAACTTGGTATGCGGTTGACTTTATTTTGCAACAAAAGCATGCTGTTGGCTCATATTGGCTGCCTATACATGTGCTTGGGGGATGGGGGAGGGCGTTTTAATTAGTTCAGTTCCCAGACAGCTACTCTAATTAAAAATGCTCAGTCACATATATTAAGCTCCCGCACATTTTGAAATGACCATGGGACACTTTATCTAAAGCTCATTCGATGAAGTTTAGATAAGGTGCCCCTGTGGCCATTTCGAAATGTGTAGGCCTTAATACACATGATGGTGAGGCGATGCTGAAGCATTCTAATTAGAATGTGAACAAGCATCTCTATAGGCATCCAATTCATCTTATGGTCTACTGTAACCCCCTAGGTTCCTCTCTGCAGTACTGCAGTCTAACCAATCATTGGCCAGTCCGTATTTGTGCATGCAGTTATTTCATCTCAAGTGCAGGACTCAGCAAGTGTTCTTCTTGAATTTAATCCAATTCTGGACTGTTTCTTGAGTTTATCAAGGTTATTCTGAATTTTAGGCTAGATAACAGACAGTTAAAAAGCTTGAGGTAGAATCAAAATTACGTGGTTTTCTGTAAGCGGTGTAGTTTAGATTAGTAGTGAACAGATTTGACATTTGTCCTTGGGGGGAAGGTGGGGAATCTTAGACTGGGCTCTGTCATTTTTAAACCAGTCCGCGTGTGCCAAATTTCTGTTCTATTATGGATAGAGACCAGGTTTGTGTCCAAAGCTTATGTTCTATTATGGCTATAGACTAGTTTCTGATCAAGTGTAATGTCTGCACCTGACCTTAGTGTCTGCAATGCTACCTAAGTTGGTGTCGTTTATAAATCTGGGATCTCCACATGATGCCTCCTCCCAATTAGACAATGAGCCATTGATGTCTTCTTTTTGAACAGGATGATCCAACCAGTTATTTATTCATCTAGCAGTACTTTCATCTAGTTTGTATTTCCTTGCTTACTAATGAGAATAATGTCAAAAGCCTGGCTAAAGTCAAGGTATATCACTTCCACTGCTCTCACTCACAAAGCCTGTCATTTCATCGGACTTTTCAGGCATAGCTTGTTCTTGGTGAATCCATGGTGGCTGTTCCTGATTAATTATAGTAGTTACAGCCTAAATAAAGAACAGCTGAAATTAATGTATTCTAATTAGGTGGAAAAGGACCTGTTATTTATTAATGTATTCTAATTATGTGGAAGGAGTCTGTTATTTCCACAGATAAGGAAGTAAGGGTTAAAGCTAAAGGACCATAGAACATAAGAAAGCATTTAAGTTGATTAAAAACACTGTTTTTCTTCCAATTACCCACCCCAACCTTACAATATTTACATTCTATGTTCTTTCTTTTTCATCCTCTAATACTCAGGCTACTGCTAAATCTTGCCAGTTATCTTCTACAACAATGATGAGCTTTTTGGTCCATGAGTCAGATGAACAGGTCCAAGTTGGTTTGTGGGATGGATCCTGTCCATCAGCCCAATCCAATGGAATCCAATGCAGCTGCAGAGGCCTAAGGGTCTGATTCAGCTTCACACGGGGCTTGAAAATGTGGCAGTGAGGGGAGTGGTAGCAGTGTTACTTGCCACTGCTCCAGTGTCACCAAATTTCTGGAGCCATGGAAAGCCTTATGGGCCAGATGAAATGGCTCTGCATGTCAGGGTTTAAGCACCCCTGCTCTACACCAACTTCAGAATCTTCTCTATCCCACTGGTAAAAGTTTGATATGTTTTAGATGCCATTCATCTATGTTAATGAAAATTCTTCTTTTCTGCATTTAAGGGTCTGATGCTGTATTTTTATCTACTAGGGGTGTGTGAAGCGGGCAGTATTCGATTCGGATTTGGCCCAATTCAGGGGCCAGTGATTTGATTAGCTGATTCAGATCATTGTCCTGATTTCATTTCAGCCGAATCTGAATCTGAAGATTCGATTCTGATTTGGAGAATCAGTGATTTGGCCAGACACAGCTTTATATGTTTTTTCTATGTACCTTGAGGTACCAGGCGCGGCTCATGAACTCTGAGATGGTGGTGTGGATGGAGCGTCTAACAGGAGCGTGAAGGGTGGGGGGTTCCCTGTGCACTCCGCAGCAGACCCCCCATGCTCCTGTGGGATGCTTCATCCACCCTACCATCTCAGCATTCATGAGCTGCGCCTGGTACCTCGAGGTACGTAGAAAAAACATATAAAGCTATGTCTATGACTGAATCATTGAATCTCTCCAAATCAAATCTGAGGCTTCCAATTTGATTCAGAGAGGTTAATGGGTCTCTTTATTCAATTCAGATTCGGCCACCGAATCGGGCAGAATCACCTCTGAATCTAATCAGCGACCGAAGCTTCTCACAGCCCTATTATCTACACCCTTTCTTATTTTAACCTTATGCTCTGCCAGCACCACACACCTCTTGCTCCTTCACTTTTTCTTCCACAAATGACTACTTTTTTCATTTTGCCCTTTCGTCATGGAGTACCTAGAGCCTTCTGCATTGTTATCATCATCATTATTGTGTAGATCTCTATGTCCGCCTCAGAGTGGCTTGCTGAAATTACCTTTAGAGTGGCTTGCTAAGAAAAGCCTAATAAAATTATGAAGGCAGATAAAATATTAATATAAAATAATATGTATAGAACAAACTCCCAGGACAATGCCCCCAAACTTGGCCTTGCTTGGAGCAGGCCTGTTCAAATAAGAATGTCTTTCAGAACTTCCAGATGATATCCAGGGCTAGGTTCTGAAGGGCCACAAGTGGGAAGGTGTTCTAGAACTGAGCAGCAACTACTGAGAATGATTACCTGCACATTTCTGTGAAATGAACTTGGCACACAGATGGTCTTTGCAGGAAGATGATTTCAGCTGACCTTATGCTACTTAACTCTACTCCGTGCAGCTGTAGAAGACTGGCTTCTGTCATTCAGTCTTCTACAGCCACACTCAACTCTTGCCTTTGCAACCATTAGTCTATTTTATTAGCTTTCTTTATATTCTGGAGATATCATATTTATTCCTTTTCCCCCAAAATTGGGGTGCATGTTTTAAGTGGGGAAGCTACCCCGAACAGAAACACTCTGCTTTGATTTCTGCTCCACAATGCAGCAGCTGTGGCATTACTATTCAGACAGCTGGGGGAGTCAATTGACTTAATGGCTTATTGTTCCTCACTCAAAAGATGTTAACTATCACCCTTTCTTTTTAATAGACTCTATGTTCCACTAATCAAGCTAACCATACTTAGGACAATTTTGCTGTCTGCTATCTGTCCTGGTTTCTCTCCTCTTGTTTCATAGTTCTGGAGATTCTTTGCCTTTTTTCAAAATCCACCCATGAAGACCAGTCTTCAGGAGCATCTAGAGTTTCAGCTTTAGTTAAGCAGG
>NW_005841864.1:3052465-3061346 GCF_000455745.1 Alligator sinensis
TGAGCTGAAGACTAGATTGTCCCTGCTCTATAAATTCTGGAAAAAAGTATTTCTGCCTTTTCTTCAGAATTGTTTTTTTTTCTTTTGAATAAATCTTTTCTTCATTCTGACTTGCCAAAAACATGTCTTATTTGGGGGCATACTGTATGTAAGAAAATTACAGAATCATAGAGAAGCAGATTGGAAAGGAACCTCCATGTGCCATTCAGTCCAAAGCCCTGCCTGAGGCAAGATCATTCCTATCCAAACCATCTTATACAAATCAATGTCTAATCTCTTAGCAAAATGCTCAAGAGAACACAGGAACAGGAGCGCATCTCTTGCTAAACAGGAAGACAAAACCCACCACTGTCCATACCAATCTGACCATGAGGTAAAACTCCTTTCTGATGCAAAATATGGTGAATTAGCCTGACCCTGAGCAGAGAGGCAAGACCCTCTAACCAGAAACATCCAGGTTTAAGTCTCAGCAGGAGCACTGGCACACCCCAGTCAAAATCCCCAGCCTTAGCTGAAGCTGACACCCAATGCTTCTGAGGAAGACTTAAAAAAACCTCTCTAACATATGTAACTGCTGGGGGTTGGCGGGGAGACTAAGGGGGAGGTTCATTCCCTCCCTGCACCATAGGGTATATAAAAATACAGTATATAAATACCAAGCTTTATCTCACAATGTACTGCCTCCTTACATATGCTCTGCAACATACACACTGTTTGTCAAATCTTGCCTGTCTATAGTACCTATATACACAGTTCAACCAGAAATCAATGAGATATTTTTCAATCATTAACTTGAGTAGGAATTGGGTCAACACTGTGCACTGTGAACTCATCATGGTGAAGACAAGTGCTTTTCATCAATCTGTAATGCATCTAGATAGCTCAGCACAGGATGGAAGATAATTTTCAAGAGTAAGGTTTCTGATTAATATCCCCACGAGCACAAATTTAATTAACGAAAGTAGAAAAAAACCCTACCTTTTCTCCTTTAATTCCTGGTTTTCCTGGTAACCCATGCTCTCCTGGTAAACCCTAGTTAATAAAAACATAGCAGGTAACACAAGTTGATAATAGATAACTAGTTTCCAAGGATTAATGGCATTTGCCTTTTTGAAAGTGCGGGTTTTTTTATATTAGCTGAGTGGATTTCTTCAGCCTGAAAGCCTTAAGAAACTAAGTCTTAATATTGCAACTTTTAAAATATTTCAATGTCTTCTTTCTGAAATATGTTTTAAATATTCGCAGATACTGGAAAAAGCTTAGCAAAATAATGGCATTCCAGCCCTACTCTGAAAGAGATGTTTTTTGAGTCAGATGTCTGCTTCCACATGTTAACTTTGATTTTCTGTATCTGTCCTCTTATTTTTAATATACAACAGCTGTTATAAAGACAAAGAGATGAAAGAATAATAAAACTGTTTTAGTAAGAAAAATACCTTTAACTTAAGCTTATTGTGTAACTCCCCAAAACTTTCATGTACTGTGTTGGAATAAACATGGTCTTCTAAAAGAAGGACGGAATTCTCATCTTCCATTGTTCGTCACATTAATTTTACTAAATAAAGAATTGTACACCTGGCTGTTATGCAGCTCTGGTAAATTCAGTAACAAATGAAACAGCTAGTCAAAGACTGGCTTTTCTAGCATTTTGTCCAACTATTATATATAAGTCCAAATGAAAAAATGAAGTTCCTTTGTCCAAAAAATATGGGTAGGCACATCATTTGCATTTTCCCCTGTAGCATAAAACATTTAAACAAGTAGACACTTGCATATGTCAGCAAGGAGCACTTAATCGGGTATGTAATTGGATAATTTTGTTCAGAGGTGTAATGTGACACCTGCACACCCTGAATGGCACAGGTGGGAGAGCATCAATTGCTTCACTGCCAGTGGCACAGCAGCAGCTGGTCCAGTGATAGAGCCAACTTCTGCTTTTTCTCCTCTGCCTCTCCATCCAAGGTCAGTGCTTGGGGCTGGTGCCCCAGTCACCCCCTTCCTTCAATATGTTACTATTTTGGTTGTACCCTCCCTTACCTGCAGACAAGTATCTGTTTGTTTCATGCTGTCATCAAGTTAAAAAGTACAGGAAAAAATGAAATGCATAGCTAAGTGAAAAGCTTTCACTATTTTGAAAAATGGAAAATGATTACAAGAGTGTGAGAATTTAGATACATCAACTGTGCATCACATTATCTGTCCTGGTTCATCCCTTGCACGGAGCCATACAAGAGATGCAATCTGGCCCTATCTTTATTGCTCAGGATTCCTTGCTGGCATAGGAACAAGGGGAATGTTGAGGCAGAAAGGAAGAATGGCTGTAGGATAATATGCAAATAGTGATGGAAGGGACCTCATGAGGTCATCTAAAGTAGCCCACTACTGAAGGCAGGATTGTCCCTGAATAAACCATCCCAGGCAAGTGTGTCTAATCTGCTCTTGAAAATGTCTAGGGATGGAGATTCAACAACTTCTCTAGGTAGCTTGTTCCAATGCTTGACCACCCTCATAGTTAGAAAGTTCCTCCTAATTACTAATGTAAAATTTCCTATGCTAGAGCCAGAGGCCAGTGTAACTAGTCCTGTTCCGTATAGATACAAAAAATCTCCATCCTCTTCATAAACTGCCCGTCAGGTAGGTGACTGAGTCTTTTCTTAGTCTTCTCGTTTTCAAACTAAACAATGCTGGTTCTTTCAGTCTTTCATTTTAAATCATGCTTCCCAGATCCTTACTCATTGCTGTCACTTTGAACTGGACTCTTTCCAAACAGTCTACATGCTTCTTGAAGTGGGAGCTCAAAACTGAACATGGTACTGCAGATCAAGCTGTTGCAAAGGTCAACAGAGTGGAAGAATCACTTCCCTTAATTTTCAAGTGACACTCCTGGTAATACAACACAGTGTTTTTGTTGGCTTCTGTTTTGCAACAAGAGGATACTGCTGGCTCCTATTCAGCTTTTGGAAGTGTTTGGTCCTCCACAGCCCACAGTTGGTTCACCTGGGTAAACCTGGATTTGTGGCCGAGCTCCTGGATCTGCCACCTGGCATGACCCTCATGCTTATCCCTGACCAGATTTCTGGGTTGACCAGGCATCTGGATGGGCTCCAATCCCAGGGCCCTTTGGGAGTGAATGGTCGGGTCACCGAGGTAAAGCTGGATTCATGGCCAGGCTCCTGGAACTGGAGCTGGGCATGGCCCTTGGGCTTGGCCCCAGCCAGACTTCTGGGGCCAGAGGCCCATGTTCACTGCCTGGGTGTCTGCCCTTCCCCTCTCCTCAGTCAGGGAAGCATGCAGATTCAGCCCCTGGGAGACTTTCTGGCACCTGGCTTGCTGCGACTACCCTCTCCCTATATATCTTCAGGTACCTTTTAAAATGCAGGACCCAGTCCCAAGCACCAGGCTGATCACCAGGACAACCTGCTGAATGTGTCTGTCCTCCTGGATCGAAGGGTTGGGAAACAGGTTTTGGGTGACCCTTTGCAGACTTTCACAGCCTCTCTGAAAACCCATTGACCCATTCATTCATATGGCAGGTTGACATGGTGTCCGAATCCCATTGGGCTGCCTGTTCATTCCAGTGGCCAACTGGCAGGGCTGGCAGGCACCCTTAGGAGCGTCAGAGCCACTCCCTGCATGTGCGAGTCCCCCTGGCTCACTGGGGTGAACCTGGATTTGTGGCTGGGCTCTGGGAACTGCAACCTGGCATGACCGTTATGCTTGTCCCTGGCAAGATTTCTGGGTTCACCTGGCTGGGCTCCCAGGCACACCCATGTCCTGGGTGGAGGGAGCTGGTGGGCATGTCCACTTGGAGGCATTGCTGGTCCCCGACCCAGGGGCCCCACATACCTGCTGGGGCCCTACGGAAGTGCATAGGTGACCCAGCTCACGGTCGAGTCACTGGGGTAAACCTGGATTTGTGGCCAGGCTCCTGGAACTGCAAAACAACATGGCCCTCATGCTCATCCTGGTTCAGACTTCTGGGTTGACTGGGCCTCTGCCCTGGCACCCAGGCTTCCCTGCACCCTGGGCAGGGATCCAGTGGTTGTGTCCACTTTGAGGGGTCACTGGGCACCAACCCTGGGGCCCCACATATCTACTGGGTCCCTATGGAAGTGCATGAGCCTCCCTGGCCCACGGTCAGGTCACTGGGGTAAACCTGGATTCATGGTCAGGCTCCTGGAACTGCAACCTGGGATGGCCATGGGGCTCATCCCAGGCCAGACTTCTAGGTTTACCAGGCCTCTGCCTGGGTGCATGGGCTCCCCCATGCCCCGGGTGGGGGAAGCCAGTGGCTGTGTCCACTTTGAGGAGTCGCTGGGCACCAACCGTGGGGCCCCATATACCTGCTAGGGCCCTACAGAAGTGTACAAGCCTTCCCACCCCATGGTCGGTTCACTGGGGTAAACCTGGAATCGTGACTGGGGTCCTGGAACTGCAACCCGGTATGAACCCTTGGCCTCATCCCCTGGCAGAGCTCCAGGACTGGGGAAAGCATGCAGATTCATCCCCTGGGAGACTTTCAGTGGTCCGCCACCCGCAAATACCCTCTCCCTATATATCTGCAGGTACCTTTTGGAAATGGCATCTGGCCCAACTACCGAGATGACCCACCAAATGTATCCACCCTCATGGTTCGAATGGTCAGTGAATAGTTTTTGAGCACCCCCTTACAGATTTCCGAGGGTGTCTTGGCAACAGGTCAAACTCATTTATTCCTATGGGAGATCTTTTGGGCAACAGGTCAACCCATGAATTCCTGTAGGAGGTTTCTCTGATAACAGGTCAACCTGTTCATTCCAATGGGAGTTTTTTCTGACACCTCGTCAACCCATGCATTCTTATGGGAGGTTTCTCTGACCACAGGTCAACCCATTCGTTCCTATGGGGGATTTTTTGGACACCTCGTCAACCCGTTCATTCCAATGGGAGTTTATTCGGAGATCTCATCAATCCATGCATTCCTATGGGGGATTTTTCCAACAACAGGTCAACTCATTCATTCCAATGCAAGTATTTTTTGGACACCTCATCAACCCACGCATTCCAATTGGAGGTTTTTTGGATATCTCATCCACGGTAATCCCTCAGGTCCTTCTCTGCAGTACTGCAGCCTAGCCAGTCATTCCCCAGTCTGTATTTGTGCATATAGCAATTCCATCCCAAATGCAGAACTTTGCATGTGTCCTTGCTGAATTTAATCTGTTTGATTTCAGACCATTTCTCAAGCTTCTCAAGGTTATTTTGGATCCTAGCCTTACCTTCCAGACTGACTGAAATTCCATCCAACTTGGCATCATCCACAAATTTGCTAAATGTGCACTCTTCATGATCTTCCAAATCATAAAGAAGAGGTTAAACAATATCAGGTCCAGATAGAACCCTGGGGAAGTCCACTTGATACCGCCTCCCAAATATACTTTGAGCAATTGATGACTTTGCATTGAGCATGATGATCCAACCAGTTATGTGTCCACCTTACAGTACTTTTATCTAGTCTGTAGTTCTTCATCTTCTTAATGAGAATATTGTATGAGACAGCGCCAAAAGCCTTGCAAAAGTCAAGGTATATCACATCCTCTGCTCTTCCCACACCCACAGAGCCTGTCACTTTATCAGAGAAGGAAATCAGATTGGTCAGGCATAACTCGTTCATGGTAAATCCATGCTGATTGTTCCTCATCATCTTGTTCTCCCCTAAGTGCCTTGAAAGAGTTTCCCCTAAGTACTTTGAAAGAGTGCTTTGAGGACCTGGTCCATGAGCCGTTCAGGTATCGGTCTGCAATTCCCCAGATTCTCCTTGCTCTTTTTCTTAAAGATAGGCACTATTTTGGCCATTTCCAGTCACCCAGGATCCTATCTGACCTCAAAGATATATTACCTCAGCCAATCCCTTCAGTACCCTACAGCAGAGGTGGCCAACTAGCAGCATACATGCCACAAATTGCATTGACAGCCTCTGTGTGTGGCACATGACAGATCAGGGAGGGGACTGGGAGCACATTGGCAAATAGGGCAGGAAACAGAAAGCAGATCAGCAGGTTGGGCAGGGAGCACAGGTTAGGTACAGAAAGCAAAGCAGCAGACTGGGCAGGGGAAGGGGACCAGAGTGGCAATCAGGGAGGGTGTGGGGCTAATTTGTGACAAGCCTGCCTAAAAGGTTAGCCCCCACTGCCTAAGGGTGTACCCTATCTGTTCTTGCCATATTGAGAACATCTAACTACTCTAAGTAATCCCTAACCTGTACTTTCACAACTCTATATAGTTTGGTTCCTTCCCTATTTTTGCTGCCAAATGCATTTATCATCGGGTGCTGACTTTGTGAAGACTGAAGTGAAAATATATCAAATACCTCAACCTTTTCTGCATCATTTATAACTACATTGCCTTCTGAATTCAGTAAAGGGAACTACATTTTCTTTGTCTTTCTCTTACTTCTAACAGACTTGTTGAATCCCTTTTTATTGTCTTCTACATCCCTTGCTAGGTTTATCTCAAATTATGCGTTGGTCTTCCCGATTTTCTTTTGGCACGTCCGTGGAACACTCTTGTATTCTTCCCTATTAAGATGCCCAATTTCCTACTCTTTGGAAGATTCCTTTTTCAGACTCAACTTGTTTGAAGGGATTCTTGAGCTCAGTTTCCCATTGCACTTCCCACTCTTTGCATTGGGATAGCTTGCTCTTGGGCCCTTAATATGGCCTCCTTAAAGTATAGCCAGCCCTCCTGAACACCTTTTCTCCTCAAACTTGCCTCCAAGCAGTTTCTCTCCACCAGATACCTGAGTTTGTTAAAGTTAACTTTTTTGAAGTCTACTTTTGTTCTGCTGCTCACCTTCCTTCCTTCTCTTAGGATCTTGAACTCTGCAGTGCTATATGACTGCAGAGCTACAGCCAGCACTACTAGAGATATGGAAGCTGAGATGGAAGTCTGCAGATTGCTGATTAAGAACTACTGTGTTCTATTAAGGGATAGTGCAGCAGAGTTACTGAAGGAGGCAGAGCCAGGCATGACATATAAAAAAGGCAATTAGAAAACCTCTGTGATGTAGTGTGGGGATACTAGTGCATGCTACTTGCTTCCCTCCTTCAATTGTGTGTGGCGGGCTTGCCAGTGGCAGCCTGGCATGCTGGCTTCAGAGAGATTTAAATTGATTGGTGGGGCCCTCCCCACCAATCAGGAAAGGCAAGGAGAGAGGCTTGCCCCTCCCCAACCCAGGGGTGAGGCAAAGAGCTGGACTGGAGAGGGGACTAACCGCCTCTCTCTCTGATTGGTCCATTTGCAATCTGGGGGCAGAGCCTCCAAAGAGAATAAAAAGGCAGTGTGCCTGGCACATGGGCGGCTGCATCAAGGGACAAAGAGGGTGAAAGAAGAGCTGGCAGAGCTGGCCAGTGGAGTGGAGGGGTTGCCCTAGAAGAGCCTGGAAAGTGACTCATTGAATGGGGAGTGGCAAGTCCACCAGCACCACTGTGAGGGAGCATGTTGTCAGTGCACAGCCAGTGCACAGAGGGTCAGGGAGCAGACCAAGGCCCTGCAGCTGCAGACAGTAGCTCGGGTCTCCAACCCCCTGCATGAAGCAAGGAACCCAGTGCATGGATCAGTGCACGAAGGGTCTGGGTGTGGACTGCGACTCTAGAGCATGGATCAGTACATGGAGGGCCTGGGAGTTGACCGAGGCCCTGGAGCTGCAGGCTGCAGCTCCAGTCTCCAACCCCTGCAAGAGTCAGGGCACACGGTGCATGGATCAGTGCACAGAGGGTCCAGGAGCTGATTGAGGGCCCGAAGCTGCAGGCGTCAGCTCGAGTCTCCAACCCCAGCAAGGGGCTGGGCATGCAGTGCATGGAGGGTCCTGGAGTGGACAGAGACTCTGGCATCACACAAAGCGGCTCAGGTCTCCCACTCCTTGCTTGAGGCCCTTTTCTCTTCCTTTGGGCTCTGTGCCTCATGCTTTGTAAACCTTGCACCCTCCGCCCAAAATAATTGCCCACCCCTGATATAGAGTATTTGCCTTGATTTGTACATATACTGCCTCTAGCTACTATATCCTTTGTATATATGTCTTATTTTAATTTTCTTATCTCTCATTAAATTGTACATTGTTAAGTTCCAATATGTGCCCTAGCTCTGCTCTATAGGGGAGGAGGAAAGCTGCACCCAGCTGAGCAGCCACACCTCCCCAGTGATTCTGCCTTGCTAACATTCCCTTCATTTGTAGAAGGAGTATATAAATTGAGTACCACCCGGGTTACATGTGTGTACCCTACCAAATTCATTGTGGACCGACTGTTTTACAGTGCCTATCACTGGTGTGGGACTTATGAACTTCCTGTTCTTGTACTCTGTAAACCTAGGACTGGGATTATAGTTGTGTCATGTACAGGCATGCAAAGGTCAAGGAAGGATTCCTTGGACCATTTCTTCCTCTCAT
The DNA here is from genome assembly GCF_000455745.1 of Alligator sinensis. Classification (NCBI taxonomy): domain Eukaryota; kingdom Metazoa; phylum Chordata; order Crocodylia; family Alligatoridae; genus Alligator; species Alligator sinensis. The sequence goes on from NW_005841864.1 coordinate 3,060,891, forward strand.
GAATTGGTACAGTGTCAAATATATTCTTTATATCTAATTATATAGTACTTACACTATTTGAATTGTAAACAACATGATAAACTGACTACTGACGAAATATTAATTTGAAGATGAATACAAGATAGAATGATAAATGGCTCAGTCATGTGTATTATATTTGGTAATTTACTGCAGCAAATCTTTTCTTAGAAATTTGTTAATATAATAACAAATATGAAGCATGCAGACAGAAAGAAAAGTTACTAGGCCTGTGCAAAGCGGCAAGTATTCAATTTGGATTCAGATTTGGCCGATTCAGAAGAACAGTGATTCGATTTGTTGATTCGAGTCACCGTCCTGATTCAATTTGGCCGAATCAGCTTCAGAGATTCAGAGCAGCTATGGAGGTTCAGCCATAGACTATAATGGGGAATCATTAAAATACTTATAGCTTTGCCATTTTTTTGCAGATTTGGA
>NW_005841864.1:3061356-3062815 GCF_000455745.1 Alligator sinensis
ACACCAGAAATAGTAGCCCCTTCAGAGGGCATGAAGCCTGCCAAGTTTCAAGGAGATACATGCAGGGTTTCTGTGAAAGTACCCCTCAAACTGTTGAAAGCAAAACTTGCATAATTTATGAGAGTTAAGGTAGAGCAAGATGGATCTAGCAGGGATGGTAGCCCCTTCCGAGGGCATGAAGCCTAACAACTTTTATAGTGGTCATAAATCCAATGTCTATATTGGGTCCATGAGATTTTGTATCTAGGAGGCTCATGAAGTGAAGTTCATAAGCTCATCTGTGAAAAGTGTTTTGTAAATTCAAACAAGCACCAAACCTTGCTAACCTGATCACCAGATACAAACTTCCTACAGCCCAAAATACACCAAATGGATCCTGATCATGCCATGACAAGAAATGCAAAACCTGCAAACACATCTCCACCACAATTACTACACCCCACAACAGAGCCACCACCACTCCTGGATCTTACAGCTGCACTTCCAGAAACGTTATATATCTCAGCCAGTGCACCAAATGCCTTGATGGAAAATATGTAGGAGAGAACAAACAACAACAGTGCACCAGAATGAATGCACACCGGAAATCTATTAAAGACAAGAACACCCAATTATCAGTGGGGGCACATTTCTCACAAGAAAGCCACTCTATCTCCAATCTCTCAGTCCTGAACTTTAAAGGGAATTTACAAAACACGTTTCACAGACAAACCTATGAACTTCACTTCATCAACCTCCCAGAGACAAAAACTCATGGACTAAATATAGACATTGGATTTAAGACACATTATAACCTGCCTGACATCTGACTCCCCAGGTACTTCTCTACTTTTACCTGCTACATCCCCCCCGCCAGCCTGTCTCTCACTCCCTGATGCCTCAATTTACATTTTCACTGACTGGCTTTCTTAGCTGCATTGCATGCCAGCCTCTGGCTTCTTTACTATTCATTCCATCCAGAAATAGCACACACACCAACTACAGATGCTCCCTTAGCCTGATGAAGGATTTTTAAACCTGTAAGCTTGCTAAGATATATTTCTCCAACTATTTAGTTGGTCTAATAAAAGATATCAGATTGACCCAAAGAACCTTGTCTGCCTTGTGTATGTTAAGGCTGACCAGGATGAATGCAGCAGGGATGGTAGCCAGTAACAGGGGGCCTTCCTGGTGCCAGTTAGATCTCATCCCGCCCACCTGGGTCTGGGCTAACCGCCCATCTCTCTTGCACCTGTCACGCATTGATGAAAAACTGATTCAGATGTTACCCAGGCAGGAGGCTGCCCATTTAGGCCCCTGATGTCTAGGGCTGACATCCATTCTGCAGCTCCATACCTTCTCTACACTGCAGCCCATGCCCCACAGATTGCATCCTTCACCCCCTCCACCTGTGGTCCCCTCTCTGAGACCTTTGGCTCCTCCTTAGTCACTGGTCCGGCCTTCAGGCGAGTTGGAATGC
>NW_005841864.1:3062828-3077793 GCF_000455745.1 Alligator sinensis
TGCCGAACTACTTGCTCTGGGCATTCCTCGTGGTGGGTCCCTGGCCCTCTGACCCTGCTTTGTGTCCTGGCCCCAGCACATACCATTTAAGGGTACCTCAGGCCAGATCTGAGCTGTCTGCCTATTCTCACCCTCACAATTCCACTGCAACAAGTAAGCCTCAGGCCTCTCAAAGATCTTACAGGTCTGGGCTTTCCCCAGCCAGGACTGTGTGTGCATGTGGTGGCTGGAGGTTATCAGGTGCCCCCTACTCACCTTTCACCAGGGAGGTAAGCGGTCCTGGCATTTCCTGGGGCTGCCACACCACCAGCAGTTCCACCAGGCCTCCCTACCCTGGCAGGGTGAAGTTTTAGGTCATGCCCAGGACCTGGGGCCTCCTACTTCCTCATAGCCCAATTCTATACCTCCACATTCATTCCGGAATGGGAGCTCAGCAGGGAGATGTTCTTCCCCTGCTGGCTCATGGTAAACTAAACTGCTCTGAGAGTGGGGCATTAAATGGTTCTGAAAGCAACTAAAAAAAGCAAATCAGTGTGGAATAAGGAGGGTGGCACTCACTCCATCTGCATGTAGAGCTTGGGGAACCCCAGCAGCGGGAGGTTCACCTTGAGGAACACCAGCTACTCCACCAAACCATGACTCAAGGAGGTGTGGTGGGGTGTCACAACATCACCAGGAATGATGAACACCAGCTGAATGCAAGTCGCTGCAGCACGGGGCGCCAGACACGGGGTGGGTGAGGGGCCACTTTTCTCCCTCCCATGCTCAGCACCACCTTGTGACCTGGCCCCACTGCCAGCCTGGGCCCCGTGCTGGCTCTGGGCTCACCAGAAGGGGCTGCGTGTGCCATGCCAGGCAGTGTTTGCCACTGTGCGCGAGCTCCAGATGGGCAGCAGAGCAGACACAGGAGAGGGGGGGGGGGGGCACAGCTGCTGCCGGCTCCGGGAGAGCCCAGAGCCGGCTTGAAGCCCAGGCTGGCAGGACCAGGTTACAAGCTGGTGCTGAGCACGGGGAAAAGCAGCCCTCACTCACCCCACAGCCAGCGCCCCGCACTGTAGCCGCTTGTAGCTCATGTAGGGCTGCCTGTGCCTGCTTCAGACAGGCCTGCGTGGGCTGCGAGCGCCTGCAGCAGGGAGTGCCGGCCACGGGGCGGGAGAGGGGCTGCTTTTCCCTGTGCTTAGCACCAGCTTCTTCCCTGCCAGTGAGCAGGGGGTTGGGGCTGTGTGCTGCCCCCCACCTGTACCATGGGGCTGGGGGGCACTGGGAATGAGGGGGCAGGAGCCAGTGGGAGCATGGGGCCCACACCAGTGTCCTGGGGCCGGTGCTGGCGGGGCCCAGAGCAGGGTGGCAGCAGTGCGGGGTCCGAGCCGGTAGGGGCTCTATGGAACCGGGCCAGCTCCCTGCTCTCCCTGTTGGTGCAGCCCAGCCCGGCTCCACAGACCCCTGCCAGCCTGTGCCCCGCTTTAGACCCCACTGGTGCTGGCCCTGGGACATTGGTCCCAAGAGGTTGAGACACTGGTCCCAAGATGGTGACCAGGGGGTGGGGCACCTGTCAAGGGCAGGCTGCCTGTCAAGAGGTGGGCCTATCCATGTGGCCCTCAACAGCCTGCCACAACTGGGTAAGTGGCCCTCCGCCCGAAATAATTGCCCACCCCTGATCTAGGAGATGGTATCCCACTCTGTTTTGTTAAGGAGGCTGCTGACTCATGGATGGCCTTCTGTTGCTCAATCAGCCTTTTGAGCATCAGGTATCTGTTGCTCAATCAGCCTTTTGAGCGTCAGGTACGTGGAGTTCCACTGAGCCTCCACATCCTGCATGATTTTGTGCTGCAGGATGCTTGGCTCTACTTGTTTGTTGTGCAGCATCTTGCCCCACTTTATGCTCCAGTGGAAATAGCCCACTATCTTCCTGCATTTCATAATGAGCTGACTGGTAGTGGTAGTGATGATGCCTTAACTGGGAGCCCTGTCCCCATCCAAGGTGTCCCAACTATGAGGTGGAACTTGTGTGTCACACAGAGGATGCCAACAAAGTTGGCATCACGCACCGCCTTGACCATATTGGCCCCATTGTCAGTGACCATAAACCTGCAGGTAAACTCACCCTGCCCAATGAGCCACCCCCTGCACCATGCGGTTCATGGCCACCATGATCTCCCTTGATGTGAGGGACTCATCCATCACCTCTGGTTGAAGGAGAGCCCACTAACAGCCTGACTGATTGCACCAATGCCCTGTTAGGGAGAGGCAGGCATGATCTCCACCCCAGCTGCTCCAGATGTCTGAGGTAAAGTACAAGGCTACCTGCAGCCCTGCCTTGCACAGCTCCTCCCTCAAGTACTCCCTGCATTCCTCATACAGGGAGGGCACCACCATCCTGCTAAAGATGATGTATATGGCCACTTGGTAGTGTCAGGTTTGACCTAGAAACCACTACACATAGCCCAAGCAAAAGTCTCTGTTATGTAACTAATGCCCATCTGCAATGATAAGGAGAAGACAGTCTTAGATAAAGGAGGCTTGAAAACAAAAGCAGAATTAGTGGACTAGGGCAAAGAGCTGATTTAAATATTAAGATTCACACCCCTAGGTGGGGAGAAAGTACGCTAATGAAACATACATGTATGGAAATGAGATACATAGCTAAAACACAGGTATAGAGACATGCTCAGTAAAGAACTCCTTGCGTCACTCCCTTATAACCAATTAGCAAACAAGAATGCTTATGAAGGTCCAATACTCCTGTATAAAAGATGCTCATAATTAAGAATCTGTGTGCTTGTTACGTGAAATTATTCCGCTTGCACCTTGTATTGCTAGCAATAAATCTTCTTTATACTCTCACCCCTGACCCTGGATGCTCAACAAAGGAGAAGGTCTGGCCATCCAGAGCAAGCATCTCCCCAATGCTCTAGGTGATCTCGCTCGCGTTGGGAATGCACTCCCCTTTGTCTGTGCCTTTCCGCCACTGGTCCAGGGTGGCCTGCCTCTGCTTCTTGGGGATGGGGGCTTAGGAGAGAGAGGGGGACTTCTTTTTGGGTATGCTCCCACTGGTGCCAGGCTGAGAAGGAACAAGGGCAAGGGGGTGCTGCCTCCTGAGATGAAGCAGCATTGCTGTGGTGGTGAAGTGTTTCTCATCCTTGCCCTGGCTCATCTGCTTTTGGCAGTGCTGGCAAGGAGCATAACTGGAATCATTTGCCATGTCAAAATGATCCCACACTGCACTACCCCTGCCAATTCTGGGGTGAGGGTGGGGATCCTGCCTTATCCCCCTCCTTACCAGGCAGAGGCACAACAGGAGGAGGAGCTCAGCCACCTGCCCCCACAACCTCCTTCAAAGTGCCTTCCAGAAGAGACCTACCTCTAAGGGAACTTCGAGGGGTGTGGAACGCAAACTCAGATCACTGCAAACTTCTATAATTGTACAGTCCTTAGTGTAGACAGAAATGGAGCTTCAGGTGGGTGCCAAGAAATTATCAATTAAGAAGACACAGGGTTGAATTCTGCTAGTCGACATGGCAGCTTTCTAACAATGTAAGTGGCATTTGTAGAACTTGTACACCAGTAGTGATACTATGACCCATGCCATGTAGATAGGTGAGTGTGCACAGGCAGACTGAGTATGAGCACTAGGCTTTGAACTGGCTAGGCACATATATGACTATGTACATGTGCCCATTATGGATGTGCACCTGTATTTAAGTCACAAAAATGTAGCCAGCCAGAAACCCACGGCTGTGGGGAAGGAAGAAGGCAGGGTAGATATACACCCTGTAAACCAGTAATACCCAAAGGATGTGCTGAGACATACTACTATGTTGTGAGAGCAATGGAAGTGTGTGGCAAGCTCTCCCTGTGTGAAGAGGTAAATGCTTTCCAACCCCAACTGGCACCCTGCGCCTACCCCAGCTGCTTCAGTGGCACCTGCAGCTTCTCCTATGGAGACTACTTCTGCCATCTTCCCCCATGTCCCCTGCCCCTGTGGAGCCCGTGTGATGGAAACCTCCTCTTCCCCTGCCCAACAACTCTCCCAGCAGCATGCTCTGAAAGGGCAGGCAGATGCACAGACTGAGCTACATTTTGCAGCCCAGCTCATTCCTTCCACTTCTCCCACCATCCCAGGGTTGGTTAGAGGGGTTGTGTGCATGATCATTGTTGTGTCAGACCCTGCAGGAGCAGCAGGGGCTGCCGTTACCCCATAAGTTACAGTCCAGGAGTTGGGAAATTCCAAAAAGTTCTGAAGGGGTCCTTGAGACTAAAAAGGTTAAAAATCCCTGGTATAGAGACTAATCCTTTGCTTGAAGAAAGATGTATCTGGTGTAATTTTTAACTATACATCTCAGCACTTGTGTTCAACATTCCTCTGGCAGGGGAACAAAATGGGTTGTATAGTTTGAAAAAAAATTACACACACACACACACACACATCTCCCTTTATGGGTTTAAGAGTGAAGTGTGGTGCAGATTTTAATACAGAAAAAAAAGTGTACCCCAGGTATCAAAAGTATGACAAACTGTTATAAACAAACTATTAAGATATCTATACAGCACAATATTTTGTGAACTAAATAAGATCTCTATAGAGCACAAGATTTTGTGAACTTGAGTTCATTGCATCAGATGCTGTGAAAGGACAGCATAGAGCAGTGGACTGAGTAATTAAGACAAAAGGTAGGAACAGAGGAAGGAAGACAGCCTAGAAAGAAGCACCAGAAAAGGGCCTGGAAGCTGGGAGGTCAGAGTTGCAGATTCAAGTCCCTGCTGGATGTAGACAGCTTAGAACCTAGGTCATTTGCTTCCTGGGCAAGTGCCCTAGCCACCTATCTAACTGGCACTAAAACATGGGAGGGTCCTCATGGGAGACAGACCAGGTACCAGAAGCCTGGAAAACTGCCCCTTTTTAAAAAAGGCAAGAAAGAGGACCCAAGAAACTAGACTGGTTAGTCACACTTCAATACCTGGGAAGTTATTGGAGCATATTCTAAGGAAGGCCACTTGCAAACATCTAGAGAAGGAGAGGCTGATCACAAGCAGCCAGCATAGACTTATGAAAAACAAATCATGTCAAACAAACTTGATCTCTTTCTTTGTCAAAGTAACTACTTGGGTGGATGAGGAGAATGCAGTGGATATAGTGTATCTGGATATCAGCAAGGCTAATAACTTTTTCAAACAATTTGGAGAAATGTGGGCTAGATAAAACTACTATAGGGTGGATAGATAACTGGCCCAATAGTTGTAAGCAAAGAAGAATTATTAATGGGTCCATGTCAGAATGTCCAGAGATTTCTAGTGGAGCTAACAGGATGAAGCTCAATGCAGACAAATACAAGGTGCTATACTTCAGGAGGAATAATCAAACATACAAATACAAAATGGGCTACACCTGGTTGGATGGCAGCTCTATGGAAAAGGACTTGGGGGTGTTAGTAGGCCACAGACACAATATAAGTCTGCAGTGTGATGCAGCCACACAAAAAGTGAATGCAGTTTTGAGATGCATCAATAGAAGCATTAGGTGATAGTGCATCTCTACTCAGTACTGGTTAGGCCTCATCTGGAGTACCATGTGCAGTTCTGGGCTCCACATTTTTAAAAGGATGTGGAGAAGTTAGACAGGGTCCAGAGGCAGGCAGCAAAGATGATCAAGGGGAGGAAGGCAAGTCATATGAGAAGAGGCTGAGAGCACATTTAGCATGCAGAAAAGGCACTTAAGAGGGGATGTGAGAGCGGTCTTCAAATACCTGAAAGGCTGCCATAAAGAAGGGCTGCTGCAGAAAGGAGGACATATGTCATTGGCTTGAAGATACAGCAAAGTAAATGTAGATTGGATAGCTGGAAAAACTTTTTCACAGTGGTCTGGGACAGGAGTTCCACAAACTGGTTTGACCTCAATAAGTTAAGTCTGATACTACATTCAACCAGGTTTATCTTAAATCAGTTTCAGCCATTTTGAAACTGGTTTATGTGCACTGAGCTTTTGTTCTGTTGTAGGTTTAAACAAGTTTCTGATCACTTAAACCAGTTGATGTGTAACTTCTGTCCCTAGCCTGTTAGAACAGAGAGACAGTGCAATAGACTGCCTAGGGAAACTGTAGACTCTCCATCACTGGAAAGGTTCAAGCAGTTGGACAACCACTGGTCAGGGATGATCTAGGCATAGCTATGCCTATATTCTACAATGAACATTTCCCAATTTTCCATACTTCTGGGCATTGCTGGTTTCCCCACCAACTTTGTGCTACATGTGTCAGGGTATTTTTAAGCCTTTCTCAGAGGTGTTGGGTGTTGGCTACAGCCAAGACTAGGGACTTTTCCTAGGGTGTGCCAATGCTTGTGCTGGGAATAAAATCAGAAGTTCCTGGCTAGACGGTCTTGCCCCTCTACTCAGGGTCAGACCAATTGCCATATCTGGGGTCAGAAAGTAATTTTACCCCATGGGCAGATTGGTATGGATTGTGGGGTGTTTTGCCCTCCTCTGTAGTGGGGGGCATGGCCCTCTACCTGGGATCTCCTGAACATATATTGACAACATTTCATAGAAGCAGGATGTTGACTGCCATGGTTCCCCTGCTTTACCTGTGGCAAGTTAGTGTGTTAGATCTGTGTTGTGTCAGGGTAGTCTTATGTAGGATTTAGATACTGGTTTGTATAGTGATGATCCTGCTTCAGGCAGGACGTTGGATTAAATGACCTTTCAAGGTCCCTTCCAGCCCTACTGCTCTAGAACTCCTCCCTTGTTATTTTTCCATGTCTTAATCATGCACACATGTAGTTGCATTTCTATAGATATACACACGCACACACATACATACACACACACGCTGAGCTACTGCTGCACAGGCTCAGTCTACGTGTGCACACATAAGCATTTCCTGCATAAAGCTGCAGTTAAAAGCAGACTGGTAGATAGCTAGAAAACTGCCATCTAGGGAAACTGAACAAGGGGAAAAAGAGTTCTCCTCATTGTGAAAAAAGGCAGTGGAAGTTGCCTGGGCTTTACTAAAATGAGCTTACTACTGCTGATATTGCTGTGCTGTTGGATTTCTCCAGTAAAGAGACTATAGTCACAGAGATTTTCAGAACATCTTAGTCTTAAACAGAGAGAAGGGCAAAGGGAATGTCCATAACAATGCCTCAACTCTGGAGAAATTATGTTTCAAAAGAATCATATCACTGGCAGTCATTGGTCTCGGGAAACCATGGAGATTGCACCTTTGGTGGGTTACCAGGTACCACCACAGCTTCTTGAGTGACTGAGGAGTCCGATGCATGAACGGCAGACCCTCAGGCAAGTTGCACATACAAACTCAGTTGAGCCTGCAGTGGCATACCAAGTACTGTTTTGTTTTGTTTTGTTTTGTCTTGCTTGCCTCTGATGCCTCTTCTCTAGCTCTTCATTGACCCTCTCCATCTCAGAGCAATGTAGGCCCTACTTCAAGTTGATGTTTGCCAGTGGCCAGCTGACCATATTGTATGTCTTTGGGGATTTGGCCATCGCTCATATAATTCACATATCCTAACCAACAGAGGTATCTGTCTCAGGAGCATGAACATACTGGGTATCTTGGCCTGTTCCAGAACAGTGAAGTTGGAGATTTTGTCATGTCATATTATGCCCAGGATACGGCAGAGACATCCAAGATGGAAACGGTTCAGTTTTCTTGATTCCTTAGCATAAGGAGTCCATGTTTCACTGCCATACAATAGAGAGCTAAGTACACAAGTGGTGTAGATAGACATCTTTGTTGGCAGAGTAAACACTCTGTTTTTCCAAACTCTCTTGAAGTTTAGCCATGGCGTTGCTTGCCTTTCCAAAGCAAGCATTAATTTCAGCTTCCAAGCTAAGATTTTGTAAAATGATGGAGCCCAAGTGAGTGAATTTTTCAACTACTTCCAGGCTTTTATCATTTATTCTAACTTTGGGAGGGAAGTCAACTTGCTGACCCATGACTACTGTCTTCTTAAGGCTAATGATCAGACCAAAAAAACCCATCACAAGCACAAGAAAGGTGATCCATGAGATTTTGAAGTCCTGCTTTTGAATGACTAACAATTGCTGAGTCATTGGCAAAGAGCATTTCATGGATAACAACTTCTCAGATTTTTGTTTTTGCTTTGAGGTGAGCAAAGTTAAAGAGTTTCCCATCAGATCTGGTCCAAAGGTATATTCTTTCTGAACAGACACTGAATGCATAGTCGAATAGGACAGCAAAGAAAATCCCAAAAAGTGTTGGAGCTAGGACACAGCCCTATTTGACACCACCCTTGATTTCAAATTCTTCTGAATGTGACCCATCAAACTGCACCATTCCACGCATACCAACCTAGAAGGACTTGATGATGCTCAGGAGCTTAGGAGGGCAACCATCTCTGCTGACAAGATCAAAAACTTTGGTGAGACTGACAAATGCAATATTTCCTGACAAATGCAAAATACAAAGATTTCCTTTGTTCATGACACTTTTGTTGTAGCTGTTTCAAGGAGAATATCATATCCAATGTGGATATCATAGATCTGAAACCACGTTGAGACTCAGGGACACTGAGATTCTGTCTGCAAGGGTCTGTGGGCTTAGCAGGACAACTTTGGATTGTCCAAATAAGGATATACTACAGGGGCAGGCAATTATTTTGGGCAATTATTTTGCTTACCAAGTTTTGGCAAGCTGTTGAAGGCCTCATGGGTAGCCCTGCCCCTTGACAGGTGCCCCAACCCCTGGTCACCATCTTGTGACCAGAATTCCCGCCTCCCAACCCCTAACCTTTGCCACCTGAAGTCCCTCCCGTTGCCCCTGGAAGTACTCCTTTCAGTAAGGGGTCCAAGATTCAGTACGGGGTTCTGCCATCTTGGAACCAGAAAAATACCAAATTATATTTTAAATAGCAAACATCTATAACATTCATTAATTTGATTTAAAAAAAATAGTTTTTGTCCTGATTTACATGTGTTTGTGTAGTGTACACAGAGGTGATTGCACAATAGTTTAAAATGAAGTCTTGTCAGGGGGGGTTATAGGTTTGTGGGGGGCTGTGGTTGTTTGGGTATGTGGGGTATGGGTGGGTATGAGGTTTGTGGGGGACTGTGTGGGGGGAAGGATGGCTGCAGTGTATGAGGGGGTGTGGGGGTGGAGGTTTGTGTGTATGGCAGTGCAAGGGGGGGTGTGGGTGCATGTATATGGTGGGGTGCGCATGTGGGGACTCACCCTATGAACACACATACACACACACACACACACACACTGCCCATGCCTGCACACACATGCACACTGCTCCTGCTTGCACACTCTGCCCCTGCCTACACACACTCTGCCCCTGCCTACACACATACACACTGCCTCTGCCTGTGTGCACATGTGCACACACACATACTGGTGGGGCCCCATGCTCCCCCATCTGGCAGGGGCAAGAAGAGAGTGAAATGGCTGGGGGTGGGGCAGGGCTGAGCTGCTCAGTTCTGCTGAGGGCTCCCCCTGGGTCCTACTGCCTCTGGCTCTTGTCAGCTTTGACAGGCAGCCAGGAGCAAATAAATATTAATTTACTATTTTTTTTAGGGCCCTTGCAGGCCAGATAGAATGGCCTGGTGGGCCAGATCTAGCCTCAGGGCTGCATTTTGCACCCCCCACCCCAAATATACCATGATAGTTACTGCAGTCACTCAAATCACCTTTGTTTTTGTATAGAGTGACTATGCTTACATCCTTCGTGAGGAAATTCATCTTCTCTTCAACACATACATAGTTAGTTCGTACAGATGGAAGAGGAGGATGGATTTATTAACTTCAGCCAGCATGCAATGGCTGAATAACCTGGGGCTTTAATACCAGCAAGCTGATCAATGGCTTTTTCTACTTTGCCTAAAATAGGTTCATGGTCAAGCACTGTCAGGGTTGAGAGGTTTTCAAGTGCTTTGAGAGAGGTCACGGACCATATTTTCATGAGAGTTCTGAGTAATGTTCAACTCATCAATCCATCTGTGTATTGTGGTCATTGATGACTTCACCTGTGGAGGATTTTATGGAGGCCCAGGAGCTTTCCTAATGACTCCATACATTGCTTGTATGTCACCCTGGTCAGCAACTTTCTGGATACTTTCATGCAGTTGTAGCCAATAATCGTTTGCACAATGTCTCACTGTGTGTTTGACCTTTTGCTGGATCTCTCAAAGCACTTGCAAGTTGGAGTGGCTAGGGCCCCACTTATATTTAAGGAGAGCTGACTGTTTCTTTTCTATGAGTGGGATCATTTCAGATGAGTTCTCATCAAGCAAGTCATTTGAGTGGCAGTGCAAGGTATCCGCAAGAGTCCAAGGCAGTTTGGTAGAAGGCTCCTTTGAGCTGAACTCATATCTCCTCATCAGTAGTATACAGCTAAAGATATGATAGAGCCCCAGAGAGAGTTTTAATGAACTGAGATGATACCTGAGGGATTATTCACTGCATTGATCTGGATAGATGATAGAAGAAGAAAAATCCACCATGCAGATTAAATTTTGCTAGCCTCTCCTTGGTGAGATATTTCCTAACAAGGGGAAAGCTATATTAATGGACAAGTGCAGCAAAGAGCACATTACCATGGGTTCAAAGGGGAACCTCATTAGAAACATGAGAATCACACTGAGGTTCAAAAGTGGAACAGGGTATTTCACCTGAGAAAAGATCTTGGACAAAACTTTGAAGAATTTCAGGAGTACATGGGGAGAAAATGCATGTTTTGACCTAGCTAATGGACAAGTCTGCATGGTCAGGATCTATCAAGTATTTCAGTAAATTTGGAATAGAGGAACCACGTGAAAAAAATAGATGAAAAGGCTTCTTTCCTGGCATCATCTTGAGAATATGAACTATTTAGCCATATCAGCGCATCTTTCTTCTATGAATAAAGATAATTCTGATAGGGACAGAGCATTCCCTCTATTTCTGAGAACCAGCCATTATCCAGTCTGCAGAGGACTGAGGATCTGAAGGAAAATATTTTCTTGGAGTCCTTTATGATTATTTGAAGAAAGTCTTGGTACCAAAAGGTGCCCACGGTGGTGTTTTTAAGTGGGGAAAGAGGGATGAGTGTGTGTAGCATCCTAATAAACTAGTTTTTAATTTGGAATCAGGAAGAAGGTGTATAGAAGAATTCCTGACAACAGAATAAGGAATATGGAATCCAATCAAAGGCCTCCTCTAAAGAAGAAGGATTTTCACTTCCTCCAGATGTCCATTGCAAACATGTCTATCTTCAGATGGCCCCATCTGCAAGTTCTGAATACAGAACTAAGTCTTTGACCTCCCACTAACAGTGCAGGGCCATTAATTCATTGGGACTGTCTGCTTTGGTGTTCTGGCGACCAAGGAGATGGTAAATGCACCACTCTTAGAAGTGATCTTCCTCCCTGAATAAGGAGCAAGATCTCACAGCGCTTTATTAACATAGAACATTGCTTTGGTGTTGTCAAAGCATGTCAAAGCATGTCATACTGACATGACAGTATGTAGTGTAGCAAGACTGACTTTGCTCTCTGTAGCACTCTGAGACTGAGCAGGTTGATAGGAAGTTTCATATCCTATGGTATCCAGACTCCCTCCACTTGGAGGTCCCAAGTTTTTAAAAGAAAAATAAGACAATAACAATAAACATAAAAAAGGGATGGAAGCCAAAAGAGGCTTCAAGCAAAGCTGTAGGCCTGAAAATCATGACACAATAAAGCACTCTGTCTCAAATCAATAGCAGTTGAAATGAATTGAGAAGCATGAAGTATGCACCACCCTTAATCCTCTTAAAATGGGACACTAAGAGGGGAAGGACTATGGTGTGCTCTCTAGGTACTGATTAGGCAAAAGGTCTCTGAACTCGTGAATACAATAAATTTGAGTACTATTTGCCAAGAATAATCAAAAGCTGTTATTTCTCTTTTCTATATAGGCCTTTTAGCAACTGAACCCATTAGGACATTTTTTTAAAGGATTCTATTAGTTTGTTTCCTTGAAAATAAAAATGGACTACAGGTTTCCCTTGATTTGTATGGGCTCTGTATATACAAATTCACTCTTACGCAATGACTCTTTTTATACCCCAAATTCGTAATATGCGAGGTAAATTTGCTCTTATGCAATCAGCTCCTGGGCTGCGCTGTGCTGTGCTGTGCTGCAGGCAGGTGGTGTTGGCTGCTCCTGGGGCCGCTGCAGCAGGGGCTGGAGTAAGTGGAGAAAGGCAGAGGCTTAGGTTGCGGTGAGGTAAGTCTGTAGGGGAAAGGGCAGGGGGAGGGGTGCGGCGCAGCCTGTTGCCCACTCCCAGGGCTGCAGCAGGGAGCAAAGCAGAGGAAACTGTGAGTGGGTATGGGGTGTGTGATGGGGGTACGGAGCATGGCTCTTGCTGCTATGAGCAACCCAGGAAGGCTGCAAGCTGAGGGACTGTGCTGGACTCTTCCCAGGGGGCACGTGCCTCTGGATCTGTGCATGGGAAGACAGTAGGCTGCCACTGCAGGCTGAAGCTGGTGGTGGCACCAGGCTCTTCCCGGTGCTCAGGACAGGCTGCAGCAGTGGGAGGGCGGCTGCTGCCACCCCAAACTTTTACATAGCCCCCCACCCAACCTGCCCTCCCAGTGACACTGCCGAGTACCATCTTAAATAACAGTTCAAGTGTCTCTGACAGTACTATCTTATGACAGAGTAATTAGGTGTGATCACATGCACATGTAGATTGTGTAAACTGTGACAGGGGCTGTCTGAGGCATAAGGGTGCTAAAGTGCAGGGGCTCTCTGCCACCTAGCTTTGCCCTGTAGTCCTGCCCTGCCCTGTAGCACCAGTCAGCCCCTCTACCACTCATCACCACTACCCAGAGCCTGGGGCTGACCCCCCAGAGCCCCTGCCAACCTGGGGCTGCTCCACCCTATCTCAAATTGCTGTGGTCCCAAGTGCATATGTAAATGCTGCGCAGTTTTCCTCTATCAGTTCCTGTGGTTGTGCGAGCAGTTTTCTTCAGTGCAACCTGAGCCAGAGTTTATCACTCTGCCTTAATTGCATGTGTAGATGCAGCCATTGAGAGCTAATTTGGCCTTCTCTCAATGCAATTATAGAAGGGATACATTTCTTTCTACTACATTTTTTATTTATACCACTGACTTAGGGTGCTAAGATAATAAACAAGTTTATATGATTATGGACACATTTAAGGAAATTTTGTTAATAATGACAAATCACAGATTTAAAATGCAGATTGTAAGAGTTAGGTTCTGTGTTTTAAAAAACTGGAATAACCATAATCTTTCTACTTTTCCAATCTTGTCTGATATTACATTATCCTTTCCAAGCTACTTTAACAATCGTAGGCAAGCTCTGAAATGTGATTCTCCTGTGTTAGTGGTATGATCCATGCTTTGTGGGTGGTAATATATAGGAAAAAAAGGATATTCAAGTTACAGAGCTCCATGGTCTAAGTTGAGGCAGAGTTTGGTGTGTTCCAAGTCCCTTGGGACAACTACTAAATCGTCCCTCATAAAAAGCCCACACAGTGATGTTTCCCATGGCATTATTTTATCATCTCATACTTTGCTCTCATAAAAAATGAAAATTACACAATACTTACAATGTCTCCTGGAAGTCCTCGGGGTCCAATAGGTCCTGGAGGTCCCTGGGGTCCCTATGATATAACATAAGATGATATTCTTCTTTGAGTTTAAAAATCAATATACATGGTTTAATTTTACACTAGATACAATGTAAAACTTTTCATCCTGAATAAGAACATAAAGCCAAAATGCCTTCTACTAAAATTATTTCTACTTGGATAAAGCAGCACAGTTTTAAATTAGTTTATTCTGCATTAGCCCAATGAGATTTGTGTTGCTATGCTTAAAACATTCCATATTAAGGAATTAATTTTTCAAAGCATGCCCACAGCAGGGGTTTTCACTACGTGTCAGATCCTCATCAACTGTCATAGCTCTGTTCTAGTCAATAAAGGTTGAATATTTTGCAGCAATGGTATATCTGGCCAGCACGTCCACATAAGGATAACAACTAGTACTGAAGAGACTGAAAAGATAAGCTGGATCACAGAAGTCATAACAAGACTAAGAGAATCTCAAGTCGTTGGACTACAAAACTTGAATCAGGATTCTGAATCTATCTTAGTGTTCAACTGAGGGGAATGACTTATTTGTCTGCCATGCATACCACTATTCTAAGATGTATCTCCAAATGCAGCTTAGAGGGTGTTAAAGAAATTCTTACTATATTAACTTATTTTAAAAGTTACTGAAAATTATCAGAGGGATGATGGTCCAGTCATTACATTAGCCCAGGATGCAGCTGACATAGGTTGAAGTTCCTACTCTGCCACAGCCTTGTTGTGTGACCTTTGGCAAGTCAGTTTGTTTCCTGTGTCTCACTTCCCATCTGTACAATGTATACATTTTATCTAGTGACTTGTTAATACAAAATGAATAAACAAATTGGAAGCAGGGATCCCTTCCCAGAGGAATGCCTTCATGTGGTTACAAAGATGTGCTCTCTGTTGCTTGCTCTCACAGCCTCAAAAACTGTTCATTCCTTTCTATATTCTAGCTTAACAGAAGAAGAATATCCCAGTCCAGTCTAGAGTTTACTCCTGTGCTTCAGAAACTCCTGAGAAGTACAAAGGTCTGAAATTGGGGAAAGAATATAGCCCAAATCTCAGGCAACCTTTCTAACTCCTAGGTAATTATGGAAAAGGTGGGTGGTGGGGTGCCCATTTTTCTCCACACGTTTTTTGAACAAAAGTGGCCACAAGTGCTGAGCTCAGTTGGTAGGTGTATGCAAATGTGCTTTACATATGCCTATTGGATAAGACCTTCATGGAAAGAACACCAACTTTTTGAATCCCAAATGACTCAGGTAGAAGACAGGTGCCTACATTTTTAGCTCACCCAACTTGGTGCTATCTCTGGGCACATATGGTAACACATTTTTGGTACCTGGGTGCCTTGAGTTCAGC
>NW_005841864.1:3077872-3084256 GCF_000455745.1 Alligator sinensis
TTCAGCAGGGTTTCTGCTGGGGCTGTGCGAAGCTTCGGTTTCTGATTTGATTTGGCAGAGATTTGGCGCAATTCAGTGGCCAAATCTCTGAATCCGAATTGAATCAGAGGACCCTTTAATCTCTCCAAATTGAATTAGAACCCTCTGAATCGATTTGGAGAGATTTGGAGATTTGGAAATAAACACAGCTTTAAATGTTTTTTCTACATACCTCTAGGTAGCAGGGGCTCATGAATGCTGCAGTGTTGGGGCGCATGGAGTGTCCCACAGGAGCATGGGGGGCTTCCCAGCATGCTCAGAAGCAGATCCGGAAGTGGACCAGTAGCACTTCCAGTCCCCTTCTGGGTTCACCGCCAGGCACGTGGAGGGCCCCCCTGCACTCGTATGGGACACTCCATCCACCCCAGCATCGCAGCAATCACAAGCTGCGCCTGCTACCTCAAGATATATAGAAAAAACTTTTAAAGCTGTGTTTGTGTCCGAATCGCTGATTCTCCAAATCTTCAGATTCGGATTCAGCTGAATCGAATCAGGGACAGTGATCTGAATCAATTAATCGAATCACTGTCCCCGATTTGGGCTGAATCTGAATCCAAATTTAATAGGGCCCTGTGAAGGAGTGAGACAGAACTTACAGCATGGAGGGCCGGCAGGAAGGAAAATACCCATCCAATTTCCAGAGCAGCATCTCACTCAGGATTGGCAGAGGTATTTCTGGCCCCGGAGAGGGGCAGAGGGGGGTCAGTTCTCTGCAGGCTGCAGGGAGAGAGGAACGGCTGAGCGTCTGGGCAGGGAGAAACTGCAGAGCATGCCTGAGGAACGCTGCGGGAGTGACCCTGAGGCAGGCAGTGGCCTGCAAACAAGCAGCTAGTGGTAATTTCTGGAGTGGAGCTGCAGCTGAGGATCCAGAGTGAGGGAGTCCACAAGGCCTGAGAGACTCTCCAGACTGGAGTTTTTCCAACAGAGGATCCGGAGGAGGGCCTGAAGGGAAAAATCTAGTCACAGGCAGAGCCTTCCTACACAGGGGGGAAACCCCAAACAGACTGTGAATGTTCATAGGGGTGCAGGGCAGGATAGCACACAGCAAAGAATGGACTAAGGGATTGTTTGCCTGAATTATGGTGATTGGGAGATTGAGCACCTGATCACAAGAAAAGGGGACATTGCCAGAGCCTGACAAGAAGGCTGAGAAGCAGCTGGGGTTTTCTGTGATTTATTTTTGCTCTCTATTTTTGACCTGCCCCTGGAAGGTGTATACCCAAAAGAGGCACTAGGACACCCTGGGGTAGGGGCAGATAAGATTACGACAGGCAGCACTGCAACCTGGCTGCAGAAGAATATTGTAAAACAACATCTGGAGAGGCTAGGGTGGGGGAAAGGGGAGGGTGGGAGCCCCAAAGAAGACACAGGGATCAAAACCAGGCAGGATCACCGTGGGCATTGCCTCCCAGGAATATATAGGTCATCAAAGTCGTGGCAGACAAGAAAATATGAGATCCACTTCCTGGCAGACCTGGTGATCCAGAGCCAAGGTCTACCCTGTCACCACCTTTAGGCAGATGAGTGCAGGGCAGTACTAGCAAGCCCTATAATACCTACAGCTGTCACAGGCCTGTTTCGTACACCCCTAGTTTCTGCTGATCTCCCAAGTTTTTCTATGAATCTCAGCCTTCACTATTAAGTTATGTAGGTCATATAAGTTCCTAAGATAAATCAACTGGCTCAATATCCCTGGCATCACTAGGGTAGTTACAGCGTCTTCCTATATTACTTGAACACAGACCAACAAAGAATTATGAAGAACTTTCTGAAGACTGCTGAGACAGAGACACTAATTTTTATTAAGGCCCTTGGGACTGATAACTGACCAGAAAAAGCCCTTTTCTGAGTTAGAAGGGTAAAAAAGAAATGCAGTTAGTGCTTGGAGCTGAGGAATTTTAGGACATATCACCCAAGAACCATAAGCAGCCTTATTTCAAGAGTGAAGGATCATAGATTTTTATTTGAAGTCCCAAATGACAAACAGGATTAATCAGAAATGCTGGCAGCTGTTTTTTTCCTCAGGCCAGGAACAGCTTGGATTTAGATTCTTTCTTGTCAAGAGAATGTTGAGGTTTGTTCTTCATCGAACATTCCCCACCAAGATGTTAGGCCTACACTTTCAGGAGTAGAAAGAAGATGGGTTGTATTTCTCTAGCTAGGAAGCAGGGGTTGAGAGAAAATATTTCTCCTCCAAAATCTCCATCAAGGTAGAGTCTACTTGCATACAGATGGGGAACATTAAAGGAAGGGAAAGTAGACAAAATTTGGACAAGATACTGTTACTCCAGACCAGATTCAGAAGTGCCAAAAAGGTTGACTGCAGGACAGAATCTTGCTCTAGGTCATATAAATAAACCATTATAAGTTATATTAATAAGTATTTTTTACATACCTCTGGGCCAGGACTTCCAGTGAGGCCAGGTGGACCAGGATCTCCTATTTCACCCTAAGTAAGTTATTTAAAAAAATTATGCCTATAGTATATCCATGAATCACCACTGCACATATAATAGCATTTAATATGTATACAAATAAGAAAAAAACAGCTTAATGCCTTTTGATCCTTTCACACCAATTTCCCCCTGAAAATTACAGGTCCAATCATAGTAAATTGAAATTTAAACTAAGATTAAATATATTAACTGTATAGTCTACCAATTACCATCATATAATTTAGCTAACAAAATTTATGTTAATTTTTTTCAGGAAGAGCTACTGATGTCTCTGAAAATTTTGAAAAAGTTTCTTTTAAAACAGCTCTACTTGCAGTGGAGTATGTAGTGGGTTTTTTTTTTTGCATATGGACATGTGCAAGGAAGCAACATATAACTTAGGAGTTCCTCTGGTTTGGTGCTTATCCTTCACCTGAAGTCATTATCTTGTGTGTGATTTCATATTACTCTCTGGAATAGCTACTTTTAAAAGTTCTCTTCAATATTATATAGTTTTTAATAATGTGCTTACAACTATATTACCTGAGTGACTTTCAAAGGAACATTAAGCAATATGACTAATATCTGTTGAATATTACAAAGAAAGGACTATGACATAAAAAATAAGCAACAGGAGTAAATGGAATCTTAAAGAATGGGGGGTTTGTTTTTATGAAAACACTGTTAAGGAATAAAAAAAATGAAGTGTAGACAATAAGGTCATAAGAATTGCCTACAAGTAGAAAGGTTTTTTAGAGCTTCCCAAATGAATTAATTTGCCTTTTTAAAGGTAGCTGTTTTTTAGTTGATACATTCATTTGTTAAATTCTTACTTTGTATTCTACATATACACATATGCATAGAAAAACAACAAATACTAATGAAATGTAAATAGTTTATCCCATCCAAAACTCCACCGAAGAAATTAAGGGGAGAACACAGATAAGCTAAGCACAATAGAGATGCATAGGAATGGGTAAAGTTACCTGCATCCAAGTCTGTCTCTAACTCGGTGGAGTCAGCACTCTAAAATCTCAACTTTTGATAGGTAAAAGCGAGTGAATTCGATATAAATAACTGACACAACAACAAATGTAGAACCCTGTGATGCCATTTTTATAGCTGAGTTTCACAGTAACATAATCATGCTGTTCCTGACACTTAAACTATTAAAATGCATGAAGGTAAAAGCTCTGAATTCAAATATGGTGAGGTAATCTAATCTAAGTATAAAGTGAATTTAAACATTTTACTTATACTCACTGGATCTCCCTTTTCTCCTTTTTCCACGAGCTCCCCCTGTGGTAGTATACAGAAAATGTGAAGTTACTTGGCTATTTTAAATGGTTAATATATTCCTCTGCTTTTGGAAAACAGCCCTTCAAAGCATAAAGGAAATAACTGATATGTATTCAATGGAAACAAATAATTTTAAATAACATTTAAAATTATGAAGGTCCATCTGAAGTGCTGCTGAAACAGAATATAAAAATATAAGAAAATGGAACTCTACTACTGTTTGATTTTTTTTTAAGTCTGGTTCACATACACATTACACAAAACAAAGCATAAAGCAGAATCAGAAACGTCTACAAGAAAAAAGCATTGATGACTATATTAGCGATATAAAAATATAAGTAAAATTCTTAAAAGCAAGAATGATCACTGCTTTTGGATATGTGGATGACTAGTGGAGATGACCGGCTTCCTGCAGCAATGATGGGCATTTTTACACATGCATGCATCAGAGCGCTGGCCATTTTGAAAAGCACCCAGTGCTGCGATGTGTGCAGTTGTATAAGCAGCAAAATACGCATCAGTGCTGAGAGAATGTTGGCTACGTGCTTTTGAACTAAAACACCTCGGAGGGGCTTTAGTTTAAAAGCTCACCACCACCATTTTCTGCGTGCTGACGTGCATTTTGCCACTTATACAACTGCATGCGGCGCACTGCAATTTGCCTCAGCTCACATGCAGAGCAGACTTAATTAATCAAGTCTGCTCCAAAGTGGCGGATCTCTGGCGCTTCTCTGGAAAAACAGTATGCGTATAAATGCCTGATGAGTTTAATTACAATATTCAAACTATGAAGCTACCTTTACTGATGCTCCACCCAACCCCCAGTTTGGCAAATCTGTAATATGCAAAAACATTAATGTTTCAAATGAACAGGCTAAACCTGATTTCTATTTGTATAAAGCATATTGGAAGCATAAGGTTTTAAGTATAAGGACTAGTGGATGGTATAGCATATGTGGGCCTGACTTCCCACTAGTTCAAATCAATACCAATATTTCTGGTGGTTTGATGGGAACAGAACTGCCCTTACATTTTTGAAAGAAAAATAGTTAGTTTCTTTTCCCTAGTAATGAACATAATCATTTAATAGAATCTGTTACTGGAAAGTACCAGCAAAAAGTACAAGACGATAAAATGAAAAAATCTATTTCTAAATTTTGATAATTGTTAGGATGCCATTTTTTCATCTATATATTGAGTGTGGGAATTTAAGAAAATAAAAAGTGCTGTTATTTTGAGCAGCAATCAGTGTCTTATAGTCTGAGATCTTTTCATTTTTTTTAAAGGTAATTTGTACTTCTCAGTTCAGAAAACATGTTTTGTATTTTTTTAACGCAGGAAGAGAAGCATGCAAAAAGAACCAAGAACCAAACCATAAATACTTCAATTGTAAAATTCCCCTACACCACAAATAAAATGTGAAGGTGAGTAATCCCATATTCAGTCCGAGATTTGGCAAGCAGATTCATCATCTTATTTTATTCTAAGTCTCTACCTTTGATTCCTTTCTCTTAACCCCTTAGTATCAGAAGAGAAAGCTCAAACAGCAGAATGCTGCAGAGGCACAATGTTTGCAAGTAGTGCAGCAGGAAAAGCAATCACATTCTCCATACCACAGCCAAGCAGTGCCTAGGGCTACATACAACGAGGATGCGATAAGTTCAATACTGTCTGTGACCCAATTCAACAGCCCATCCTTATTCAACAACTTCCTTAAGCATACCTTTGAAAGCAAATGATATAAGCATATGTTTAAAGTTAAATATGTCCTAAAGAAGTTGCTGAATTTGAAGGTCTGGCCAGGGGGAGGGGTCTAGCTGGTTTGCAGGGGGGGCAGGGACGAGTGGGGGGGGGTGTGTCTAAAATAGCATGGTGCCAGAAGGCAGGTAAAAAACAACAGCCCTGGGACTAGGGCCAGTGGCTGGGTTTTCCCAGCCTTGGGGATGGACAGGTTGCATTCACCAGCCTTACCCAGATCGATTAAGTAGGAGTATGCATTGATCCAGGTCTATTTTAGACTGGATAATTCCATTTTTAGACTGGTCTACACACAGGCAACTTTTGTATGGTTATGGGTTTAGATTAATTTCCTATCACTGAGACTGGGTCTAAGTGTAAGGTCCACACCTAGGCAAACAAAGTTAGATCAGGTAACCATTTTTAATGTGATCTAACCTCTCTTTAACCTCCTTGAATATATGCACTTAGTCCATATCTGAGGGCTCTGCTCTCAGAAGCAAACTCTCTTGCTAGAGCATATTTTCCTGTGCCTATTGTTCTTCTACTTGATGTACAATTTAGTTTCAAGGATTTTTCAGTTTCAAGGATTCTAGTAATACTTAAGTATCACAAGTGAGATTATGAGGTTTTTTTTTTACCTTTTCTCCTTTTGCACCAGTTAAGCCTATTTCTCCTTTCTGGCCCTATTAAGAAAACAAATAATATTCAAAATCTCATTTTCATTCTGACATCCAGAGAAAAGCACGCTGGGCCAAGCTGCTTCTTGCCCTAAATGAAGTATAAAATCTTGTCTCATCATAATTAAGATTTGTGATTTTGCCAGCTTTGAGTCACTTTAAATTATTGGGTTTTGGGGGGGGGGGGGGGGGGG
>NW_005841864.1:3084266-3093325 GCF_000455745.1 Alligator sinensis
ATCCTAAGTACTTGAACACTATTTCATATATCCTTGGAGAATTTTCTTTTTCCTCCATAGAATTAAAGTATATCCAACCAGCAAATATACATTTCACAGTTTAAAGTAGACAGATGTTTTTTAACAAAATACTGTAAAAAAACTAGATATAAATTTTAACTCCTAAGCATATATATAGGCTGCTATGTGATCTCTATTTTTTAATACTCTTAGTGCAACAAACTCCATCATTTTGCTAAAGAATAATTTTTAAAACATATAAAATTTGCTGGTGTTAGCGAAAATATTGATGATTTCCCAGTGCTGGTTCAACAGACAATATGACATATAAACATATCCTAAGCAATCTGCACATTTCCTTTTGCCCTGTTAAAAAAACTAAAGCAAAACAGAAAAAAAAATCTCCCTTGTTCTATGATGTCCTAGCAAATAGAGAAAATCTTTATAGAATTCTCAAAAAGTAAGTATTACAGCAATTTCTTCATGTCGCTGCAAACAACGTGGTTTTAGCTGTTGTTGGAGCCAGTCTCAGGAAGATATGAGAGGCTCCTGCTCTCATATAAATTCCATCCCTTCTTTGAGAAAATTCTTCTGGCTGGATGTCCTTTCAACTTCTCAGGAAAGATCCACCACTGATTTCTGCTGCAGAAACCAGGTAGAACTTTCTCTTTGGGAACTGAGAGATGGGCCAGCCAACACAATGCTCACTTACTGGTGAGTACCATGGGTTAAATACTGGTTGCAAACTGATCTAGATGGCCCAATGGCCCAAGCAAATATAATATCTTTTCTTCTATTAAAGGATATTAGGCTAAACCAGATAAATGGGACTGGATGAATTAAGCAGTAACAAACTAGTTGGGTATCTTGCAATTTGTCATGCCCTGAGTCCGAAAGGCTTACAATTTCTCCCTTTTGTCCTTTAAGTCCAACAGACCCAGGTAATGCTAGTTGTCGTGAGTCACCCTGTGAAAAAATGCAAATGAAATGTAATTAATATAATACAGTATGATATAACACTAATATATAGTTACAATAAAAATATTGACTCATTCATTAATATGTATAAAGTCTAAAATTCTACTTAACCATCAAACACAGAAGACAATAAGATACTCAGCAATATATCAAACTAAAGGACTATAACAATGTATTCTTTACTATGCAGCAGATACTTATATTCAATGTATGATTACCACTAGTGGAGGTGCTATGTGTATGTAGGGATCAAAGCACCCATGTTGAGGAGTGTTGGATGGCTATAATTAAAGAGTTTTTGTCTTAAATCATCAGAATGAATACTATTTTTATGGTCACTGTAACATTTTTGTGTGTGCCAGAAAATATCAGAGAATTACTTCGCTAACATGAAAAAGTACCACAAGAACTGTTTGTTTAGTTAGAGCAGCATGAAAGCAGGGAATGGTATTAAAATAGTTAAAGCATAAAAGTGATACAGAAATAGATGGAATTAATATTAGTGACAGTATATTTGTAATGTTTCTCAGAATAATAGAAGATATTGAGGTAACTTGCCTGGAAGACTGTATTGTATCTATTTACCCTTTTGTACAAAGTAAATATATATTAAATGTACAATGAATGACTTTTGGCTTTAATTCTGTGGAGGAAAGACATGGTGCAAAAGGGGAAAAAAGGCACATTAAGAGCAAGATGGTCTACTAAAAGAGTGCTGGATTAGGAATCATAAGACCTGAGTTTTAGTCACAGTTCTGCTAATGTTCTATTGGGCAAGTTAGCTCACATTCATCAAACGTGAATGTGAGCTAACGTTCTACTGGGCAAGTTATACACACATTCATCAAACGTGCACAGGAAGGTGACAAACAAAGCACAGGAATACCGCATTTGTTTAGGTCCCAATGAAGTTAATAGAATTGCCTTGAATTGTGACCTATGTCCAAAAGACATAGCATGTATTGACCATCTGGTTCGATTATTGAAACAAATGACCTAAGCACTGAAAAAATGAGCTGCATTGTACATTTTCCTATACACTGGTTCCCAAAGGGTGGCTTGTAAAGAATTTATACATAGCCCACAAAGAGACTTTAATGGTATCCATCATTGCTACATCTACTGAACATAAAGGCTGGATCCAGATGTGCAAGCATGTGTGGTTTGTGGCACCACAAACCTCTTTGCAGTGCTACAAACCATATTCCCGGCATGCTAAAATGTGCTCAGTGCTGCAAATTTGCAGTGTGGGGGCAAAGTTCACTACCAAGAAGTCCCAGTAGCAAAAAACCCAATGCTATGAAAAAGATGGCACAGAGCATTAGACAGGAGCATGCGTCAACAGACACAGAGGCTCGGTATTCCTGGGAGACACTGGCTGCTGGCCAGAGCGTCTCCCCTCTTCTAGTTCTGCCCTGGCTCCTCCAGCACACCAGGAGCTGGGAGGAATGGGGAAACAGCAGTTTCTCTGAAGCAGGGCGTTTACCTTGCACCAAAGCCCATATGCAGGGGCATGCACAGCAGCAAAAAGTAGAAGCACAAATTTGTGTCACTACTTTTTTTGCTACTGCAAGCACATGCCCCTGCATGCAGGGATGAGCCCAAAGATATTATACTTCTGATTAATTTTGTTATGTTGTGCCATTTTGTTTTGTTATGCAGTTCCCAGCATGACATCTTGATCATACAGTCTGACTTGCATAGCATGTCAGAAACATGATAATAAGTTTGCATTTTATCCTTGAAAATACTTGAAGAAATACTATAAATACCAAGGCTGAGATAATTCAATAGTCATTAGGTTTTAAAAGAGGATGCTTCCTTAAAAGCCTATAGTAGTTATAAACTTGAGTTTGTAACTTTTCACTTCACTCTTATGATCACGACAGGTCAGATTAAGACAAAAAGAACTTTAAACCAAGGATGAAAGGGAAACAAATAAGATATCGATAGGGAAGGTAAACCTTTAAATTTTGTATATCTTTCATTTCTGTAATTTCTTAAAGTATTTTATTCTTTTGCCAAAAATGAGGACTCAGGTAGCAAAAAACATCAGATTGTTTAATTCCAATTTGCAAAAAATGGGTTAAAGTTTCTTAGTTGAAAGAAATGATTAAAAATATCAAAGCTGTTTCCCCTCACACTCTGAAAAATACATGAGTAGAAAAGAAAAGCTAGCAATCATGCATTCTTTCTGTCTGCTCTCTCTGCTTCCCCTCTTTTCTGGGAAATATCTTTATGTAAAATCAAGAGATTCCCCATTTTTGGTTAAGAGGCTTTATTGAATTTTTTTTTCTTTTAGAGTTATTAATGAACATTCAGTGAGATGTTTATTAGAGCAGAGGTTCCCAAACTTTTTCTTATTGCATACCCTTTTCCAGATTTACCAGCAGCCCACATACCCGACCAGCATACATTTTATATTTTAACCCCTCAAATGCCAAATATGAAAGAAAAACAACCAAACCTAATTTGGGTTTCTTTTACATAAGATAAAGCTCAAATTGTCAAAAAAATTAAATTATGATTTGTCCAAATACTAAATACATTCCAATATACAAACCCTCATTTCCATGCATAAATTACCTACACAAACAACTAAGTGAATGAATACTATGTATGTGGTGTATCCAACCATTCAACTTAAAGAGTATATATAAGTGTGTGTATATTTTTTCTAAACATTTGGTTCTGAAAATTTGGTTCTGAATTATGAAATTGAATTGCTACAATTAATTGAATGCAAAAGAATACATTTCTACTAATTGAGAATGCTCTTAGAAAGAATAATTTTAACTTTGTGGCAGGAGTTAACTTTACAGTATCATCCAGATTTATATCCCAATGAAAATTCCTAAAAACACTCAAACTCCACTGCCAGGGTTTATTACATAAATAAAATCAAAAGGGACAGAGCCTAGACCCTTCTTCTGGTACCCTTCTGTGTCTCTGGTGTTGCTGGCTCAGCTGGCAGCATTCTCTCTCTCTCTCTCTCTCACACACACACACACACACACACACGCAGATTCCAATTAAAGTTTCATACCTCATAATGGCTGTTCAAGGAATCTGGAATTCCAGGTAACCCCGGAGGACCCTATATTGAAACAAAACATCAAGGAATAATTTTTATTTACAGAATATTTAGGCTAGTTATATCAGAATATTTAGGCTAGTGTTAAAATTGTGCCACACCTTTAAAAGTTTCACAGTTGTAATTTGATTATTTAATTAATATAATGACATTATATCTATCTATATCTATATATTGTATAGATATATCTAGGGATAGATAGCTAGATAAGCAGTCTGGCAGAGCTGGACAGAGATAATAGATCTATCTGTTTTAATCTGAGTCAGTTCTATTACATGAGGAATCTCTGTTTAGTTGTTATTGCAATGTCTCAGGTCTTCTATCCACAGAATTAAAAGTGAAAACATATATGTTCTGAAGCAGAAGCAATTATTGAGTGGAGTGGGACAATAGTTTGATCAATGCATCTGATGTCAGAGTTGTCTGTTTCCGTGTGAAGTGTTTTGTTTCCATTTGAAGAACATTAGAAAGACTAATGTTCAAATCTGATCAATAATAAATACAATTAGAACTTATATAGGCATCCGAAGATTTGTAATAATGTGTAATAATAAAAGGAGATAATGTGCAGAACCTATGGGACAAGGGAAGCTATAAATAAAACCATGTTAAGATCTGTTACACCAAGAACAGAATATGTTTGGCTAAATCCTGTCCATGCAACTCAACTGGAGTAGCTCTCCATTAACTATATCAGGGCAGAACATAGGTTGCTGCAAATAAGAAATGGAGAAATGTTAAAAATAATATTGTTTGCATCTTACACAGGAAATTTCATATCCTATAGCAGAACTTATAGTCTGTCTTGATAGTTGTGAGAAATAGTTACCTAAATTAATAAAAGAAATGTACTTGGATCTGGGAGAGCTATTTCTGTTACTTTGGCAACTTACTCCTTTCTGACCCTGGGGTTGCCTGAGGCCAATTTAGTCTCTGGCACATATTATAACAGCCTAGTACCTTTGTTGGGTTAGGGAGGCTGGGAGAAGCTGCCATAGAGCCAGCTTTTCTGGCTTAACAGCACCTGAAGATTGTATGTGCAATATGAATCCCTTTCAGTTTTGAATTAGAAAAATACAGGTGTTATGGATTGGGATCACATGGCTTAAGTACCACAGAACCACTGTATCACTTCACTGATTCTTACTTATGAGGTATATTCTGTGCAAAGCAGAATTGGGGCACAGCTATAGCTAGATGGGAACTCCCAGTGAGTTCAAGCATTGTAGGAATTAGTGTAACTATTTTAGTGAGTACCATTCTTTCTTTGGATCAGTACTGAACTGATACTCCAGCATGAATGGATGCAATATTTTGAAAAGGGGGCGGGGGTGCAGAATGTGTGGCACATCTTTACATATAACATGACACATTTTTCTCTAGTTAAAGAGAAAATAGAAATTATATGAGGGGGATAAGACTATATTATTCAATCTAAGTTCAGAGTAAAAATAAATATAAGTATAGGAATATGCACTAATTTGCTCAATTAAGAAGTTTAAAGTTTAAAAAAATAAACCACAATAAACTATGTAAAAAAAATTGTCAAAAGATTTTGTGTCATTAGTCATATAGTCATTATAGTTAAATGTACATCTCTTATTCAGATTCACAAAACAAAATCTAGCCTTCTTGAGTGTTTTCACAGTGCCTTCAATACTTGACTCAGTCATTTCTACACCAGAGTTAATATTACCACACTTTAGTTAAGGTTTATAACTAAAGCTAAAAAGTCTGCTGGGCTGTGAAATAGAAGAGAGACAATACCAGGAATGGCTAACAGACAGCAAAAATTGCAGCATAAAAGAAAGTTTGAAAACTGGCACGTAAAGATCGTTAAAAAGGATAGATGGGTCATTAACAGCTCTGGAATGCAGAGAAATTAGTGGGAATCAGGGAGATGATAATGAGCCATGAAGTCAATTGTTTCTTTTAGCACTTCTAGAGTAGAAATGCTGCTGCTGGGCAGTTGATTTTAAAGGTTGGTAGGACCAGTAAACAAAAGCAGGGTGCAATTACATCACTGCACCTGCCTGGATCCACCTTTCAACTCGAGTAGAGTGTGGGGTAATATCATCCTTTCACAGGTGTAGTCTTTTGCATGAACTATCATGACCATTAAATGTCTCTCAATAAGTTTTGAGCAGAGAGGTAATTAGCTCGCAGGGTAGGGATGCACCTTACAAACTAACTGAATCGGAGATACATAAACTTTTGTGAGCAACGGCCCACTTCATCAGATGCTATGAAAGGACATGCAGAGCAGGCTATCAAACAGAGAAAATGTAATCTAATCTGTTCAGTAATCTGAACAGAAAAGATAGGGAAGGAACGGAGGTGAGGGGAGTAGTGCTAAGAGAGGCAAACAAGTAATAAATCTATATGGACATAAGGGTCAAAAAGGCTCAGCCAGGTAATGGGAATTACCTAGCACTGGTGTGACAAGAGTGTAGTGGCACACTGGTTAAGAAGAAGGTAACAGGGCTAACCACCTCTCTGATAGTGATTTCAGGAGTCTTGATCCATACTTGTGCCAAAGGCCAACACAAGCCGACCCTGCTGTACATAAGTACTTATGTAGTTTGAGCTGGGGAGTCAGAGGTGATTGGATCTGAATAATTAACCTCATTGCTTTTTACTATGCTTTTGGTTATGGTACTTTCCTAGCACAAAGCTGGTCCAATGGGCCTTGTAGGACAAGGAGATCAGGACTTGAGTATTGCTGTGCTCGCTTAAGCAGCTGCTGCATGTCACCTGGGAAGTAAGTACTGTATTTACCTGACTATAAAGCAAACCTGAATATAAGATGACTCTGCATATATTAGATTCTATATATGAAAAAATTATAAATTTGTTACAATATTCCAGGTATAGAATTTAATTATTGTAGGTTTGCCATGAATTTGTCCCCCTCCCACTGCTACATCAAGGAAAATAAATCTGAGGACTTAGCTAGCCCCCTTGCCTTTCCAATTTCTTCCCCTGTAGCCCCTATACCCCTTCACCCTTACTTTCAGACCCTGCTCTCCCTGAGCACATGGAAGTGAAGGGCAAATCCGAAAACACTGAGCGTGAAATAAATGCGCCTATAGTAATTTAGCTCATCCAGAATAGGTGTATTTTATCTTTTTGGAAACTGCTGCAAGTTTCAGTACAGGTATTACCTCAATATGCATTTAAGCAGCACTTTTGTACCTACTTATATATAGTACAAACTATGCATGATATTAGTTCAAAGCCAAAAGACTCATGATTTACCATATAGTTCATTAGACTGGGCCCCACAGAGTCAACAGCATTTCAAGCCATGGCCCACATATCAGCACTGCTCAATATGTGTGTGTACGCCAGATACCCCACACAAAGCAGCCATGTGTTAATTAGCCCCGCATTCCTGACTAGAATTGGATGTTCTTGTCATGAGTCCTGGGATCCTCCAAAAATGTATATGCAGATGAGGTGTAGGTCAACCTGATCTGGCTCCACCTCATGGAGGGAGGGGCCACACTGATCATACATGGCAGGCTGAGGCAGGGGACAACAGAGGGATTCTGAGTGAACTGTTTAGGGTCCTGTTTGATGATGCTTGCCAGATATTTAAGGCTGGTGAAGAAACAAGCATCTTTGGAAATGGAAAAGGCACAGCTCACCTGTGGGAGTGAATAGGAGGTAAAAATGTATTCAATGTAGCGGCTCACCATGACTTGACAAAGAATCTGCACTAAGTGGGACTGAGCACAATGGACCCTACTATATATCTTATTCAGATGCACTGCACTAACCTATCCTGTGGTAGGTGCCCAATCTTGGCTATGTGTTTCATAGTCAGGCTCAGTGTTGGCCGCATTTAATCAACTTTAAAGTTGGTTTCCATTACTGAGCACATGCTGCTTTTGGCAGGTGTTTAATAAGAGAGAATGTATTTCATGAGCTTTCCTTGTATGTGAATGTAAGATGAGGAGCTTTTTTCCTCATACTGATTGGGGGACAATAAAATTGTCAAGTAAATATGGTATTTTTCAGTGGTAGAAAAATGTTCTCTCTCAAATATCATTTCTGTATAAACACTTTGTCAAAGTCTACAGGAACTGTCATGATTTTATAGAATGAAAATATCAATATAGTGTGAAAGAGTGAAAAAATCTTTTAAAGACTTCAAAGCATGAACATATGGAAAATATAAACTCTGATCATTGTTACAAGAATTCTTAACCTTACATCTGCAAAAAATTAGTAGCCAGAATCACTTGTAGTCCCTGTTGGAGAACAGGGAATCAGACAGTCTTAAAATTCTACAGCTTTTAACTAGGTTAATAGTTAAGAGTTAAGGTTTTCAGATCAAGAGCCAGTGACAAATTCAAAAGCAATGAAACGTTAAAAGACTCTAAGAAAATTTCAGTAAACTCAGAAAACATATCAGCTCTTGACCCCACTAGTAAGACCTGACTAAGGAATCTTCCAACTTTTAGAATGCTGGGAGACATCCAGAATTTGTTTTGTGGAAGCCTTCCAGGTCCAGACAGCTTGAAAGACAGAATTGAGATGATAAATATGTATGTCTTTATATGTATAGAGTCAAATATCCAATAGATTTATTTTTCTGAGATAAAAAATGCTGAATGAGCCCAACTGTACAATTGGGGAGTAGCTACTAGAAAAAAGTAAATTCTTCAGGAAAAAAGAAACCTCTAAAGGGCGATTTGGCTACAACTATACACCATGGCCATGCCACAGATGATATTCTTGATATCTCTGACAATTCCACATATATTAATATGTATAAAAGATGCTACCAGTAAACTTGATGTGACGTGAGATCTTTGTTATGTAATACTTTTGTATTGTGGTACCAATTGTAGAGGACATAAAGAGGTAGTGATGGATTTGTGGCAGCACTTTGCTGTAACTTCTGAGAAAATAATGGCTCTCAGGAGTAATGGAGCTCCAACTAAGATTGGAAAGACAAATGATACTGTTTTCCTGCTGA
>NW_005841864.1:3093356-3103323 GCF_000455745.1 Alligator sinensis
CTGATATTGAAAAAAAATTCTTCTCATGGTGATATCTACCTTTTCATATTGCTTTTCTATCAACTAGTTTTATGTGCAGAATAAGAAATTATGATAATGATATAATGAGCATATTCTCTGGGATAGGAAGTTACTAGTAAGGAGTAACATTATCTAAGCATGAGACTTCCTTTTACCCCATCAATGGAATATAAGGAGATGAAACTTCAAAGTTCATGAGTTCATGAGTATTTGGAGAGAAGTTATAAGACTTTCACTCATCTAATTATTTTGAGTAATTTCTTCTAGTACAATTCATTTTTTCCTTCATTAAGAGAAAATAGGATCATAGTATTCAACCCATGTCTGAGGGAGTAGGTGGTTTTATAACAAGAGAACTGCAACTTCTTTTTTCTCAGCCTGGGAAATAAAAGGATTACTTCCATGACACGTGTTCTACTTATAACAGTTAAGAGCCCAAAGGCGAGTTTGGCACTGCGTTTCTTAATATAATTTCCTTATACTATACACTGAGTCAGCAGGCTAGTTTGATTAATTGTTATTAATGTCTAAGAATTACCACAATGTAAAGCAATTGTATAAAGAATGCGACACTAATTTCATGATTTTGTTTTGCATGTTGAAGTCAGATGGCTATCCTGAGGATGCACATCCAGAGGGTGGCATCATTTGGCTCCTATATAATCATGTTTTGAAGTGTTTTGACATAGCATTTAAATGAAGTAAATCTGAACCGGCAAGGGAGCATGATTTACATTCTGACACCAGTGTTTTCCTGCAAGCTCCATCTGTTCTATAAGAGTGCATGGAATGGCAAACACAAAGTTTTCCCACATATGTAGAATATCATTCTACAAAATCCTGATGGGGTCCCTAATCACCAATTCTTCCTTGAGGTACCACGCTTTAAAAATGAGAAACAGACCTATGTTTTCAAGTAATCAAATAAAATGTTACTTCCTAGGGGGAAAACTTTTCCCTCTGTTGAAAGCAAATGAACAGCAGAGAGGCATTCAAGGGTATAAGTCCTTTCTGAACTCCCCATGGAGTTTGTGGAGATAAAATACTAAGAAGATGGTAAAGACAAATGAAAGTCAAATAGGCAGAAGTTATTTAAAAAATGATGCACTAGATAATAAAATCTGGCAGAACATCATTATATCATCACAGAACAACCCAGGTGTGTTCCGAGACATAAAGCTGAAGGCCAAATACCCCCAGACACTAAATTAACATAATTAAGAAATGCATACTCCATGTGGCTTACTAAGATTGTACTGTTAGAAAGACATTGGTACTTAAGCATTAACATCAAAGAGTTAGAGAGTGCTTAGTCATTCACTGAGGGAGTGAAGGCTTAGGACTGGGGAAAGATAATGGAGCAACAAAACTTTTCTTATATATGTGACCATAAACAGGGACTTGGCATAATCTAAGCCCTTGTATTTTACACATAAAATGACTGGGCACTCTAGCACACACAAGGACCCTAGAAACTCTGTACAAGATGAGGAAAGGCAACTAAAAAGCTATCACCTAATCTACAAAGCTGCAACACTGAACTCCAGAAAAGGCATAACGGATGTTATTATCTTGTATACTGCAGGAAACCTCAGGCCTATCTCATCCTCCCTTCTTTGTCTCCAGCATGGTGGAAAAAAGCCACCATTTAGTCTATTGCTTGTATTTTGGAAATTAAGTTTTTACAAGGAAAAGATAAAATAATTATAGTACTGGCCTTTTTTTCATTAAAAAAAAGATACCTGACACATGGAAGATATCACATTTTAGCCAATTTTTAAAAAATGAAATCTATTTTCCCAAGCAGGAAGCAACTGTGATCACCTGAAACCTGAAATCCTGCTCCTGCCTTTGTTTCAAGGTAACTGCATCATCACAGATCTTCACAGGAGGTGAGAGGCTTCATACCAGCTATGAACTGACTGCCCAGAGGAGTTTTCCATCTACTGACTCCTCTGTGAAATCCTATGAAATATGAACTTTCTTTTCTACCCAGGAGAACTTTTACCATCTTTTCTCCAGTGCCTGATGAAAGGCGTTTGTGCCTGAAAGCTTGCAATTAAAGATTTTTTTTTTTTTGCAAAAATCTTGTTGGTTTAATAAAAGATATCATCTCTACTACAAGTCCTGATTGCCATTTATTTTCCAAGGCTTTCACAAATAAAACTACTGCACTTGAACTTTAGTACATCAAATCCAGAAAGGATTTAATTGCTGTATCTGCCACCAACTCTGACCTCTCAGGTATTGCCTTATATGTACATTTTTCATATTATGACAAAATGGAATGCCTTTATTTCATAAAACTACTTAGCCCTTTAAAGCAGAATATTTTTGTGAATAAAACTCTGGAGTGGAATGCAGGAAATTTGGAATGCATTCCTGACTTTGCCATAGAGTTGCTTTGTTACCTTACGAAAGCTGTTTGATATCTCTGTGTAAATTTCTCCAACTGTAAAAGAAAAAGAATAACTCTTCCCTATTGTAGTAGTTTTTATCATTGCACCATTCCTGTAAAATATTTGAGGTGCTTAGTTACTATAAAGGTGTAACATACATAGAAAATTATAGAAAAACCCTATAAAGAAAAGTTGCATTTGACAGCAGAAACATCCCCTCTCTAGACTGTCTCACCTCAAGAACTGTCTTTATTGTCCTTTCATACTACCCCTATATGCTGACATACAGTATTTTTCTTTCCAAAGTATTATAAAGCTATCTCACAAGTAAACTTTATTCTCCCTCCTGCTCCCCCCTACTCCACCCCCCCCCCAAATAAAGAAAAAAGGATAGTATTACTAGTTCACAGGTTCAGAATCATTGGAATTAACAATGGTTGAAGGATTACTGCAAAGCCAGTTTCTGTCTTCTAAATGAGTATTGTGCACATCTGCCACTTTGGACATTTTTCAAACTTGTTCCTCTGCGAATACCAGTGAAGTGCTCACTTGAACACTTGTGTTTGCCTGTTTTTGGATTGTATATTGAGTTGTGTAATTGAGGGAACTGAAGCATAGACAGATTATAGTTGTATGAATGAGAAAAGTACTGAAAATGTGTCTTGATTGTTTCCCAAATGTATATATAGGTTTCAGGTGTTGTTTTGTAGTAGAGGGAGAATGTAGGAGGAAAGAACAAAATGGTTTTAAACCATAAACATATACAGACACATTTGCAAATATATTTTAATATATATTTTAATGTAGGTAGATAGATAGATAGATAGATAGATATCTGCAAGTGTGTGTGTGTGTGTGTGTGTGTTTATGGTTTAAAACCATTTTCTTTCCTCCTACATTTTCCCTCTAATACAAAAGAACACCTGAAACCTATATATGCATATATATTAAAATAGAATATGTTAATTATATTGTCTCTCATTCAGTCTTACACTTCATTTTCTTTTTTTTTTTTTTTTAGCAAATATGAGACTGGTTCTTTTACTCTCATAGCCTATGCAGTGAAATCAATATATTTCAAATGTTACAGTGATGACAGGGCACTAACAGAAAATTTATGAATGATCTTCATAGGATTAAAAGTGATAAAAAAAAGAAGTTTCAATGAAGCCAAATTGTCTAACTATATTCCACCCTCCCAAAAAAAAGAATAACATTCTTTTTCTACTTTTCTTGTAATATAAAGAAAAACAAGGGTCTTCAGCATATTTTGTGACATGATATCAATCTAAAGGAAAACCTGCTGAGACCC
This sequence comes from Alligator sinensis, assembly GCF_000455745.1. Classification (NCBI taxonomy): domain Eukaryota; kingdom Metazoa; phylum Chordata; order Crocodylia; family Alligatoridae; genus Alligator; species Alligator sinensis. The sequence continues at coordinate 3,097,089 of NW_005841864.1, forward strand.
ATGAAGGCATGGCATCTACCATAATAGGATAAATTTTAAAAAAATCACATGTTGCCATAGCTTTTAAAAACAATAAAAAACAAAAAACAAACAACAGGACCAACCATTGCCAGATGCTCCTGCCCTACCCCTGAGTTTTCTAATATATTTCCCAAAAGCAGTAAAAGTCTGCATTACAGGAGCCCTACTGACAGTCTCCACGTATCATTGCTTTGATTTTCTGTTTACTGTAATTAACTGATAACATTCACTCACTTTCAAAATATTGGTAGAATGACAATATTTCCTGAGGCAGAGGAAATGAAATTTCCAAGGCAAACTGCTGGCTACTTAAGATAACTAGACTGGTGGCAATGACATACATACTGAATTACCAGCTACTAGAAGTGTACAGAATTAAATGGGCAGAATGCTAGTAGTTTGTGAATCTCCTAACCACTAGAGAATATAAACAAAAGTATTCTTTTAAAGGCTCTCAAATGGTATGACAGAACAATGACAGCTCATATTAATTTAAAATATTGAACAAGCACCATAAAGCCAACATTTCAAGAAACAGCCATTGCTAAAGATATATAACTCAAGTTGCAGCACATTTCCTGGAGAAACCATTAATTCAACAATGATGAAAGAGACCTTGATATGAAACATCATGTGACTCTAGAGCAGCTGTTAAAAAAAAGATCTTCAAAGCCAAGGTATGTGTGAATAGTTTTTCTGATTATGCAAATAATAATCTTTAATGTGATGGCAGAGAAATACCAAAGAATAGTTTTAAAAGGATGAATAGTTAGGAGTCAGGACGGGATTCTGGAAACTAGATTTATCTCCCTGCTTTGCCACAGATTTTTTCTGTGAACCTTGCCAAGTCACTTGGATCCAGATTCACAAAAACATTAGGCACCAGTGCTGTAGCAATGAATTTTAGTGCCCAGGGCAAAGCCCACAGTGGTACCTTGCCCTCGCTGTGCTCACAGATCCAGGGGGCACATGCCCCTCCATGCTTGTCTGGGAGTGCACGGAGTGGCAGGAGTCACCCTTCCCCCAATCCCACACACCACCAAATGTGCCGCTCGTGGCTCTGTCCCATGCCCCGCCCTGGCTGGGCAGTGCCTGTTGGCACCCCTTTGCTTCAGTGCCTCGGGCGGTGGTCCCACTGGCCCCACCTTTGCTATTGCACTGGTAGGCACCAAATTCCTATTTATCTCCTCTGGGTTTACCAGGCTGGTATAAAGTGTACTTTTGCTAGTGTAGCAGGAGCCACTCTCAGAGAACTTTGCTAGTACTGTATGATGAATTTGTATTTGTATACTGGTAAGGAATTCCAAGTATAAACGCAGCCTTAATATCTAAAGAATTATAGGTTGATTAATATTATCATTGGTATCAAGGCACAAGTGCTTATTATGTTTCAATCATGTATGTCCTTCAATCCATGTCAACTATTTATTAATATGTTACTTAAATTGTCCTGATTACCGCAGGATCTGGGTAGCTCAGGTAAGAAAATACCATCAGAGAGAACTAAACCTCAGAGAGACTAAGGGTCAGAAACATAAAAGCATCTAGGTGCCTAACTACTATTTTGGTACATAATACTGAAGTTAAAATTAGATAAATTGAACACCGAAATAGAAGTCAGTAGTTGATAGGGATGATGGGAACACAGTGATAAGGGCAATGGAAGTACATGTCCTACATACTTAAGGAATTGCCTCATTTCTAATACTCCACTGTGATCCCTATAGTCAGCTGAGAGCAACCTCCTGCAATTACCATGTGTGCATCAAGTTATCCTGTAGAAAACACATGGGAAGTCATTCTAAATAGTCACTCCTCAACTTTTGGAACTCCCTCCCCCTTGAGACCTACCTGAGTATCTTTCAGAAGTAGTTTAACACCTTTTTTATTTGGGCAGGCCTTTAGCAGGTAGGGTGAAGTGTTGGAGTATGTTTTATTATTTTATCTATTTTTATGACTTTTTAAGCTGTCCAAAGCCTTTCTTAGGGGAGGGTGAGATTGAAATCAAATAAACATATGGAGCAATAGGCACTGCTATGTGTTTGATACTAAGGGTATATTAACATATTTATTATTCTTTAGACAGTGAAGTCATGCCTAGACTCACAGCAGTTTATGCTTTTAGGAATACCAGTAGATCACACTAGCATAGTGTTTCAACTGTTAACATAGTTATGATGTCAAATGTACATTTTGTATCAGTCGGTAAAGACACAAACTCCTATTCTTCCTGAATACAAGATCAACTAATAAAACCCCAGTTTTGCTGATATAACTGTCTTTACACCAGGGCTTCTGCCATACAGCTGTGTTTATCTGGGAGCACACCTCTTCTTACCACTTTTCAACACATTATGCACATGAAATACATTCCAAAGTAATTAGCTGTATTAATCTGAAGTCAGGCAAAAGGCAGAACAGTGTAGTACTTGAGAGACTATCTTGTTCAGAGAGGCACAAGCTTTTGTGGGCAACAGACTACTTTGCCAGATACTATGGATAGTCCATTTATAAGTAGGATATTGCCTACGTGGCTAAGTACAGGCAGTCAAAAAGCCAAGGCTCAATTGATTTAGTCTTTGCAGGTTAGTCTAAGCTGCACATATTAAATTGAAGCAGAAGTGAACAGACATTTACCTTTGATTCAGGCAATGCAGCCACGTGCCTTCAGTGGCTCAGGCCAGAAGCCAGGGGGCACTACAGCACAGCTCTCTGGCTGTGCGTTCACTTCCTCTTCCTGCCCCACAGTCTCTGGGATTTGCCATCTAGAATTAGAGCAGTAGGACTATGCGGGATGGTTCATCACTTCTTCCTGATTCCAGGTGCCTCTGGGATTTGTAGTCCATAGTTGCAGCCAGCAGTAAGTTTCAGCAGGGGAAGGGGTATTTAACCCCGCTCCCTGGCTCCAAACTCCAGCCAGGTTTTGCCTGGGGGGCAGTCCCCTCCTGTAGACTGAGCTGCATCCCCAGCTGGGCTTGCCCCTCTCCCCTTGTCAGCCATCCCTCACTGCTCCAGCTAGGGAGCACAGGGGCAGGGCTAGCCCTGTTCTCTAGAGCAGACAGCACAGCCCAGACTAGGGCTGGAAAGCATGCTGGGATGCTGGTCGGACTGTGATTTAACTTGAAACAGGAAGGGGTTTGGGACAGAAATTTCATAAACCAGTTTAACCCAAATCAGTTAAATCTGACACTACATTCAAACAGGTTTATCTTAAACCAGTTTCAGCCATTGTGGAACTGGTCTATGTGCATTGAGCTTCAGTTCTGTTATAGGTTTAAACCAGTTTCTGATCACTTAAACTGGTTTATATGTAACTTCTGTCCCTAGCCCAAAAGCTCATGCCTCTCTGAACAGGTTAGTCTCTTAAGGTATCATCCTTCCCTGCCTTCTGCCATTACAGAGTAATATGACTTTACTCAGTGGTAAAAGAAAAAAAAAACCCCACACAACATAAAGCCTTACATTGGTGTAAGTCACTCCACTGCAGGATAAAGTTGCTCCTTTGAAAGGAGAAGTAACTGCATGACTCCTTCCAAAGTCAATTACATTCAAGAGTAGGCATTCTGATCAATGCAAACTGTTTCTCCCACCACAGCAGTGGCCAGGCACTGAAATAGCACTCACTGCCAGCAGTTTTCAGGTTCTGTATCTGTTCCTTCTTACAGAATAAATATACTACAGAGAAAATCTGTGGTAAATTATTCCATAGTAGCATGCTGTGTGCATTCATACCCATAAAAAAATTTACAGAAATTTGGAGATATAGACCAACATTCTTTTTAGCTTTGAAGCAATCTGGGTTTTTGTACCATGACAGATGGATATGTTGAACAAACATCAGTTTCAGAGTAGTCCCAGTGAAGTCAACAGAACTGGGACTTCCAGAGGAGATGAAGCCAACTCATTATGAAAAGGCAGGTAAAACCTTTTCGTCTCTTTAACCCAAGAATCCAAATGATTGAGAAATATCCCACAATCTTCACTTGCAACAGCTTCATATAAGAGAAAACAGGTATGTCCAGACTGTATGAACAGCAAACACATGTGATTTTAGATGGATTTCTGTACCTGTCTATGTTTGATATGAATCTAGTGCGGTATCACTATCAGCGGTAATGTGATACTGCCAGGTCAAAATGGGACTAGCAGTCTGGAGTTATTAGTAAGTGATTACCTGGAACTGCTAACCTTTCACAGGATTTAACAGATTTTTAAACATAAATTGTCATCCCATTATTTTGACTGAATAAAATGATAATTGCCATAAGTCAAATATGATTGGTTGGTTTCCCCAGCAAAATTGTTATGATAGCACATTTCTCTCACAAATACAATTGTATTGTATGTTATTTAGCACTTTTCCTTTTCAGGGTTTTTTTTTGGCAGACATTAGCTAGGTAATCCTCACAATGGCCCCACATCCAAAAAATCAGACAAGAAAATACAGGGTTTTTTTCACTTATGAAGCTTGCAAAAATGTTAGAAGCAATCAATATATCCATGCAGACTATGATTCTGCAGATCTAAGGCAGACAAAGAATTTCTTGAAATTAAAGAGTTTTGCCTGACTAAGAATTGCAGGGTTGGACCACTATAGGATTAAGCTGATAGCATATATAAATCGAAAAATCATTCCCCACTTTCCATAAACACCACTTTAAATGTCCAAAGAAAATTCTTGCTGGCACAAGCCTGAAAACAGAATATTTTTACACAAAGAATTTACACTTTTCTAGCATCTCTTTCTGTGTTGCCAATTTCTACATTTATTTGTATTAGCAGACACTGCAGGATAAAGCTCTTATCAGTTTAATTGTGTAATAAAATCATAATCCTGTGATTAGGACCTAGTAATGTTTTGCTATGGTAATGATTACTTTCATATCACAAATTCAGCATTTTGACTTTAACAATGAATCAAGGAGAAGAAGAAAACATTTGAGAGCGAGACGGTATCTCTTTTCAACGGAAATATGTCAGGTGCAAAACAAGCAGGAAAAATATTAATACATATGAAGAATAAATGGTTTTAGTTTAAGAGTCAGACCATTTGTAAAGTTTTCCCCGATAATAAAGCTATGCTGTAATTAACTGGAGCCTACAGTTGTCTGTGCCTAAAAGAGGGGAAATGAAGAAAGAAGACAGTAGAGGGAGCTGCTGTTCTATTTAAGTAGTTCCCTGAATTCATGCTTTTCAGCATAAATTGTTACGCATTGAAGTATGACAAGTAGAAGCACACAGCTTGGCTCTCTAGTATTGATATAATGGAAGAATACTAGAAAAACAATATAAGACAGCAAGGACCAAATTTCAGGATTCTGCACCAGAACGAGATAACAGTACATTTACAACTCTGTGCTGTTTACTAAACCTTTAAAAAATCTGCAAGGGAAAGGGGACTATGATATGAGTGAGGTAGGATGACAGAAACCTTTTTTTTTTATAACCCATTAATAATAATTCTAATTGACTCACTGGCCCAGGATTTGGCCCAAGGAGAATAGTGAAGCATAATGAAAGACATGAAAAAGGCTGCATAGAAAATGGCTCATTACTGAATATTCCTTCTACAAAATGTCATGGTTTACCTCTCTGACAGACAAATTTTAACTGAAGTTTTATTATAAGGAGAACACTACAGAATTTAAGCTCTGAATAAATTAGCTAGCAACAGATGATAGGATGAGAAATGTCATGTAAATTATTATGTCCAGTTCAAATGGGCGTGCAGAGGGAGACTAAAGTGGTCTAATTTACACTTTTTCTGGATACCAGTAACACTTTCTGGGACTTAGCCTACTTACCAGTATAGTCCCCACACATCACCACATTTTTGGTCTTACTAGCCTGTTCCCTTGCAGTAATTTATGACAGTCTTTACACTAAACTCCCTGATGATCAGGGACCCTGGTTTTCCCTGATAAAAAATCACAAATTCTTTGATAAAAAAATTGCAAATGCTCTGATCATACCTGCCCCCCCTGCAAAAAAATCCATGATTAAAATGGAAAGCTCCCCACAGCCCACCTGGTGCCCCTCACTCCCCCCTGGCCCTGCTTGTTGCCCTCACTCCCCCCAACCCCGGCCCCCTGGCTCTGTTTGTGACCCTTGCTTCCCCCCTCCAAAGCCCCCCCAGCCCTGCTTGTGCCCCTCACTCCTTCCCTAAAGCTCCCCCAACCCTGCTTGTGCCCCTCACTTCCCCCCCAAGCCCCCC
>NW_005841864.1:3103423-3119107 GCF_000455745.1 Alligator sinensis
AAGCCTCCCCAGCCCTGCTTGTACCCCTTACTCCCCCCCACAACCTCCCTGGCCCTGCTTGTGCCCCTCACCTCCCCCTCACAGCCCCCCATCCTTGCTCATGCCCCTCACTCCCCCTCCAAACCCCACCAACCCCTGCTGGTCCCTCAGCCCTGCCATGGGTCTATGGGGCCAGATCTGGGTGTGGGGCTTGGGGTCCCACCTTACCCTGCTGGAAGCGCGTGCTGTGGAAGGGAGCTGGCCCCCTCACCCTGCATACAAGCCACCTGCAGCCCCATCCCACTCTCCGCCGGGGCCTTGCAGCTGTGTATTGCAGCCCCGGGTCTCAAGCCCCACACACTGCCCGGCTGGACAGCTGCCCCAGCCCAAGCCCTCCCCAACTCCCTCCCTCCTTATGGGGGCTTCCTGTGAGAGCTGTTCTCCAGGCTGCCTGGCAGCCATGTGCATAGATACATGTACACAGTGCCCCCTGCATGACTGCCCTTCTCCTGCTCCCTCCCAGCCCCTTGCAGGCTGCAACTCTGCCAGCCTGCAGAGGGCTCATTGCCAAATTGCAAAATATGTGGGTTTCTCTGCTAAAATAAGAAATCTATGTTTTACTCTGGTAAGGGGGGAAATCTGTGTTTTACTCTGTTTTTCCATAGTAAATGGAATACCTGGATCTCTGTTGATGATTTAGCCACATTTTTTAATCTACCCGCACAGAAATCTGTAATGTAATGTAGCTTTACACAAGCACAAAAACTGAAGGATGTATTGAGCCTAAAACCTACACGTTTTATTTTACTTGTCTTTTGTTTGTTTGTTTAAATGACAATGTTTGGCATTTGTGCTCAGAAAGGTGCTATTTTCAACTCTAATCTTTTTATTCTTGTTTGGGTCCCTTCAGTAGGTAATGTGTCTTTATTGCAGGGAATCCCTAGTTCAACGAGCTTTAAAGTGCCCCCACTGCCATTTTGAAACACGGGGACGCTGAATACACATGACTCCCAGACTGCTGGATTCTGCTCAATTAATCGAGTCTGCTTTGATGCATGCTAATTAGCATGCATTGGAACAGAGGTGTGTCACATGTATAGGTGCTCAATATTTGTAATAGTTGTTTTGTCCTTAGATGAGTGCAGGGGCCACCCACTTCAGTTTATTCATCCTGCTGTGCAAACTGTCTATCACTGTATCTAGAAAGAAGAAAAACAGGCTTCTCTATAGTTAAGGCTGAAGCTTAGGCTGTTTGAATGTTTTGAAATATAAATTACTGAATTATTCCACTGCAAACTAAAAATTAATCATACTGCACTAGCCTGAAATTTGCATCTTTAATCAACATAAGTTTATTTTATCTAGAAATAACATTTACATCTTAATAACTTTTATGTATATCTGTGGGATGGTATTTTTACAATATGACACACAGGGTACAATATTACATGTCTGATCAAATCTTATTCTATCAAAAAGTATAATAATTCCTGATCTGAAGAGCCCTATATACCAGACTCACGATGGAGTTCAAATCCCAAATCATGTATCTCTAATAAGACAAAAAACAAAAACTCTTAGATCTGAGTTAAAACCTTTAGGGCTGCATATTATAAATCCTTTCATATTGTTATGTATTTCTTAATCTTTTTAATTCTTCAGTAAACTCATTTGATGTACAGTTCAGTGCTCATTCTAGCATTGGGAATAATCCTCTCCACCATTCAGACTGTTGGCAAGCTCATCACAGAATCCCTCATCTTTCAAATTACCCCTCTGAGAAAGAAATTATCCCATCTTAAACACAGCATCATACATTTTGTAAACAGAATGAATGCACAATATTCGAAGTTAGCATATATGGCCTGTCCTTCTTTAAGTAACTAGACAATTTCTGTTTCCTTCCCTGCAGTTTGGATCTTGGTTTTTTTTCTTTCCTCTACTGTATTTCTTCATATAGCATCTTTTATTTATGATTCCAATTCTTTACCTTTGTTTTATCAAACTCTCCATTGGTAACCTATTACAAAAATTTTAACAACTACAGCACTTCTAAACAGGTTCCCACTTTCCCTGCTGGCTACTCACAGGGGGTCCTGGTAGACCTGGTTTACCAGCAAGTCCTGGTTTGCCTCGCCTTCCCTGGAAATAAAACAAGAACACAAACATTCATAAACATTACAGCTGAGGATTGATTTGGAATAAAGCAATTTGTTTAAAAGAAAGATTGATTGCAGTGTTTATTAACAAAAAGATCAAAACCTATTCAAATTGGAAATACTTTGTACCTTTTCATGCAGCATCAATTAATTTTAACAGCTTTAAGACAGATAAAAAAATGTACAAATAAATAATTGGTGATGCAAATATTTTGCTTGCCATAATTATTTAGAACTGTTTCAAGATTGAGAATATATTGATAGGGCAGTAATATGCTACAAACCCAGCAACTTAATGATGTCCAAATAAATTACATTTTATCTGATGATGGTTCTAAGCTCTGGGAGGTAAAACTGTAATACAGTTGTCACTTTACGCTGCATAATAATTATATAGGCTGAATGTAGCTCATTTAACATATGTCCAGCACTCTATTTCTCCAGGCTCATTTTCAGCTGTGTCACTAGTGAGCTGAAATATGTGTTTCTTACCTATTGATCTCGATTACCCAAGTCATCTGTCACCTACTCAGATTCACAACCAGCTAAACCTTGATACCAAGAACTAAGCAATTATATGAGAATGCAAGACCGGGACAGTGGACTAAAATCTTCCAGTGGTTAAATGTCACTACTAATATCACTTTAAATGTATGTATTTAAGATACGCTCTCAAATTGTTAAGTTAACATATCAATGTTTAACTTTGTAAAGGGAAATAGAAACCTGATATACATGAACATCTTTGTCGCATTAAAACAGACTGATCAAAAGTATTAGAAATATCCATGAAGTCTGATTTCTTGTTTTTCTCCCCACAGTTCTAATACAAGAAAGGAATGTTGTGCTAGAAAATGAAAAAATGACAGTGACCCATTATGCTGTATCTTACTTTAGTGTGTCACTTGCTATGCTTTCAATGTGAATATTAAACTTGATCAGCCTAACTGAGATTTATGCTACAAATATGGAATGATAGTATTGAAGATTTTGTTTTATTGGACCTTTATTCAAAGGGTTTAGTTGTGTTTCATGTGTTTAACTATGTGCTGCTTCAAAAGTAGTAAGGATGCATAGGAGAAACGTAGAGAATAACTTGACCTGTGACAACTGTTTTTTTAAGTAGGATTGCTTTGTTGAATTTTCTGATGTTTTATGCACTTAGGTAGGGTAAGGAGGAAAGCCATAACAAGTTATATTCATAGAAATACACACACTGTTGCTTGAGTTATTATCATTCTATGTATGAAACAGGTGTTTTACCATGTACATGGAGAGTATCCATTCATACAAATATGCAACTGGGGCATGTTCCAATGTCCACTGAAGTCAAAAGGAGTGTTTCTATTGACTTCAAAGACCCAGGATAGGCCCTGAGTGAACAACTGCATTAATCTGATTCACTGGAAGTAATCTGCAAGTTTAAATCTTGATTGTGAAAAGTAAATTTGGAACAAATTATTGGAAACAACAAGCAATAATAATTAATGTCAAGTTGCAGTGGCAAAGAATACACAATTGTTTTTATAAAATTCATACTTGCCCATGAATACACACTGATCGCATAAGCAAATGGTACAAATTTCTAATTTATTCACGGGTCCAATTTATTTGCAAGTACTCACTTGAACCAAATGAACTGACTTATGTGTGTCTTTGGCTGTGGTTATACATAAGCTTGTTTCACTTCAGGAGCAATTTAGGAATATGTCTTGAAACCTTCAAAAAAGTTTACAATGAACATACCTATGACCAAACTGGGGTGTTGGTGTTACCATCCGCTTGCCCTTTGCCCCCCCAAATTCTCTCTACTATTCTGCTGTTTCACCAATGAAAAAAAGCTGAGATTAGAACCAGGGTCAATGTACTGGTTCAGTAAACCTCAGCTCCACCTGTCTCAATCCAGGCCTTCTCAGCTCCAGCAGAGGAGATCTGCCAGCTCAAGAGTCATACACTATCCAGTTATTATAGGTCCTCAGCCCTTGCTCAGTCTGTATTTGTCAACTGCTCTGAAATCACACTTAGGACAGACAATCAGTAAGGAATAAGAAAAAAGTATTACACAATCAAGGAAAATCTCTCAGAAACAGTTACCATATGTTGTAACAGGCAAAGATACGAGAAAGTTTTTCTCAGCCAGAATGGCGGACCTCCTGGACAGAACTTTAAACTGAGATTGTCGAGGGATGGGCCATTAACCATCAACACGAGCACAAGAAATGGCAACCTCAAAACCCAGGGTACAATAGGAAGCCGTCTCCAACACCAGCCAACAGACATGTTATTCCACCGCTGACCAGAATGCCTAGGGTCTCTACTGGCAAGCTTAGTTGCCTGTATGCTAATGCCAGAAGCATGGGAAACAGACAGGAAGAACTGGCCCTCATACTAACCAACAAGCAATACCATCTTATAGGGATCATAGACACCTGGTGGGACCCCACCTATGACTGGACCACAGGCATAGGGGGATACACCCTGTACAGGAGGGATTGTATTGGGAAGAAGGGCGGAGGAGTTGCTCACTGTGTAAAGGAACATAACAGCTCCCTTGAGGCGAAAATTGGATGCAATGAAGAGCGACTTGAGACCCTCTGGGTCATTATACAGAGAGAGTGCGGGGAAGGGGACTTGATCGTAGGAGTTTATTACAGACTTCCAAGGCAAAAGGAACAGCTCAACCGGTAATTCTCTAGAGAACTGGCAGAGGCTGCATGCTCGCAGAGCATGGTCATCATAAGTGACTTCAACTACCCAGACGTCTTGTAGGATGAGCACTCAGTTAGATCCAATCGCTCACAAAGCTTCCTCACTTGCATTGAAGAGCTCTATCTAACTCAGAAAGTCTACAAGTTGACTGGGGCAAGGCAATTCTAGACTTGGTTCTGGCCAAAAGGGACCATCTAGTGAGCAACCTGCGGATTGAAAGGAAACTGGGCGATAATGACCATGAGATGATCACTTTCTCCATCCACCACAGGCCAGGGAAATCAGCCCGTAGGGTCGAAATCCCCGATTTTAGGAAAGCTGATTTCCACAAACTCAAGAGATTGGTTGGTGAGGCCCTGCGGGACCATGGTCCAATGAGGAAGGGAATATAAGAAGAGTGGTCTTTCCTCAAGGAAGCAATCCTAAAAGCTCAAAGAACATCTATTCCCTCTCACAAGAAAGGCAGCAAAAGAGCTAGGAGACCCCCTTGTTTCAACAGGGGAGTCAGAGACCTCCTGAAATTAAAGTGAGAATCCTACAAGTGATAAAAATCAGGAGCAACTACCGAAGAGGAATATTCAGCAGCTGCCTGCACCTGTAGGGAGCAGATCAGGACAGCAAAAGCACTAACCAAGCACAAATTGGCAACTGGAATCAAGGGCAGCAAAAAGTCCTTCTTTAGATACATAGGGAGTCACAAAAGGAACCAGGGAAACATAGGAGCCCTGATAAATGAAATGGGATGGCTGTTAACCGACAACCAGGACAAAACCAAACTCCTAAATCAATAGTTCACTTCGGTATTCCACCAGTCCAAGGGTATTAGACAGGATACAGGATGACCATGGTAGGGGTGACCACCCTCCCATAGTTGACATAGATTTTGTGGGCGAGCACCTACAAAGGCTAAATATGTATAAGTCACCTCAACTGGACAAACTACACCCTAGAGTGCTAAAAGAAATGGTCAATGTCATCGCACAACTGATGGCAAAGTTATTTAAAGATTCGTGGTGCTTGGTAGAGGTCTCAGAAGACTCAAAAAAAGCCAATGTGATACTGATCTTTAAGAAAGGGAGATGGGAGGACCCAGGAAACTACAGGCCAATCGCTTGGACCTCAATCCCAGGTAAAATCATCAAAGAAACCATCACACACAGGCTAACTGAAGGCAGTATTCTGAAAGATAGCCAACATGGCTTTGTCGCAGGCAGGTTGTGCCAGACCAACCTCATTTCCTTCTATGATCAGGTTACTCACCACCTGGATAAAGGAAATGAGGTTGATGTCATATACTTGGATTTCAAAAAGGCCTTTGACCTGGTCTCCCACAATGTCCTCATGGTCAAATTGGGAAAATATGGCCTCAACTACTTAATAGTCTTGTGGCTAGGTAACTGGCTTTATGGTAGGACCCAAAGGGTACTGATAGATGGAACTGAGTCATCATGGTGGAGGATGTCCAGTGGTGTCCCTTAGGGGTCAGTACTTGAATCGGTACTCTTTAGCATGCTCATTAATTATTTGGATTCAGGTATTACAAACTAGCTGTCAAAGTTCATTGACGTCACCAAGCTATGGGAAAGTGCTGTCACACTCAAAGACAGGCTGGCAATACAGGCTGACCTGGACAGGCTTGTGAAGTGGGCAGACCTCAGCCTGATGTCATTTAATGCAATGAAATGTAAAGTGCTCCATCTGGGGAGAAATAACCCACAACGCACTTAGAGGCTCGGCAGTGCTCTGCTTGCCAGCATGACAACTGTATGAGACCTGGGTATCATGATTGACAACAAAATGAACATGAGCTTCCAATGTGATATCATAGTTGGAAGAGCTAACCAAACACTGGCATGCATCCACTGAGGCATCTCGAGTGGGCAAAGGATGTCATCCTCCTACTTTACTCAGCCTTGGTGAGACCGCAACTGGAGTACTGCGTCCAGTTTTGGGCCCTGCACTTCAAGAAGGATGTGAAATGGTGGCCACATATAAGTTTATCAGGGTTGCTCATCAGGATCTGGGGGAACATCTGTTCACCAGAGTGCCCCAAGGGATGACAAGATCGAATGGTCACAAACTCCACTGCCACCGATTCAGGCTGAACATAAGGAAGAACTTCTTTACTGTCTGAGCCCCCAAGGTCTGGAATAGACTGCTGCCGGAGGTGGTTCAAGCACCCACTTTGAACACCTTCAAGACACATTTGGGTGCTTATCTTGCTGGGATCCTATGATCCCTGCTGACTTCCTGCCCCTGGGGCAGGGGCTGGACTCGATGATCCTCTGGGGTCCCTTCCAACCCAAATGTCTATGAAATCTAGGAAAAAGCTCAAAAGACTCCAGAGGAGGGCCACATGAATGATTAGAGGCCTGAAGACCAAGACATATGAGGAGAGGCTGAGGGACCTGGGATTGTTCAGCCCGGAGAAGAGAAGATTCAGGAGGACTTGGCTGAAGCCTATAAGTATATCAGGGACGTACATCAGGGTTTGGAAGAGCATCAGTTCACCAAGGCCCCTCAGGGGAGGACAAGAAATAATGGGCACAAGCTGACTGAGGATTGCTTCAGACTAGGCATAAGGAAACACTTCTTTACAAGCCGAGTGCTGAGGGTTTGGAACAGGCTGCTCCAGAAGTGGTACAGTCATCCACCCTGGCAATCTTCAAAAAATGTCTTGATGCCCATCTTGACACCCAGTCTTTTCTGCCCATATGCAGGGGGGTTGGACCCGATGATTTGTAAGGTCCCTTCCAGCCCCTAACAACTATGAAACTGAAATATCCATAAAGTAATAGATTATGATCTTACATTGCACTTTCACTAAAATGCAGCTTTAATCTCTGACCAGAGACCTGTCTTCAGCAGCTTCCCTTGTTAGGCTGCATCCACACAAGCAGGAGTGTGCATTTGCAGCAGCACAATTTTGTACTGCAACTTTGTGCTGCAGTGCACACCCCTGCCTGTGCACTTTGCAGCAGGACACATTGTCGCACTGCTCCATGTGCTGCAGGGTTGAGGTGAGGAGTAGGCTGGGGCACAGGGTGCCTTAGTGTGGGGTTAGTCGGCAGGCAGCCCCTGTGCCCCAGTCAGCCTGGATGCGGCATGTGGAGACGTGGAAGCAGGCAATCCAGGGTGCTCTCCTGACTCTATGCACTGTAGAGCTCCCACACTGAGACACACTGCACCCGAGCCAGCTGCTCCCCACCTGGCTGAGGCACAGGATTCTTCGAGATGGGGTAGCAGGCAGCTCCGAGCTGGCTGCTACCCTGTCTCTGTGTGCCTGAGAGCGGGGGTTCTGCACCAGAGTCCCCATGCTGAGGAACCCTACACCCCAGGCAGCTGTAGGGGGGTCTGCGGCGTGATCTCAGGATCAGGCCTGAGACTGGAGGCAGAGTATTTTTTTGGGGAGGAATGTGCCCCCGCAGGTAGTTGGGTTTTGTTGTTTTTGATAGATCTGACTCCTCAGGTACCTCTGCACTTTTACCTGTGCTGCTACATCCCTCTTCCCCCCCCCCCCCCAGCCTGTCCCTCACCCCATGATGCCTCCATTTCCATTTTCACTGACTTGCTTTCTTGCCTGCATTGCATGCCAGGCCAGCCTCTGGCTTCTTTACTATTCCTTCCATCTAGGACCAGAAGACACACCAACTGCATGTACTTCCTCAGCCTGACAAAGTGTTTTTCAAACCAAAAGCTTCCTAGGATATATTTTTCTATTTCATTATTTTCATAATAAACATATAAATATAAAAACACAAGATAAGCCATCACAGCTTGACAGCTGGCAGGCTTTGTGGCTGCAGCAACCCCTAGCAGGCCTGCAGTTTTCATCCCCCTGTGCCTTAACACACACACAGTGTCACCTATGTCATGAGTTTTGCTTGACTGGGATGTTATAGTTGGAGGTGGTCCTGCTTTGAGTAGGGGGTTGGACTAGTTGACCTCCTGAAGTCCCTTCCAACCCTAATTGTCTATGATTCTGTGACACCCTCTTGGCTGACAATGGCCATCTCAAATGCAAGTTCCTAGAGATTACCTCCCTTCTAAACAGGCCTTTTTTCCTCTGAGGTATAAAACACCTTTGAGTGTCCTGATACCTAATCAGCAATTACTTCACTGGCTAATGTCAGTCATGTTATAAAATACAAAAGTACATTCACATCACATATCAGGGTTCATACAAATATAAAAATGATCAGACTGAACACAGCTTGACATGAGCTACAAATAGAGACTAAACATTAGGTTAGTTAGTAAATCTAATTCAGGAACTTTTCTATGCATGAATCCCCAGCACCAATCTTGTTTCTCTGTGGGTTCATGACAATACCTTTAGACACTGGACACTTAATCAAACAAACACTTCTCTAGCATCACATAATTGGGTGCTGTTCCCTGCTCCCAGGACTGTGTCTGTATTTTATCCAAGGACTATTTAATGAAAAATATAGAAATGGCCATGGGAATGAAGACTGGGACCCAAGTGAATGCTTTAAGCACTTATCTATAGTCATCATATAATTTTTAATCCCCCCCCTTTGAATCTTTTCTGCAGTTATAAAACGTCAATAGGTGGGACAGAGAGTACTCTATCCTATACATTTCTGCCAACACTTGGTAGTTAGGGCACTCCCTTGAGAGATAAAAGATGTGGGTTGGTACCCTTAAGACTAAAGAGGGAACTGGGAACTGAACTAGGGCTGTTTCTTGGGACAGTACTTCAACCATTAGGCTAATATATAAAATATGGTCATGCCACATCATTTTGTGATGGACCTGATCCTACCAGTGAAGCATGCTCTGAGAGTGTTCACCACACTGAACTTTTCTGGGGACTGATAAAGAAGGATGCCTAGTTTTGGATCCCAACTGGCTGGGATATACTATATCATGGGTGGGCAAAATAGCGGATCTGTCTGTCAGCTGGACTCCATTTCCCACTTCTGCCCACATGACTGTGGCTGGTTTCCATGGAGACCCCAGCAGCAGTCATGCTGTGATAGCATGGGGCTGGGGTTTCCAAGGAGACTGGTGCCAGCAACACTGGCAGGGCATGTGGCAGGGAAGGGAGCTGCTCTGGGGCTGGGCTGGCATCTTGCAGCAATGACAGCATGGTCTGGAGCCAAGGCAGAGCTGTAATATGCAGCCTGCATGATCCATGTAGGGGTGTTCAGGCAGCAGATTGCAGCTCTGTCCCAACTCCAGACCACACTGTCACCACTGCAAGGAGCTGAGGCAGAGCCGCAATCCACTGCCTGCGTGTCCCTGTCCAGATCACGCAAGCTGAAGATTGTGGCTCTGCCCTGGCTCTGGACCACAATGTCACTGCTGCAAGATCCCAGCCCAGCCTCAAAGCAGCTCCCTGCCCTGCCACATGCCCTGCCAGCACTCCTGGGGCCAGTCTCCACAGAAACCTCAGCCCCATGCTATCATAGCACAGATGCTGGGGTCTTCATGGAAACCGGCCCCAGCCACGCTGGCAGGGGCTCCTGGGAAATGGAGTACACTGCCAGCTGGATCTGGCCCGTGGGTTGGACTTTGCCTACCCCTCTGCTAGATGTTGAGCTGTTCCATATGGTCAATACTGGGACAGAGGTGCCACTCCAGTACCTTTACATTTGTCTACAGCTGAGTGGGCATTTTTAGGATCATAATTTTGATCTTAGATTCTATATTAAGCCTAAATGTCACTTTAGCAGACAAACATCTTTTTGGATTTGGCCTTTGGTGCCAAAACTGATGTCTGGATTCATATTTTTCAAAAGTTCAAAGGCAGTCAGCTATATGAGATTTTGAGGCATATCTCTGCTGAGAAAGAGTAAATATAAGCTAACATTTGCTATATTTATTTGAGAAATAGTAAAATTATGCTAGAAGATATCATTCCAAAAATATCTTTACAAGGAAATGACTGATATAGACTGAAATATGATGGTCTAAATACAAAACTACTATAAAATGATTCATCTTTTTAAATAGCCTCTTGGGGTTCTTAGGATCAGCATACCATTGACTCCTTTAAAACACTTTCCTTTCCTGTTTGGTTGTATTTAGGCTGTATTGAGGATGACACTTCAAATCAGAATAGTCTAAACAGGGAGTATCAAGGAAGCGTCAAAGGAAGGAAGGCAGGGTTTTGACTGGCATACACAACTGTGAATGAGGTGTTAATTACACAGGAAAACATTATAGAATATTTTAGAAGCTAAATTTTTCTTTTTTTTACAACATGAGCTAAAATATAATTTATGATAGATGTTGGAAAGTTAAATTGAGAGTGGGTGGCAAATCAATTACATGAAAAAGGAGGAAGGAAATCATTTTTTGTGTCATTCATTAGTCAGTGGATCACTTGTTCACTGAAACACAAAATATATTTTCTTCTATCATTTATTCAAGAATTATTTTAACAGACATCAGTATCTGCTTGATGCACAAGTACTTTTGGGTATGCATATATCTGTAGCATACTTAAAAAGAAATACATTGTTAAAGGATTAAAAGGCAATGAAAACAGCAGCATAAAGGAAAATGTTCGAAGAACACGAATTTCTGTCTCTAGCGTGCTTAATTTTTTCAAATCTTTTTCATTTTTCTCCCTTTTTTATAATTGATATAAAAGATTTAAATTATTTTTACAGAATTAATAAAAGCAAGCAGATGCCTGCATAATATATTTTTCTTTAATCAAATTGTGTTGTGTTTTGTAATAAGCAAACAATTAAAAAGAATGGTGTGTACCACTTTTCTCAGCATTAAATAACTACAAATGTAGACACCAAATTCATAAAAGAAATGGTAGTACTAAGTCTCTAGTACTGTACATTAACCACAGGTATTTTACTAAAATACTTGCCAAAATTTATTTCTGAAAGTAGCAGCCACACCTGGAGGAAAGAAAATCAGTCTTTTTCCACCAATAGATGCAATCCTGTTCTTAAGCTCTTGTGCTACACTATTTAAATCCCTCTAAGAACACTGGAAACCACAACTTCAGCTGTTCTGCCTTTGGGGTTCAGGATTACAAGGCATTAGGGTGAGGTAATATAGGGATGCAGTGTTCCCCAGCTACTCTTTGACCTTTTCTCTCATTCCTTCACAGCACTGATGAGCAGAGAAGTAATTATTGAATGGAAAAAAGGCTCATTACTGGGGGAAATAGATAACTATAAAAAGATGGCCTCTTTCTTGATTTAGCATAAATAAAAGAATAATACAGGCTTTACCACAAGCAGAGCAGACCAGGAATCAGATTGTGACACAGATGTCTGCATGGTGCAATGCAGTGCTGTGGAGAAATACTTGAGTTAGCTTCGAATGAGTTGGCTATTGGAAGTAGCATAGCTACGCTGGCACAGTGCTCTGACTGGGTCAATAAACCCTCCTTTTCAAAGCTAATTAACCCATACAAAGAGCTGCACTAATGCATTGTGCTGCACAGACAGTCTGAGAGTTTCAATCTGTCTACAAGTCCCCCTTCACATCATGAGGAAAGGCACAGAAACACCCTTAGAATCTTATTCATTGTGTAGATATAGCCCAATGGGAAACCCATGGTGCCGTGTACTCCCCACCCAGGCAGGGGAGCATCCAGAGGAGCTGCAATGGTGCAATCACACTACCCTTCAGACAGCACTGCAGGAACAACAACCAGGGACTTTTTTCAAATCCCCCCCAAAAGCAGTGTTCCCTCTGTCCTTGGCACCCCGCCTTCCCTCCATGCACAGTGACTTTTCCCTTTCCCTCCCCTCCCCTTCTCTGTCCACTGCTGCTGCTCTCCCTGGCTAGGGGCAGAGGAAGCTCTAGAGCCACTCCTGCCCCACTCCAGCTGTGCTCTGTAGGGAGCCAGGCTCAGCCCCAGACAGCAGCAGCAGGCAGCTTCTTCCTTCCTGCCTGGTCTCTGGAGGTTTTCCTTGCCAGCTAAGGAGGAGGTGCAGGGAGAGGGAACCCACTTGCTACTGTGCCTGGCTGAGTCTAGTGCCTCATAAAGCCCAGGTAGAGTGGGGTAGGAGTGGCTGGCTCAATGGCAGCAGTAGGCAGGTTCCCCCTTCCTGCACCCTGAGGTGAAGAGGGGAATGGAATAGGAAGGTAGGTGCCAGTGAGCATGGAAAGGAAGGGAGGGGATTTTGATGGAGAAAGGAGATTGTTAGCTGATTTGGTAATCAGTTAACCATCTTTTTACATCCCCTCTCCAGTAAAAGGTCCCTGGGTGCTGCTCCCACGCAGGGTCTGCCCACCCTCATGGTATAAGGCTGGAGGGCAGGGAAAGCAGCCACTTCTGCAGTACCAGTCACTGTTCCCACACTCCCTTTCAAAATCCAGAATCTGCCCATGCACACAGGTGTGTGGAGGGGGGATTAGGCAACCCTTAGAAGTTGGTCTTCCCCACACTACTGCCCATGATACAGATACCTGGTATAGGGGAATAACAGGGTGCTTTTCTGCCTCCTGATTTCCCTCCCAGGTAGTATAAACAGGTTACAGCTGAATCCACAGTGAAAAGTAAAAATGCTAACTCATTGTAAAGCACAATGTTTTATAATTATATTATCCATAAATACTGTATTTAGAGAAAAAATCCATGATTTTCATTGAGAAGTTAAGCTCATGTTGGTGTGAATATTGAGGTTATAAAAGAGCTCAAATTAGAAAATGGAAAAAAAAAACTTTAGTAACCATAAATTTATTATAACTAAGATGAAAAATCAATACTACATAAACTAAAATAAAAGAAAGGGAGGCATGATACTAATTAACTATTTGAAAGTACCCGGATCAATTTCTATTAAATGAAATAACCAAATAATTCAAAAATTAACTTCAGTAAATTACTGCTGGAATCCCAGTGGTGCTGCCATGCATTTTTGTTAGCAATAAATATTATGGACATTTTCTAGGCAGTGTCTACCTGAGGTTTATATCCCTATCCCCATTTATTCCTGGAATGTTTTCCCTGAATTAACTTTTATACCACTTTCCTTTTTTCCTTTAGACCCACTTCTTTTGTGATGCCTCCTGGCAATCAGTCAACTAAAACTGTTAGGTCAAAGCCAAACTTAAAAAAAAAGTAAAAACAAAATAAGAATACCCTTCAGAATTCCTAAACTAAGCACAAGGCTAGAGCATGTGGTCTCATGAATTTATTGTTACTTTCCAACTCATTATTTTAGTTTGTCAACATTTTCTTTTTCTTCTTCTCATGTCCTGTCATCATGTTCAAATTTGAGTCCAGAAACAGAAGCAAACTATTGCTTGATCCAGAGCCTTACCAAGGTTCTGCTTGGTCAAAGTTTGTCAAAGTAATGTTTTTTCTTAAATTAGATTGGAAGCACTTCAAAATAAGGATTGTTTGAACATGGCTAAATATAGCAGCAAGGTACCCCACCTGGTTGAGCCATAAGCATACCACTACTCACCTACCCCTGGTTATCCAGGACCAGAAATACTTGGTGGAGAGGCTCTGGGATCATCCCTAGTCATCACTGTTGAGCACAGTTGAGACCAAGGTCTCAACAGCAGCTATAGAAAGATACCCCAGAGCATCTTCACTGGAATATTTCTGAGTTTGGAGTATACGCCTCAAAACAGGGGGACTGGGTACACTCAGGAATCACAGCTAGGGGAAGCTGCCAAAATAGGATAGGAACATCCGTTGTCTTTCCACATGCTCATGCAATGCCCTCTGCACTGGGGCTCTGATCCTGATAGGGGATTTGGGCACTGCTCTAGTACTAATGAATAAAATTATTAAATCTATATTATAACTCTTGATATTATTACAATACCTCTTTGTATTCCATTTTTAGGGATAGAAATCATCAGAAGAAATATGATGATTAATATCTAGAAAAAAGCTGCAAGATTATTAATTTTTGAAGATGTAGACAAGCAGTATTATGCATAAAATCCTATGTGGCTTATAAGAGGGAATTAATAATTTACAAAACCCATATGCAACTACAACAGGAAAAAGTTCTTGAACATGTCAAGATGAATTTTCAAGGGTAGTGGCTAATTAGCGGTGTCTGAAGAATATGTCATCACATTTTGAAAACAGGAACTGGTCCCTATGGAGAAAGTAGGAAGTTGGGTTTTAAAGTCTTAACTGCTCTTGCTAATATATATATATATAATTAAGGAGCAATATGTCAACTGCTGGCATACCTAATGTAACATGCCTGGAGAAGAAAAAAACATAGGTTCAGAGCCACAAAAGGACCTAAGTAGAATTTAGGTATGGAAATCCAAGAATGCAGTCTCAAAATCCCAATCCAACTTCTTAGATATCTGAAAAAGTCTGCAGAGGTCTATCTAGCAAAGATAGGGAAAATATAGTAAAGATAGGAGTTTACCTAGTAAAGATCCCTAGGTGCTTGAAGTTCTGCTTTTGTGAATGCCCAGGAAATTTCCCTGTGTGCTTGCAAGTGCAGAGGGGATAACTCCCCCCCCGCTCCCCCAGTGTTTGCTGGTGCATGTAGGAAAACCCTTTGCAGATTTTCCTGCATGTCTGCAAGTGCAGGGTTCCCCTGCAGGGGTCCTTCCTCTGTGTTTGCAGGCACATGGTGAAATCCCTCTGCAGGGGATTTTCCCGTATACATCTGTAAGCACAGAAGTGGAGGAACTGACATGGGAGGGGAGGTCTGGTCTCCTCCCATGTTTTAGCCTGTGCTCCACAATGCTGCCAGGAATATGCGCAAGGTGCATGCTTGTAAACAGGGAACTTCTGTTTGCAGACACACATTCAAAGTCCCTGTCTTTCATAGATTTATAGATGTTAGGGTCGGAAGGGACCTCAATAGATCATCGAGTCCGACCCCCTGCATAGGCAGGAAAG
>NW_005841864.1:3119998-3120288 GCF_000455745.1 Alligator sinensis
AAACGATGTCAACCCCTACTCCTGCGTCCAGGTGTTTTGTAACCTGGTCATAAAAAGAGACTAGATTAGTCAGGCATGATCTACCTGCTACGAACCTGTGCTGGTTTCCCCTCAGCATAATTTTTCCTGCCGGGCTCTCGCAAATGTGAGCCTTGATAATTTTTTCAAAGACTTTGCCAAGGATGGAGGTGAGACTGACTGGCCTATAGTTGCCTGGGTCCTCCTTCCTCCCCTTCTTGAAAATGGGGACCACATTGGCCCTTTTCCAGTCCTCCGGGACCTGGCCCGTG
>NW_005841864.1:3120301-3122261 GCF_000455745.1 Alligator sinensis
CTCCTTCCTCCCCTTCTTGAAAATGGGGACCACATTGGCCCTTTTCCAGTCCTCTGGGACCCGGCCCGTGCGCCATGAGTGTTCAAATATTCCTGCCAGTGGCTGTGCAATGACGTCAGCCAGTGCCTTCAGTACCCTCGGATGGATCTCATCCGGGCCTGCTGACTTAAACACATCCAGTTCCTCCAAGTGCCTCTGTACCATCTCAGGGTCTACGCTTAGTAGTCTGGCGCCCTGCTGCCGCCTCTCTACAATCCCAGTGGGAGACTTGTCTTGCCCCTCACTTAGGAACACTGAGGCAAAGAACTCATTGAGGAGTTCAGCCTTGTCCCCCCTGTCCGTCACCAGTTGCTTATGCCCATTTAGTAGGGGTCCTATTCCACCCTGGGCCTTCCTTTTACTCCCTATATATCTAAAAAACAATCCTTTGGAGGAACATGCTTGGGTAAGCAGGGAAAGCAATGGAGGTGCTCCCAAGGCTTGAGGGAGCCAATCATGCCTGGAAATTCTTGGGGTGTATAGGACCGAGCCCCCTCAAGCCCATGGAGCTTGTGCTCCAAGAAGGCTGGAGAGCCTGGGAAGCTTCATGCAGCCCAAGCTCTTCCATCATAAGGAAACAGATGTGCGCTGCAATAATTTGGCCCAATTTAATATTACCTTCTTGTTGCAACCACAAATTTGTTTGCTTTCATTTTGTGCTGCCATAAAAATGGTGATATCTGTTTCCAACCTGAAGATGTAGGAGATGGGATTATAATGCTCCCAGAACACAAAAGTGTTCCAAGGCCACATTTCTCACCTCTTGGGAGAGTACAGAAAGAACCTATTCTGGGGTATAGAGTAGCTTTCTATGTTTCCTTTCCTATTTAAGATACATCACTTCATACAAAAGAATTCAAGAGTCACTGGTCAGAAAGAGAGAGTGTAACTCAGAATCAAAGTGATTAGGATGATCACACTGGAGAGGGAAAACCTAAGTTCCAAGATTGTCTTATGCATTTTATCCAATGAATGCTAATGTACAGTCCCAAAGCCATATTTGCCTCCACTCATTCAAATTGCTGGATGATGAAAACAGTAAGATAACAGATTAGATTTCAAACCTAACAACTGTAACTATGGGTGTTCTGTAATACAAGCTAGGACTAGAACTGTTACTTGAAGAAATGGTAAAGGTTCTAGCCCTACATACCTAGTCTTTTAGAAAATCCTTCTAACATGGTAATATTAACTATAGATTCCATATTCTGAAAAGTAGGGGGTGCACCAATAGATTTTGGGGGCTGATACTGATAGCTGATATTTAAGGAGGCATATCAGCTGATACCAATCTGATATCTGATACAGCTACCTCCAGCTGGTAAGTCCAGTGTGGTGGAAGGGGAGAGGGGAGGAAAAGGGACATGGGGATGCAGATCAATGCCCCCTGCGGTGAGGGTGGGCAGGGGGGGTGGAGCTGTGGCTCATGAAGTGGGGGAGGTGGATCCCACTGCTGCTTGCACCCCAGGAGGGCATGGGGGTGTGTGTTCCCCCTGGATCTATGTGGGGGCGGGGTGGGCTGCAGCCGGGGCTATGCAGGGTTCTTCTTGGTGGGGGCTGGGCTCAGAGCAGGCACCGGTAGCGCTGGGAGGATGCTGCATACACCCCAAATTTCACCACCACTCCGCTCCCAGTGCCACCACCGGCAGCTGCCCAGTGTAGCCCCAGCTCAACACCCCATCTCCACCCAGGTGCTGGGAAGAGCTGGGGCTGTGGCTGGTGTCAGCAGCGCTGGGAGCAGAGTGGTGGCAAAATTTGGGGTGGATGCAGCATCCTCCCAGCACTGCCAGCATCCACTGAGCCCAGACCTGCCAAGAAGAGCCCCACGCAGCTGCAGCTGCAGCCTGCCCTGCCCCACCCCACGCAGATCCGGGGGCACATGGCAGGCCCCCCGTGCCCCCCCAGGGGGCAAGCAACAGGG
>NW_005841864.1:3122317-3139096 GCF_000455745.1 Alligator sinensis
CCACCTGGGCAACGCCTGCCCCTGCCCCCTCCCTCACCGAAAGTCCAGGCAGGGCGTGGGGGGTGGAACTGCAGCTCATGGGCGGGGGAGGTGGCTGATAAGAGTAAAAGAAATTCTAAAATTTCACATGATAACTCACAGTTTCAGCACTGGAGCTGAAAAAAATTACTAGTTATACAATGGCAGGCATTGCTGTAAGTAATATTTCTGTGTAAAACTGGTTTTACAATTGGTTAAATCTCACACTTGATGACTAGAAAGCATATTATGTCAGTGATCTATTTTAAGTGCCACAATCCACAATTATTGATTAAATAACAAATCAAGAAAATCTTAATGTAGATTTGTTTAGTTAACAAGTTGAACAATGTTTGTGTGCCTTATCAATTTTATTTGTGCTGGTTAAAAAGACAATTATCTAAGAAGATAATTTAATTATTAACATATGGTAACTTGTAATTACACAAACTGCTTTTAACATACAAGCGTAGTAAGATAAATGCCAAAACACTGGATAAAGAGCCCCAAGAGACTGTCAATTACGAGGTATCAAACAATTTTGTAGTACTACGTGATGGCAAAACCTATTCTTAAATGAAGTATCTAATATTGCAAATGTTCATTTGCAATAAAAATAAACTTCCAAAAAGATTGATTCTATGATCCCTGCAGCTTCCCAGGGAATGCAAAGCCACAAATATGACCATAGGATTGTAGAAAGCTTTTTAAGTGTTTCAAACTGAATTCTTTATTGAAACTGGGAAAACCAGATAGATGCAGAGCACGTGCTTTAAAAAAAGTGCTTTGAAAAAACAAAGCAGGTATTGTTTGATGTGGACCAATCGATTTAAATAGCATCACTGGTAACCTAAGAGAGTGACATGGGCTCAAGTCCCTGCCCCCATGCCATGAGGTCAGGGCTAACACAATAGAGAGGTAGAGGTGGAGTTCCCACCCTCTACCTAAAGTTCCTCATGTCTGTAGTAACCCAGGGCAACAGACTGGTGAGAAAACAGTGGCTAGGAAAAGACTTAATAGTTGTGACTGGGAAGAAACTGGGATAGAATTCTTCCACACCTCCATATTCAGATTGTATGGATGGCCATTGTCAGATTGGTATGGCCGGTGGTGGTTTTCGCCTTCATCTATAGCAGGAGGCATGGCCCTCTATCCCTGGACTCCTTGAGCATATATTGACAATATTTTATAGAAGCAGGCCATTGGCTGCAGTGGTTCCCCTGCTTTACCTGTGACGGTTTCAGGTGTTAGGTCCATATTGTGTCAGGGTTGACGGTAGTCTTATGTAGAGTTTAGATTATGGTTGTATGGGATGATTGGGAAGAAATGATCCTGCTAGATTACCTCACCTCGCTGAGGTCCCTTCCAGGCACACACCTCTATGACTCTAAATTGATTCGAAACATTTCCATAAGTGTTTTTAAAATGCAATGTAATTTACTGACAGTTACACCGCAAAAAACAGATCTAGTTGAAAGTTTTCAGCAAAGATGCTACTTTTATGGAAATCAAAATATATTGAAAACATATATAAAGTTAAATAAAGATTCCTGTGACAATCTGACCACAAAAGAGCAGAAAAATGTTTCAGGATTTTTTGAAAGCTTTGGAACTACATTTTGAAATGTCAAGATTTTATTTTATTTTTCAGTCATTTTTAGTTTCACATTAAACTAGTCATAATGCATTAATGTACACTAATAAGCAGTAGATTACAAATTTTATTTTTAAATTTATTTTAGTTTATTTTAAATTATCAAGACAGCTGTTAGTAATATGTTTGAAGTATTTAATCTTCTTTTCTTGATCAAAAGAAAAGGAGATGGCGAGCATCATAGCCCAGCCTCTAGCACGGATCTTTGAAAACATTTGGAGCTCTGGTGTAGTGCCCGAAGACTGGAAGATGGCCAATGTGGTGCCTATCTTCAAGAAAGGGAGGAAAGTGGATCTGGCTAACTATAGGCCCATCAGCCTGACTTCTATCCCGGGGAAGATCTTAGAAAAGTTTATTAAAGAGGCCATCCTTAATGGACTGGCCAACGTCAACATCTTAAGGGATAGCCAGCACGGGTTTGTTGCGGGTAGGTCTTGCTTGACCAATCTCATTTCCTTCTATGACCAGGTGACCTATCACCTGGACAAGGGAGAAGAGATCGATGTCATATATCTTGACTTCAAAAAAGCCTTCGATCTGGTGTCCCATGATCGCCTCTTGGAGAAACTGGCCAATTGTTGCCTTGGGTCCTCCACGATCCACTGGCTGGAAAATTGGCTCTGGGGTTGGACCCAGAGGGTAGTAATTGATGGAAGTCACTCATCGTGGTGTCCTGTGACCAGTGGGGTCCCCCAAGGCTCTGTCTTTGGACCCATACTGTTCAACATCTTCATTAATGATGTGGACACTGGAGTCAGAAGCGGACTGGCCAAGTTCGCCGATGACACCAAACTTGGGGGCAAAGCATCCACACCAGAAGACAGGCAGGTGATCCAGGCTGACCTGGACAGGCTCAGCAAGTGGGCGGACGAGAATCTGATGGTGTTCAACGCCGATAAATGCAAGGTTCTCCACCTTGGGGAAAAAAAACCCGCAGCATCCTTATAGGCTCGGCAGTGCTATGTTGGCTAGCACTATGGAAGAAAGAGACTTGGGGGTCATCATTGACCACAAGATGAACATGAGCCTGCAATGCGATGCGGCGGCTAGTAAAGCGACCAAAACGCTGGCTTGCATCCATAGATGCTTCTCAAGCAAATCCCGGGACGTCATTCTCCCCCTGTACTCGGCCTTAGTGAGGCCGCAGCTGGAGTACTGTGTCCAGTTTTGGGCTCCACAATTCAAAAAGGATGTGGAGAAGCTTGAGAGAGTCCAGAGAAGAGCCACGCGCATGATCAGAGGTCAGGGAAACAGACCCTACGATGACAGGCTGAGAGCCCTGGGGCTCTTTAGCCTGAAAAAGCGCAGGCTCAGGGGTGATCTGATGGCCACCTACAAGTTTATCAGGGGTGACCACCAGCATCTGGGGGAACGTTTGTTCACCAGAGTGCCCCAAGGGATGACGAGGTTGAATGGTCACAAACTACTTCAAGATCGTTTCAGGCTGGACATAAGGAAGAACTTCTTTACTGTCCGAGCCCCCAAGGTCTGGAACAGCCTGCCACCGGAGGTGGTTCAAGCGCCTTCATTGAACACCTTCAAGATGAAACTGGATGCTTATCTTGCTGGGATCCTATGACCCCAGCTGACTTCCTGCCCTTTGGGCGGGGGGCTGGACTCGATGATCTTCCGAGGTCCCTTCCAGCCCTGATGTCTATGAAGTCTATGAAGTCTATGAAATTATCTTGTTTGTGTTATAATGAAATGCTTTGACACTGCAGAATTTACAATACAAAGAAGGGGCATGTAGACTTAGAAATTAAGTAGTAACTGCCTTTTTGTAACAATATAAACACAAAACAATTGAAATAAAGTTTCAAAATTTTGGAACAAACTTAAACTTGTGGAATCTCCATTGAGGGGAAATCTTGAAAATACTTATTTTTGTTATAAAACATGTTTTGACACGTCAGCTTTTCCCACAAGACAGAGATTTCAAGTTTGGAACAGCTTTTGTGAGAACTTCCCCAATTTTGCTTCAATTTCATTCCTATAATTTTAAAGTTTTGGCCATATATTGGCCCATGTCCCTTCCTATCCTAGCAAGGCTCTCTGTGATCTGGAGAAGTAGAAGGAAATATCAGATGTTTTGTCACTGGCGCATAATCAGAGGAATTAACTGAAGTGTAGGGACAGGGAAAGACAGGAGAGGGCTTGAGACCCTTGTAGTAGAGTGGTTCTCAATCTTTTTGTATGAAAAAGTCCCCCTGGTTAAACTCAAGGCACCCCTCAGAAAATGCCAACTCTTAGCTTTTATGTGTTTTTTGACTACAGAAAAATAATAGATCAATTCTTCTGTTGCCAAGAAATCAGAAAGACTACATCATGTCAGAATATTTTTGACACTATGGACTCCTGTTTGAAATATCTGGATTTATCTTGTAAATCATTTGTAGGTGCTTCCACACCTAACAGTGCTTATATTGCACGGCACCCTGTAGAACTCTTAAAAGGGTTTGAGAATGACTGTTAACATTGTGGGAAAATGAGTGAAATATTTGGGATAGAACTGTAGTCCTAATAGAGTTGGCTTAGATCACTAGCCTGATGATATAAAGTTTTAATAAATCTTAAAATATCAGGAAAATGCCAAAAGAATGGAAGAATGTTAACGCGTTTTCTGTAATTGAAAGGGAAAGCAGGATGCCCCAGATACCTCTAAGCTGCTTGGCTTAGTTTCATTTCTGAGCAAAATAATGGAACAATTTATAAAGGATTCAGTTAATCATGTAGTAAAGGATTATAATTTTGGTCAACATGGTTTTACAGAAAAGAGATCACATCCAACAAACCTGACCTTGCTCTTCGATTATATTAAAAGTTTAGTTGCTAAAGATAAGTGTATAGATAAAATATTTAGTTTTTAAAGATACCTGACTTCATATTGTACAACATTTTGATGGAAAAATAGTTACGTACAATATGAAAGCATATTAAAAGAGTAGAAATGGACAGATCTCAAAAAGTTGTCACCAATGGGGAATCACTGAATGGCTATTGGAATTAAACAGTATTTGGCATGAAGCCTGATGCCATTCAAAATGTGAAATAATTACTCAGAAATAAATATAAAAGTAATTGTGATAAAAATTCTTAATGACACAAAGGATGATAAAATGATAAATAATGCTGAGGAGAAGGAAGTCATACAGAACGATGTGGGTTATTTGGTAAACTTGGGGCATCTGTCTTCATAGAGCCAAAGGTAAAGTTACCTATTTAGAAAAAAGTAATGTAGCTATACATATATAATGAGGGACCATACCATGTGCTATGGTAAAAAGGGACAATGTAATCCCTGGATATAATGAATCCAGCATCTGTTCAAGGGGTTAGATTGGATGGCTCTTGAGGTCCATTTCAAGTCTAATATATGAATCTATACGTGGGGTGACCATATTATGGTTAAGGGAATCCAGAATAGGGTAAGGGAATGTGGGGTGCCATCACTGCCACAACGTACATGTGCACACATACATGTACACCCCAACCCTACAGCTCCCAAGATACCTGATGGTGGGGTAGGGTGGACACAGGCTGGGAGTAGCCCCTACCTCTCACCACTGGCAGCTGCCCGGGGCCATCATACAAAGCCATGGCCTTGGCAGCAGCAGAGCATGAGGCTGCCAGAAGTTGGCAGCCATTCCAGCTTGACCCACACAGGTGCCCAAGCCCCAACCCCCTCCTCTGGCCCACCCTGTCCCAGCTGGTCCCCACTCCAGGCAGAATGGTGCTCAGACCAGCCCACCCTTCCACCTCCGCCTGCTGCTCAGCAAGAGCCAGGCTAGGCACTGTGGGTGGCAGCAGCCTCTGCCTGTGCCTGCAGCAGCTGAATCCAGGACTTTTGCTACAATTTACATTAACTAGCTTGGACAGACTGCAAAATCTGGGACTATCCCAGCCAATCCAAGACATATGTTCACCCTATATATACTAGTGGTGACCCATGGATCAGATCTGGCCTGCAAGACATGTCATTTGGTCCATGGGACTCCCCACAGATCTAGAGATTTGACTGTGAGGGAGGGGTGGCAGCATTATTTGCTGCTCTCCTGCTGCCATATTTCCAGACCTGTGGGGAGCACTGAGGGCAGATAATGTGACTCTGCATTAGACTGTGCCAGCTTGCGGCTTGATGTGGATGCGTGGGATCAGGCCAGCACAGGGTTGGAATCATAAGCATGGGGTTATGCCAGCATGGTTAGGACCCATGAGCATGGGTCAGGCTGGTGTATAGCCAGATCCAGGCATGGAACTGAATCCTGATGCACAGGGTCAGGGTGGTGCAGGGTTGGATCTGGCACACTGGATCACATCTGCAGAATGACCACATGCAGGATCCAGCTGATGGGCCAAACCCACACCACTTATTGGGCCTGTGGGACTGGAAGGTTGGGCACTGCTGGTCTATACGATAAACAGGTGAGTCATGAAAAGGAACAGGACATCAATGAAGCTAATTCTGAAATATTACATACAGTTCTGCTATGCATATTTATGAAAAGGTTGGCATACAGCCAGAAGCACTGAAGTGACAAAATTGTTTAAGGGTTGGAAAAAATGCCTTTTAGTGAAAGACTTAAAGAGATCAATCTGTTTAGTTTACTAAAAGCTTGACTGGAGAGTGACTTGATTACACAGAGAGACAACACCGATATCAATACGCTCTAAGTTAGAGGGTAAAGGCAAAACAAAAACTAATGAGTGTAAGTTGCTGCCATATAAATTTAGATTAGAAATGAGGCAAAATTGTTAATAGTGAGCGTGATTAAACACTAGAACAAACTATTAAAAGTAGTGGTGGATTGTCATCTCTTGATGTCTTTGAATCAAGTTTGAAGGACTTTCTGGAAGACGTGCTTTAGCCAAATGCAAGATACTGGACTTGCAAGGTGTAAATGGGAGAAATGTAATTGCCTGCAATCTTCCTACTTCATATGTAAACCATAGCACTGAAACAAAGACTTGTAACATCTAATTGTTTTCCAAAGTTCCTATCATGTTTCTTAAACTAGTAGTAATTGTAAAATGTACTAAATATATGGGCTCAGAAGTATTGTCCAGAACTAGATGCAACTCTCTTTCAGGACCAAGAACAGAACCTAGGATTTCTGATTTAAAGATTTTTCCCTCCATTCTAGCAAATACCCATTAGCTCATGTGGTAGAAGTGTGTTATTGGTATATAAGTCTTTTGACCCTGGGGCTGAATAATGTGAGATTAATGAGCTTTCATGAGAGAGAAATTTTGTTCTTTCAAATTTACCTTTAAAAAAGTACAGAACGTTACATTTAAAATGATTAAATTATAAGAACATTAAGGTTGGGAAGTCAATCAGCAATTTTGTCATGACAGTCCTGAAGGTGATGAAAACCAGTTTGAAGAAACTCTGTGATTTTCAGGATATACACTGGTATCTTAGTTAGGAAGGAGAATATGTAGTATCACAGCAAATGTAATCCAGTCATGGTTTGCCAATAGAGAAAAGAAGAGGGACTTTATCCTTCTAAGCTAAATCTCATGACGCAGTGCTCCCTACTACGGAAAGTCATTTGGTAACATATTATCTAGCCCAATAAGTATGCATTACTGCTATAAAATTGACTAAAGATGACAATGATAATAAGTTAGGAAATTTAGGACAAAAACCCCTTGTATGAATTTAATTCAACCTTCTTCTGCATCTGTATAATTGATATTGTCCATAGTACACAATTATATATTACTAGCCAATTGCACATCAAGAATGACGGAGGCGGGGAGAGGGAGGGAAGACAGAGCCCCAAGCCCCCCCAGTCCGGGCCCGCTCCCCGCTTCCCTCCTGCTGCTTGGGGTCCAGGCCCTCTCCTGCCCTCCCCTCTACAGCGGCAGGAGGAAGGGAGGAGCGGGCCTGGGCCTGATGTGGGGGAGGACGAGGGCCGAGTGTAGAGAGAACCCGGGCCACTGCGGTGGGGGGGCGGGGTGGAGCAGTGGGCCCAGGCTGACTCAGTGGTGGCGGGGAGATGGGAGGAGCAGGCTTGGGGCCAGCACGGGGAAGTGGGGGTGGGGAAGGAGTGAGCCCATGCCCGATGGGGGGAGGAGGCTCGCTGCAGCCAGCTGCCATGTTGGGCTAGGCCAGGCCAGGCTGAGCCAGACCTCTTGCCCCCCCCCCACTGCCACAATGGGCCAGTTTTTCCCTCAGCTCAGGCTCATTCCCTGGCCCCCCACATCAGGCCCAGGACCAGTCCTCCCCTGGCCCCACCGTCACTGCTGATGCCATGGTGTGCCCACTCCCCCCACAACTGCGTCAGGCCCACTTGGGGACGGGCCCAACTGGGGGAGGAGGCCCACTCCTTCCCTCCCCCAGCTGCTGCCGTGGCTGCAGCCACATCGGGCCGGGGCCACAGTTCCCCCAGCTTGGCAGGCCAGATTTTCCCCTGCTGGGCCCTGCTCCTGCCCCTCCCTCTGTGTTTTGTCCACTCTGTTGCCACTGCCTCCAGGAAGCAGGATGGGGGGCAGGGGTGAGGCCACGTGTGCTGGCTTTGCCCCGCTCTGCTTCGTCCCCTATATCCCCACCATCATGGCAGTGTACTGCCTTCTGTCAGAATGCTTCGCATCAGAGCACGAATAAAACATTATGGACAAACAGAAAGAGAGACTTCTGCTTTTATAATATTAGAATTTTATACTCTAGAATCATTTCTGCATGCAGGGTACTGGCTAGACAATTAATAAGACAGGTGGTGTTAACAAGTAAAGGGGTGTCTTTTCTGTTTAAGATTCCAGAATGGTGATCTAGGTTTTGCCTCTGGCTCTATCATAGGCTTCCTATATGAAGAAGGATAAGACTAATGCAATGCACATAGGTGGGCTGAAACAAAATCAATCTTAACTGAAGTGCTTGGCCCAGGATACTTACCATTCTTGTAACAGATTGTTTATAGTTTCATAGTTGGTAGGGTCGGAAGGGACCTGAGGAGATCATCTAGTCCGACCCCCTGCCATGGCAGGAAAGAGTACTGGGGTCAAATGACCCCGGCCAGATGTTCATCCAGCCTTTTTTTAAAGACCCCCATGGTAGGAGCCAGCACCACTTCATTTGGAAGTTGGTTCTAAGTCCTAGCCGCCCTGACAGTGAAATAGCACCTCCTAATGTCTAGCCTGAAACTACCCTCCGCTAGCTTGTGTCCATTGTTTCTTGTAACTCCTGGGAGTCCTCGGGGGAACAGGGACTCTCCCAATGCCTGCTGGTCTCCCTTGACTAGTTTGTAGACTGCCACTAGATCCCCTCTCAGCCTTCTCTTTTGGAGGCTGAACAGGTTCAGGTCCCTCAGTCTCTCCTCATAGGGCCTGCCCTGCTGCCCCCTGATCATGTGGGTGGCCCTCCTTTGGATCCTCTCCGTATTCGCAACATCTCTCCTGAAGTGCGGTGCCCAGAACTGGACGCAGTACTCCAGCTGCAGCCTGACCAGTGTCGCATAGAGGGGGAGGATCACCTCCTTGGACCTGCTTCAGATGCATCTGTGGAGGCACGACAAGGTATGGTTGGCCTTCCTGACTGCATCCCCACTTTGTCGGCCCATGTTCATTGTGGCATCAATGATGACTCCAAGATCCTTTTCTTTCTCAACACTGGCGAGGAGGGAGTTCCCCAGCCTGTAGGTGTGCTGCTGTTCTTCCTCCCGCCCACCTCATCCCAAAACCATATAATGTAGATTGTAAGGTCTTCAGAATAGGGATTTCTGTTATGTTTATAGGCAGAAGCTAGCATGAGAGCAGTAGGATCTTAAGTGGAGCACTGATGCAAGTCTGAGTATTTATCTAACTTATGAAAGGTCACTCTTTATACCTGAAGTCTTTCAAAACAGCTGTTCTTGAAATCTTTACTTTTTGCATCATTGAGAGGAGACCTGTTACTGCACTATCTAGTCTTCAGAAGAGGTTGAAAATTTCAATCCTTCTTAGCAAAATGAGGAGGAAAGATGACAAGCTTGTTGTTATAGTCTTCATAGTGCTTCCCTTTATTGTCTCTTATGTCTTCATGATGCTTCCATTCTTTCTCTCCTTTTCTTTTTCCACCACAGATGTTCTAAATCATTCCCTCTTTCTTTCCTAAAGGATTCTTTCTTTATTCTTTTGAGGTTTCTTCTCACATTCTTCTTGTATTTCCTGCATTTGCTTCCTCTCTCCTGCTTCTTCATCTCTCTCTGAAGTCCCTCTTATAGTTTCATAGTTGGTAGGGTCGGAAGGGACCTGAGCAAATCATCAAGTCCGACCCCCTGCCATGGCAGGAAAAAGTATTGGGGTCAAACGACCCCAGCAAGGTGTTCATCTAACCTCCTCTTAAAGACCCCCAAGGTAGGAGCCAGCACCACTTCGCTTGGAAGTTGGTTCCAGATCCTAGCCGCCCTGAGTGTAAAGTAGTGCCTCCTGATGTCTAGTCTGAATTTACCCTCTGCCAGGTTGTGACCGTTATTTCTAGTCACTCCTGGTAGTGCTTGGGGGAACAGAGACTCCCCCAATGCCTGCTGGTCCCCTCTGACTAGTTTGTAACAGGCCACTAGATCCCCCCTCAGCCTTCTCTTGTGGAGGCTGAACAGGTTCAGGTCCCTTAGCCTTTCCTCGTAGGGCCTGCCCTGCTGCCCCCTGGTCATGCGGGTGGCCCTCCTCTGAACCCTCTTAATGCTGTCCACATCCCTCCTGAAGTGCGGCGCCCAGAACTGGACGCAGTACTCCAACTGCAGCCAGACCAGTGCTGCATAGAATCATAGCAGTAGGGTCGGAAGGGACCTTGTAGATCTTCAAGTCCAACCCCCTGCCTGGGCAGGAGGAAAACTGGGCTCAAATGACCCCACCCAGGTAGGCATTGAGCTGCTTCTTAAAGACCCCCAGAGTAGGAGCCAGCACCACTTCCCTTGGAAGTTGGTTCCAGATCCTAGCTGCCCGAACTGTGAAGTAGTACTTATGAATGTCCAATCTAAACCTACTCTCCAACAACTTGTGGCCGTTATTCCTTGTTATCCTGGAGGGCGCTAGGGGGCGTAAGGTCTCCCCCAAACCCTTCTGGTTCCCCCTAGTGAGTTTATAGACAGTCACAAGGTCCCCCCTCAGCCTTCTCTTGTGAAGGCTGAACAGGTTCAGGTCCCATAGCCTCTCATTGTAGGGTCTGCCCTGCTGTCCCCGGATCATGCGGGTGGCCCACCTCTGGACCCTCTCAATGTTGTCCACATCCCTCTTGAAGTGGGGTGCCCAGAACTGGACACAGTACTCCAGCTGTGGCCTGACCAGTGTAAGGTCTGGTTAGCCCTGCCGACCGTGACCTCACATTGTTGGCCCATGTTCAAGATCCCTTTCTGCCTCTGTGTTCTCAAGAAGGGAGTTTCCCATCTTATAAGTGTGCTGCTGGTTACTACTGCCCAAGTGCAGCACCCTACACTTGTCAGTATTGAAACGCATCCTGTTTTTGTTAGCCCACCCTTGCAACCTATCCAGGTCTTTCTTCAGTCTTTCCCTCCCTACTAGCGTGCCCACCTCATCCCAAATTTTGGCATCATCAGCAAATTTGAACAGGTTGCTTTTCACCCTGTCGTCCAAATCGCTGATAAAGAAATTGAACAGTGCGGGTCCAAGGACCGAGCCCTGGGGGACTTGCATAGAGGGGGAGGATCACCTCCTTGGACCTGCTTGAGATGCATCTGTGGATGCACGACAAGGTGCGGTTGGCCTTCCTGACCGCGTCCCCACACTGTTGGCCCATGTTCTTTTTGGCGTCAATAATGATTCCAAGATCCTTTTCTGCCTCTGCACTGATGAGAAGGGAGTTCTCCAGCCTGTAAGTATTCTGCTGGTTCTTCCTCCCCAGGTGCAGCACCTTATACTTGTCAGTGTTGAAACCATCCTGTTCTCATCCGCCCACCCCTGTAACCTGTCTAGGTCTGACTGCAGCCATTCCTCCCTTCTAGCGTGCCCAAATGCCCCCACATCTTAGTGTTGTCAGCAAATTTGAACAGGGTGCTTTTTACCCCCTCGTCCAGGTCACTAATAAAGATGTTGAACAGTGCGGGTCTGAGGACCGAACCCTGGGGGACCCCACTGCCCACATCCCTCCAGGTTGAAAATGACCCATCCACCACCACTCTCTGGGTGCGGCCCTCCAGCCTGTTAGCAGGCAGTGCCTGCCTGGCTTTTCAACTACCTGCTTGTCTGAAGGAAAAAACGGGGAGCAGGAGCACACACTTCTGGGGGCTGGTGAGAAGACATCCCAACATGTCTTGAGGTGGCCCTAGTCTCTACAGAAGGGGTGGGCAATTATTTGGGCCCAAGGGCCACATGGGGAATTTTGATGAGCTTTTGTGGGCTGGATCAGCAGCCTGCATGTCCCCCCTTGCCTCCTTCCCATTGCAGCAACTCACCAAAACTCCCTATGGGGTTGCAGGTGGGTAAGGAGCATTGTTCAAGAGCAAATGGGGCAGGTGAGGCTGGGTTCACAGGGCCAGATCACAAGACGGTGACAGCTCTGGGAGTGTGGGGTGGGGAAGGGTGTGGGAGGGGTGTGTGTGTGTGGGAGGGGGCTACCTGGGCACTAGGTCCTGGGAGCCTGCCATGGGTGAGCGGAAGTGGGGTGGGGCAGAGGACCCATGTAACAGAGCTCATGCAGGAGGTGGTCTGCACTGCCTCTGTGGTACTTTGCATGGGGCTGAGCCCCACCTGCTCACACTGGGACAGGCCACATTGCTCTCCTGCCAGTGCCAGCAGCCTGGCCTGGCTGGGTGTTCTTCTGCTTCTTGTCTCCAGCAACAGCTCCTGTTCCTGCCCCTGCTGCACTGAACAGCTTCCTTGGGGCTCTTTCCAGTGTGACTGCAGCCAGCTGGGTGCTGCTTTGCTCCTCCTGCCTCCAATGGCAGCTCCTGCTGCTAATCTTGCCTCTGCTGCACTGCACCACTTTGTGATGGCAGCCAGGAGGGCACCCAGCTGCAGGCACACTGGCTACATTCCCTCTGGTAGCTGCTCCTGCTGTGCCACTTTGGGTAGGCAGGCAGCTTCAGCTGGGCAGTTCCTGCCCCAGCATGCAGGGCTCTGGCTACAGCTCCTGGGAAGGTGGTTGGGTGCTGCTCTGCTCCCCCTGCTTCCAGTGGCGGGGGCCCTGCTGTGCTCCTCCCAGCAGATCAGGAGCAGGAACCGCTGCTTGAGGCAGAGCAGCACCTGGCTGCAGCCAAAGTGGGAACAGCACCACTAGAAGCTGTGTGTACTGGCTGCAGCCAGGCCGCAGGTACTGGTGGGGGCCCAGCATGGGCTGCCTCAGCGCGGATGGATGGGGCTTGGCCTCATACAGTGTGCTGCAGGGGCAACTGTGGGCTTGATCCAGTCATCTTGTGGACTGGATCCAGGCTGAGGGCCATATTTTGCCCACCCCTGCTCTAGAGCTTCCTGATAGGGCTGTGCGAGTCAGCAGCGATCCGATCTGCCTTCGGATCCAGCTGCTTCGGATGGCTGTGATCCAATCTGGAGCTCTGGACTGGGTTTCTGCCTCGATCTGGCTGACGCGGCTCCAGAGCTTCGGAGCCGCCTTGGAGATCTGGCCATAGGGTATAATGGGGAATCAATGGAAGATCTATAACTGTTTTTTGACTGCTTTGGATGGAACTTGCAGGAGTGGTAGCCTCTGCTAAGAGCATGAAGCCTGCCAAGTTTCAAGAAGATTGGTGCAGGGGTTTGGGGGGAACTGTATCCCAAATTCTTGAAAGCCAAACTCATGTCACAGCCATGTGTTACTCCACAGGGGGCTGAAAACTGCAGGGGTGGTAGCTCTTACCGAGGCCACAAAGCCTGCCAAGTTTCAAGAAAATCGGTACAGGGGTTGGGGGGGAACTGCACCCCAAGCTGCTGACAGGCAAAACTCGTGACACAAATGATCCTGTCTGCATTAAGGCACAACAGGCTGAAAAATGCAGGGGTGGTAGCTCTTGCCAAGGCCACAAAGCCTGCCAGCTGTTTGTGTCCTAGAGCAGGCCTGAGTGAGTGCTGGGCCCTGCCAGGCCGCGAAGCCTGCCTGCCAGCTGTGTGTGTCTCGCTGGGGGCATCTGTTGTCTGGGGCCCTGCACCTCAAGCTGCTGACAGGCAAAACTCATGATGTGGGTGGGTAACACTGTATGTGTGTTAAGGTGTGCCCTTCCTGGTGCTGGGGCCTCTGCATAACATGGCAGTGTGCCCCACTGAGGATTCCTCCTCCCCTACAGCCTCACACCCGGTCCTCTGCTTTATGTGACAATAGGTACAATAACTTAGCTGGCTCAACACCAGTGGCATCAGCAGCAGCATCAAAGGTACCCACACGGAACTGTCACAGAGCCTGTCATTTTATAAAGGAATTGACAGCAAGAAGTAAAGATGTTGTGTTGTGTTGTGTTGGACATATGATGTTATTCATGGTGTGTGATGGCTTATCTTGTGTTTTTATGTCTATATGTGTATTATGAAAAAAAGGAGTACTTAAAAAATGTATCTTTGAAAGCTTAGGCCAGGCCAGCCTCTGGCTTCTTTACTATTCCTTCCATCCAGGACCAACTGCAGGTACTTCCTCAGCCTGACAAAGGGGTTTTCAACCTTAAACTTGGCATCCCAGGCAGCTAAGCTGAGCTCACCGTGAGCCTCACAACTGCACTGCAACCAGCAAGAGTCAGGCCTGTCAAAGATGTGACAGGTCTGGGCGTTCCCGAGCCAGGACTTTGTGCGTGCGTGTGTTAGCTGGAGGTTATGGTACCTCCTCCCCGCCTTTCACCAGGGGATCATTTGTCCTGGCATTTACAGAGCTGTCATGCCACCAGCAGTCCCACCAGGCCTCCCTACCCTGGCAGGATGCAGTTTTAGTGGTCATGCCCAGGACCTGGGGCCTCCTCCTTCCCCATAGCCCCAATCCCATACCTCCAAGTTTGTCCTGGCAGGGGAATGAGGTCAGTAGGGACATGTTCTTCCCCTGCTGGCTGGTGATGCAGTTAGTGCACCCTCCAGCTGAGAGCAGGGCATTACCTGGCTTTTCAAAACCTCAAAAAAGGAAATTGGTGCAGGCAGAGTGAGGAGGTTGGCACTCAGTCCATCTTCAGGTGGAGCTTGGGGAACCCCAGCAGCAGGAGGTTCACTGTTAGGAACACCAGCTGCTCCACCAACATAGGATCCAAGCAGGTGCAGTGGGGTGTCACAACATCCCCAGCAATGCTTGGAACACTGGTCGGTAGACAGGACAGGTGTTGCCGGGCAACTGTAGCCAGATCTTGCCACATCTGGATGCGACTTGTCCAGTAGGCCAAGGGGTCGCGTTCCAGTGGCTCCACATCCTCAGCGAGACAAGTAGCCACCAAAGCCTCAGCACTACCTGCCCAAGGCTGGGGTCTAGTGTGTTTGGACCCCACCATTGAAGCCATGCCCATGGCCCATATTGGCAGTGGCTGGTGTGGAGGAGACTGGCTGGTGCTGGTGCCAGCTCTGGGAGTGCTGGCATGGGAAAGTGGATCCCCCTCTTCCACATCCCCTCGCCTCTGCACTTCGGCCTCCCTGACTTTGTTCACCAGCACCTACACTCAGTGATCAAGGGTTTTGGGGCTGCCAGTGCACATGCTCCCCTTCACACTCGGGTCACACATGGCCACCATCATGTGGACCGTACTGGACTGCAAGGGATCCAGCCCTCTCCTGATGCCCTCCTTCAGCCACCTCACCAGTGCCTGCACATCTGGTGACAGCAGCCTGCCCCAGCCAGGAACACTGATCCCCTGGAACTTCTCCATTTGGTTCTCCAGTTCCCTTGCTAGAGGGATCACCTGGCTGAGGAGGGTATCACCAGCACTAAGGGTCTCAGTGGCCTCAAGGAAGGGCTTGAGGACCACCAACATCTGGGAGTGGTACCCCACTCAGCTCTGTTCAGGGGGCCACTGATCCCAATCTCCCCAAGCAAGGCCATCCCATGGATGGCCTTCTGTTGCTCCACCAGCCTCTCGAGCATCAGGTATATGGAGCTCCACTGAGTCTCCACATCCTGTATGATTCTGTGCTGTGGGAGGCTGAGCTCTGCCTGTTACTCCCGCAGCATCTTGCCCCCCTTGATGCTGTGGTGGAAGTAGCCCGCCACCGTCCTGCATTTCAAAATTAGGTGGCTTCTGGCAGTACTGGTGGCAGCACCATCACCAGCAGCCCTGTTCCCCTCCAAGGCATCCCTCACTATTAGGTGCAGCCTGTGTGCCACACAGCGGATGCCAACAAAGTTGGCATCATGGACAGCCTTCACCATATTGGCCCCATTGTCGGTGAACATGAACCTGCGGGTGAGCTTGGCCTGCCCAACGAGCCACCCCTGCACCATGCAGTTCATGGCCCCATGAACTGCATGGGGCTGATTCCCTTGCTGTGTGGGAATCAGCCAGTACCTTGGCTTGCAGTAGAGCCCACCAGTGGCCTGACTGATCGCACCAGTGCCCCGTGAGGGAGAGATAGGCGTGATTGCCACCCTGGCTCCTCCAGATGTCAGAGGTGAATTACAAGGCTACCTGTGGCCCTGCCTTGTGCAGCTCCTCCCTCAAGTACTCCTTGCATGCCTGATACAGGGAGGGCACCACCGCCCTGCTAAAGGTGGTGCATGTGGGCACTTTGTAAATGGGGCCAGAAGTGCTACGAACCGCCTGAACCCTGGTCGCTCAATTAGGGAGAAGGGCTGGCTATCCAGAGCAAGTATCTCCCCAATGGTCTAGGTGATCTTGCACGCCTTGGGAATGTGCCCCCCTTTCTGTCCACCTTTCTCCCACTGGTCCAGGGTGGCCTGCCTCTGCTTTGGGGTAAGGAGGCTTTGGAGCGAGCGGGGGACTTCCCTTTTGGCATACTTGCACTGGTGCCAGGCTAAGCAGCAGGAAGAAGGGCAGGGGGGTGATGCCTCCTCAGATGCAGCAGCATTGCCATGGTGGAGAAGTGTCTCACGTCCTTGCCATGGTTCATGTGCCTTCGGCAGTGCTGGCAGATGGCAAACCTGGGATCATCTGCCTCCTCAAAATGCTCCCCCACTGCACAACTCCCCCTGCTTCTGGGTTGAGGGTGAGGATCCTGCCTTTTCCCCCTTCTCAGCAGGCTGAGGCTGAACAGCAGGA
>NW_005841864.1:3139127-3166639 GCF_000455745.1 Alligator sinensis
TGGTTCCAGCTCCAGCTCCTCCTCTGGCAGTGGGAGGCTTATGCTGAGAGTGGGGTGGAAGAGGCAGTGATTCCACTGCGGTGCCCACTTCTGGACTAAGCAGAGGTGGTGCAGGTGCAGGGACATTAGGTGCAGACACTACTCCCACCTCCTGTCTTCCACTGGCAGCACTGATGTCATGGCTGCTTGGGAATAGAATGTGTCTGTGTTTGGGATGGGGCAGGGGGATGGGGTCTTACAGCTCTAGCTCTCCCCGTACCCCCTCTCCCTCACCTGCCAGAAGACCTGGCACCTGCCTTTCCAGCACACTTCATATTGATCTTTCCTGTGCCTCTGTGTGTGTGTGTGTGCATCCTTTTGTATAGCTGCCTGTCTTGTTCTCCTGTGAATATGTGTCTATCTTGTGCTGTGAATGAAATTATTTGTGTGTCTTCTTTCTGGCTCTCGCTATATTGTCTATTTTGTCTTGTGTTGTGAATGAAATTATTTGCATGTGTTCCTGTGTCTCAATATATTATCTGTGTCTTGCTCTTCTGTAAATATCTGTCTGTCTTCTTCCACTGTGATTTTTTCCCCTATATTCTGGGTCTCTGTGTATGTGCGTGTGTGCATGCATGCAAGCAATCTGTGCCTCCTTACACAGTGATAGATAACACTGGCTGGGAAAACACAACTGTCTTTTTGCAAAGTTTCCAAAACAAGCTCCCAAAAAAATAATTCAAAGAAATAAATTGAATTGTAATACTAGTACTAATTGAATTGAACATCTAAGCTAAACTAAGCTAAATTAAGCTAAATCCTAACCACTCCTTTATAACACAAAAAAGCAGCAGGCAGGTCTCAGTCGCAGCGTTCCTGTCTCACACAGCTGCTGCCAGGGAATGAGCTGCAAAAGGCACAAAAGGGCTGGAAACAGGGGCTTTTATACTTTTTTTAGTCCCACCCCCGAGACACTGCTATTGGAAAGGTAGCCAGGGAGAAATCCTTTTCACTGGCTACATACAGACGTCAGTCTTCCCCCCTTTCCCCTCCCTCCCCCGCTCCCACTCTCCATCCCTCCCCTGCTCCCTCCCTCTTCTAATTCCCTCAAAATGGCCAAAGCAGGTCCGAAGAGCGGGTCCGAAGCACTTTGGATGCCCCCGACCTGCTCCGGACACCATTAATGGTACCCCGCTTTGACCCAGAACTGCCGCATCGGATGCCAAAGCATCTGAAGCGGTTCCAGATCCAAAGCGGGATCCGAAGACTTGCACAGCCCTACTTCCTGAGCATAGCTGAGCTCAGAGGAAAGTGCTGATTGGATGCCTTGTGAATGGCTCCCCACCCCCAACACTTGCATGTAGAACTGCAGCACACTAGATCAGTTTCCACTATAATGGAATACTCTGAACCTGCAATGGATCCTTACCACCCATGCACTCCATGGTGCCTCATCCAGCAGTGCAGGGAGCATTCTGGCCTGCTCTTTTAGTGCAGGAGAGTCAAGGCCTACCACTGCATCCTCAGCCTGCTTTTTCAGCTTCTGCATGGGTTAGTTTCATAGTTTCATAGTTTCAGGGTCGGAAGGGACCTAATAGATCTTCTAGCCCGACCCCCCGCCAGGGCGGGAGAACAACAAAAGAACCCTAAACAAAAAACGGGACTCAAATGAGGCCGGCCAGGTAAGTATCCAGCCTCTTCTTAAAGATCCCCAGGGTAGGGGCCAGCACCACCTCCCTTGGAAGTTGGTTCCAGCTCCTAGCCGCCCTAACTGTGAAGTAGTTTTTTCGGATGTCCAATCTGTACCTCCTCTCCATCAACTTGTGCCCATTACTCCTTGTTATGCCAGCGGGGGCTAGGGGAAACAGCGCCTCCCCCAACCCCTTCTGGTTCCCCCTAGTGAGTTTATAGACGGTCACCAGGTCCCCCCTCAGCCTTCTCTTGTGGAGGCTGAATAGGTTCAAGTCCCGCAGTCTCTCACTGTAGGGTCTGCCCTGTTGTCCCCGGATCATGCGGGTGGCCCTCCTCTGGACCCTCTCCATGTTGTCCACATCCCTCCTGAAATGGGGCGCACAGAACTGGACACAATACTCCAGCTGCGGCCTGACCAGCGTCGCATAGAGGGGGAGGATCACCTCCCTGGCTCTACTCGAGATGCACCTGTGGATGCACGACAAGGTCCAGTTAGCCCTGCCAACCATGACCTCGCATTGTCGGCCCATGTTCATCTTGGAGTCAATAATGACACCAAGATCCCTTTCCACCTCCGTGCTCTCAAGTAGGGAGCTCCCCATCGTATAAGTGTGCTGCTGGTTCCTACTACCCAAGTGCAGCACCCTGCACTTGTCCGTATTGAAACACATCCTGTTCCTGTCTGCCCACCCCTGTAACCTATCCAGATCCTTCTGCAATCTCTCTCTCCCTGCTAGCGTGCTCACCTCCCCCCAAATTTTGGTGTCATCAGCGAATTTAAACAGGTTGCTCTCCACCCCAACATCAAGATCGCTGATGAAGAAATTGAACAGCGCAGGCCCCAGGACCGAGCCCTGGGGGACTCCACTACCCACCTCCCCCCAAGTCGAGTATGATCCATCCACCACCACCCTCTGAGTGCGACCCTTCAGCCAATCTGCAATCCATCTGACCGTGTAGGCATCTATGCCACAGTCGCCTAGTTTATTAATTAGGATGGGGTGAGAGACGGTGTCAAAGGCCTTGCTGAAGTCCAGAAAGACTACATCCACCGCGACACCTGCGTCCATGGCCTTTGTGACCTGATCATAAAAGGCAATCAGGTTGGTCTGACATGATCTCCCCCTAATAAATCCATGCTGATTGCCCCTGAGCATCATCTCGGATGCCGGCCCATCACAAATGTGCTCCTTGATGATCTTCTCAAAGAGCTTCCCCAGGATTGAGGTAAGACTGACGGGCCTATAATTGCCCGGGTCCTCCCTTTTCCCTTTTTTGAAGATGGGGACCACATTAGCTACCTT
This sequence comes from Alligator sinensis, assembly GCF_000455745.1. NCBI lineage: Eukaryota > Metazoa > Chordata > Crocodylia > Alligatoridae > Alligator > Alligator sinensis. Next base: position 3,142,103 of record NW_005841864.1, read on the forward strand.
CCAATCATCTGGCACCTGGCCCAAGCACCACGATCGCTCGTAGAGCCGTGCCAGGGGCCCTGCAATAACCCCAGCCAGCTCCCTCAGCACCCTGGGGTGGAGAGCATCCGGACCCGCTGACTTGAACGCGTCCAGCCCCTCCAGAAGCTCTCTAACCCGGTCCTCCCCAACCTGAGGTCTGAAGGCGATCCCCTCGCGTCCGGCTTCTATCACAGCAGGGAAGTCCCGGTCCCTGCACAAGAAAACGGAGGTGAAGAATTGGTTAAAGAGGTCCGCTTTATCCTCTGACGCAACCACCAGATTGCCCCGCATATCCTGCAGGGGCCCCACATTACCCGGCGCCTTCTTCATCCTCCCAATATATTTGAAAAAGGACTTTTTGTTATCCTTAATCCTGGACGCTAATCCGAGCTCTATCTCCGCCTTGGCCTTCCTAACAGCCCGCCTGCAGGCCCGAGCAGAGGAGGTATACTCCTCTTTGGAGATTACACCCCCCTTCCACCGGGCGTACGCCACCCTTTTGGCAAGCAGGCATTCCCGGACACCCTTGGTGAGCCAGGGGGGCTTTTGGACACTCCTGCCCGCCTTGCTTCTTGTCGGGATGGACACCCCTTGGGCCCCGAGTATCGTTTCCTTAAGGAACGACCACTCCTCTTGGACGCTGAGTTCCTCTGCCCTCAAGGACCCCAGTTCCTCTCCCACTAATCTCCTCATCTCACTGAAGTTGGCCCTCCTGAAGTCTAGGGCCACCACCTTGCTGCGGGCCCTTGACACTCTACGCTGGATGGTGAATTCCAGCACGCGATGATCACTATTGCCCAGGTGGTCAAGAACCTGGAGGCCTCTTACCAGGTCGTCGCCTGCGGCCAGGACCAGGTCCAGCAGAGCATCTCCTCTGGTGGGACTGTGCACCTCCTGAATCAAGTGGAGGTCCTGCAACTCGGCCAAGAACCTCCTGGAGCGGTCCGTCCCGGCTGACTGCTCCTCCCAGCAGATGTCCGGGTAATTAAAATCGCCCATGACAACTACATCCCTTGCTTTTAGTGTCTCCGCAAGCTGGCCTGAAAATTCCCTGTCCAGCTCCTCCTCCTGATTGGGGGGTCTGTAATAGACCCCCACCGTCAAATCCCTCTCGCCTTGCCCCCCCTGGATCTTGACCCAGAGCACTTCAGCTCGCCCTTCCCCTGACCCCATACTGCTGGCAGAGGATGTGTAGTGCTCCTTGACATAAAGTGCCACCCCCCCCACTTTTCTGCCTTCTCTATCCCGCCTGTACAGCCTATAGCCCCTAATGTTAACTGCCCAGTCATGGGACGAGTCCCACCATGTCTCTGTTAACCCTACGACATCTGGATTTGAACTAGCTATTCTGAGGGCGAGTTCCTCCTGTTTGTTCCCCATGCTACGAGCATTGGTGTACAGGCATTTAAGGCCTTGCAAGACTGTGTGCCCCCCTTAGCATGCAGCAGGCATGACAAGACAATCCAGGCCCTGAAAAGATTTATCCTTGACCTCTTCTCCCTGTTTGTCTCTACCAGTGCCTATATAACCAATAAAGATGATGCCATATGGGAACCCATGGAAGCTGGGCTGCTCTAGGACCTTTATAGAGCATGACCTGCACTTCTGGACATGGGCATGAGCACTGACTGGTAGAAATACATTGTCCTGGGGACCTGGGATGATGAAAGGTGGGAGCACAACTTCCATATTTGTCAGACCACCTTCATGAAGATGTGTTCTGAGCTGGTCACCACTCTTGAGCGACAGGACATCAGGATAGGGCCATCCTTCTTATACCTTTTGCAGAATGCAGAAGAATGATTTACCTGGGGTGTCATTACTTACAGTGAGAACCACTGCCAATTCCTTAGTGGGTCCCTCAGTATTCCTTAGCAAGTAAGAGGCACTTAGTTTATGGGGCTCTTCACTTCATTGCCGTGGGATGCTAATGGGTTAATTTGGAGTGTGGGGTCCAGTCCTGAAAGCAGAGTTTTCTTTTACAGACTTGCTAAACATCCACCTTCCTCTCTTCCACTGCAAGGCTTCTGCTTCGGCAGTTTAGGAAGACATGCAGTTCTTGGCCACCACTTAAGTATTGGGGAACCACAGAATCATAGAAAATTAGGATTGGAAGGGACCTCAGGAGGTCATCTAGTCCAACCCCTTGCTCAAAGCAGGACCATCCTTAACTAGGTATTCCAGCCAGGGCTTTGTCAAGCTGGGCCTTAAAAACCTCCAAGGATGGAGATTCTACACCTCTCTAGGCAACTTGTTCCAATACTTTACCACCCTCCTAGTAAGAAAGTTTTCCTAATATCCAACTTAAACGTCCCTTGCTGGAACTTGAGACCATTGCTCCTTGTTTTGTCATCTATCAACACTGAGAACAGTCTAGCTTAGTTTTCAACCTTTTTGGATCAGTGTACCTCCAGTGGCCAGACATGAAGCAGTGTACCCTCAGCGGCCAGACGCAGGGGTGGGGGGTGAGGGCACGTGGCCCAACATGGAGCAGCAGCAGCTGCTGCGTGCAAGCTTCCCCTGCTCCCCACATCCAGCCGGGCAGGTGGTGCCTGTGTGGCAGCACAGGATGGTGCATGGCAGTGCTCCGTCCCCACCCGCCCATGCATACCCCCTAGGGCCTTCTCAAGTACCCCCAGAGGTACACATACGCCTAGTTGACAAACCCTGGTCTAGCTTCATCCTTTGGAACCACCCTTCAGATAGCTAAAGGCTGCTATCAAATCCCCTCTCAGTCTTCTCTTCTCCAAACTAAATATACCCAGTTCCCTCAGCCTCTCCTTATAAGTCATGTTCTCCAGCTCCTGAACCATTTTCCTTGCTCTCCACTGGACTCTCTCCAACTTGTCCACATCCTTTCTATAGTGAGGGACCCAAAACTGGACACAGTACTCCAGATGTGGCCTCACCAGTGTAGAACAGAGCAGAATAATCACTTCCCTCAATCAGCTGGCCCCACTCCTAGTAATGCATCCCAGTATGCTGTTAACCTTCTTGGCAATAAGGGCACACTAGTGACTCATATCCAGCTTATTGTCCAATGTAATCTCCAGGTCCTTTTCTGCAGAGCTGCTGCTTAGTCAGTCAGTCCCCAGGCTGTAGCAGTGCATGGGATTCTTCCATCCTAAGTGCAGGACTTTGCACTTGTACAGGAGTTGGACTTGTCCTTGTTGAACCTCATGAGATTTCTTTTGGTCCAATCTTCCAATTTGTCTAGGTCACTCTGACCCTAGCCGTACCCTCCAGTGTATCTACTATAACCCCCAGTTTGGTGCCATCTGCAAACTTGCTGAGGGTGTGCTCCATCCCATCTTCCAGATCATTAATGAAGATATTGAACAAAACCAACCCCAGGACCAACCCCTACAGCACTCCACTTGATACCAGATGCCAGTTAAACATTGAGCCGTTGATTACTACCTGTTGAGCCTGACAGTCTTTCTATCCATCTTACAATCCATTCATCCAACCCATACTTCCTCAGCTTGCTTGCACGAATGTTGTCGGAGACGGTATCAAAAGCCTTGCTAAAGTCAAGGTATATTATGCCCTCTGCTTTCCCCGCATCCACAGAGTCAGTCACCTCATCATAGAATGCAATCAGGTTGGTCAAGTATGACTTGCCCTTGGTGAATCTATGCTGACTGTTTCTAATCACCTTCAAAGTGATGGAGCCAGGGGGCCACCGTTGCTGCCACCCCAAACACTGACCCATCTGCCATAGCCCTTTCCTCCCATCCCCCAGCTTCCATAGGCTTATTTCAGCACTTCAAGTCAAAACAGACAGCTGTGTTCCCAGGGAAGATCCAAACCATGCCCAACACCCTTTTCTGTGAACCCATACATAGCTGTGGAGAGGCCTTGGTTTTGTGCATACTGTTACTGTAGTAAGGTGCTGTAACTTATGAGTGGCTGCTATGCTGGGCATCCCCCCTTACTCTCCATGCCACTGGCTCTGGGATGCTGGGAGGTGAAGCACCAGTTTGCAGTTGAGAACTGTCAGAAACTGCTGACTATTGGGAGCTCTGAGCAGGAGCTAGCTGGGAGTGGCAGTGAAGGGCTGCTTGGTAATGGTGGGAGAAAGACACTCAGAAGTGTGGAAGAGGGGCTCTTTAGGTCATGGTTTTGCCAAAGGCCTGCAAGTCAGAAGATATGGGGCAGTTTGAGACAATGCTATGACAATAAAGGCATAATAACCTCAGATAGATCTGGTGGTTCATGAATATGTTGTGGGACTTGTCCTCTGGGAAAGGTGTTATATTTCCTGCTCCTAGCTCTTGAATATATGTCATGGAATGCCATGAACTCCTCCTCCTACTCTTGTACCTGCTCTGGGATGGCTGCAGGGAGCAAATGGTAGTCCTCTACCACCTCTGGCTCCTTGGAGGCACTGGAGTCCTTGTTTTTTTTAACTTGAGGCAGCAGTGCTAAAGGTGCAGGGGGTGGTGCAGGGGTAAGCATGCAAAGTGGTTTCCCATGAGAATATGTGGCAACTTCTCATATTAGGCAGTGGTGGCTCCAGGGCATTAGCGGCCTGTTTGGCATCTTGGGCCTGATTATAGTGGGTGTTCAGGACCTTTGTCTTAGAGTGACAATCCTGTCAGTTGCAGCTGCGGACCCAAGCTTTCATTTCAGTTGCAGTACTCTCAAAGATGGTCTGATTTGAGTGAATAAGCATTGGATTTTCTCCTTGCCCCAAAAGTGAATAAGGTCCAGCATCTCTGCTTGCCTCCAGTGGGTGAACCTCCTGAAGGTTGAGGAAGACAGAGTTGTGGATGTTGCAGATCCTGGTAGTGGATCATGTGGATCCAAACTGCAAGCTGTCTCAGTGTAGCCCTGAACCAGTGAGCAGGGCAGGTGAGAGGCCTTGGCATTCCTTTTCACTGAGCAGCAATTTGGCATAGTGACAAGATCTTAACTCCTGTACCCTGGGGCAATATGGTTCAGCATGAGACATGGACTGACCTCCTTGCAGCTGTGGGGGAAGGAAGGGAGATATGAGCAATGCCTTCTAGAACGCCTTTTGGGACCAAAGAACATCCTGTAGCACTGTTTAACTGTCCATGCTTTGTATGTGGCACTGCAAAACATAGCACTACAGAAAAGTTCCTCTTTGAAAGAAGAATATTTGTGTGGTCCTAAAAACAGTGTAAATGTAGTCGCACTCACTTTTTGTAATGCTGAAACAGTGTATATAGTACTACAAATGTAGTACTACAAATGTAATGTGTGTCCTTACCCTGAGTGGGATAGAGACTGGGAATATTAATGGTCAGAATTTAATCCTTGTAGCACATACCTTTCTCAGTCCAATTTCTGAGAGGTGCTCAACCACGAACACTCCTGACCTCAGTGGGAGGCAGATGTTCAGCCTCTCTGGGTATTTGGCCTTCCATATTTGGTATAAACACTTCTTGATCTTTCAGTAATGTCACCCTTTAAAAATAAAATTCTTACCTCTCACTATGCATAGAACACACTTCCAAACCTGCTACTCACATTGTCCCAGTGACTTCATTTAAATCCCTCCAAAAACACTAATTTCTGCTGTGTCACTGATGAGAAAAGAGTTTAAAAACCAACAGAAAAATCAGGCTAAGATAATGGATGTGTATACATAACATCCTGGGAAACCCCATGATATTATTTACTTTCATCTTCATTCTCTCTCCTCTCCTACCCTTCTGTGTATTTATGATCTTTTTTGCTGCCATGTTTGCATTTGGTTGGCAAGCTCTTTCTGGGACAGATTATATTGATAAATTTCTGTGTAAAGCTTTGCATACTTTTGAAGAATATGATGATATTAAATAATAATTATAGTTCTGCTGTAGTGAGTTATTGAGCTTCCAGATAATCTTTTCTTCACAAGCATGCGAAGTATGTATATATTTAAGAAAGTATTTAAGGGTAAAAAAAATTGCTTTGTGGCACAAATGAAGCACTCGATTGTACTCTGAATGCCTGCTTCCCATTGACTTCAATCAGACACATACATATCAGACCTCACCAATCTTAAAAAGGCTTTCACCCAGCAAGGACACTCCTCCAGAGAAGTAGATCGCACGTTTGAAAGAGCCACCTGGATACCACGTGAAGAACTGCTGCAGTACAGAAGAAAAACACCCACAAATCGCACACCGCTGGTTATGACCTATCACCCATCCCTTGAACCTGTACGGAAAATCCTCAAAAAATTGCAACCCATATTAGAAAAAGACCCTATTCTTAAAAAGATCTTCCCAGAGCCACCCATCCTAGCCTTCAGACAAGCACCAAACCTCGCCAACCTCATCACCAGAAGCAAACTTCCTCAAGCCCAGAACACACCAAAAGGATCCAGACAGTGCCATGACAAGAAATGCAAAACCTGCCCCCACATCTCCACCACCTCCACTATTACTATACCCCACAACAGACCCATCAGCATCCCAGGATCTTACAGCTGCACCTCCAGGAATGTAGTATACCTCATCCAATGCACCAAATGCCCTGATGGAAGATATGTAGGAGAGACCAGACAACAACTGCGCACCAGAATGAATGCACACCGGAAATCCATCAAAGACAGAAACACCCAATTACTGGTGGGGGCACATTTCTCACAGGAGGGCCACTCTCTCTCCAATCTCTCAGTCCTGATCCTCAAGGGAAATTTACACAACACTTCCCAGAGATGAGCCTATGAGCTCCATTTCATCAACCTGCTGGATACTAGAGATCAGGGACTAAACATAGACATTGGATTTTTGATACATTACAATCTGCCTGGCAACTGACTCCCCAGCCCAGCCCCTGGCTTGTTTACTTTTCATTCCATCCAGGAAGAGCACACACCAACTGCTGCAGCTTCCTTAGCCTGACGAAGGGTTTTTGAACCCGAAAGCTTGCTTAATAACTATTCTCCAACCATTTGGGTTGGTCTAATAAAAGATATCAAATTCACCCAAGGAACCTTGTTTGCCTATATCCTTAGACCAACATGGCTACAACCTAAACCCCTGCTACATATCAGACCATCATTTAATGATGTAATTGTTGACCACACAACTAGGAAGCTAAAAATGAACAAATGTTGCTGGAAATCTAACCTTTCAGTGTGGGGGGAAGGAGTCCTACTGATAATTTGAAAATAATTATTCAATATTCTTATAGTATATTTGCACTAATTACTAGCATTCTTCATTGCTAGCAACATGGCCCTTTTAAATCACCAGTAAAGGAAGGAGCAAATGAGTAACTTTGATAAAAGTTCATAAATCACACTGGTGTTAATTTACAAGTGGCATCTCAGCTGTCTACTGAAATTTAAAAATGTGCCCTAAGGACAGATTATTATGTAGTGACTGTTTTCTCTGCCCTAATGACTGCTGAATACAATTCTAAAATGTAGAGGTGTCACACAATCATTGAAGACCAAGTGCCCAGAGGTGAATAACTGGACATTGTCAGTATTTATTTGGACTAGATTGTAGAGCTGACATCATTCTTAAATAAGCCATTACAGTTAGTTGTGCAGACCAAGGACTAAACAGTTAGGCTCTAAATCATAATACTGTCTCTGAATCTCATTTCAGTGGGGAACTAAGCTACATAAGCCTGATACAGCACAAGAGAATAGACAACTGAACAAATTTTGTTTCCTCCAAATAGATCCTCCACATACAAGGAACCCTAGAGAATTAGATCCCTGAAGAGAAAAAGAAGAGAGTCATTCTATGGATAAAGATGGAACAAGGAAGTTAACAACATAACTATTGTTATTATTATTGCACTATTCAAAGAACTCATGCCTCTCTGAATCTGTTAGTCTGTAAGGTGTCACTTTGACCTGTCTTCTGCCTGACTTCAGACTAACATTGCTAACTACCTCTCCATTTCACTGTTGATCAACAACATTATAACATCTTAAAAACTGTGTATGTATGTGCAACAGGAAAGGGAGGTTTTGATGCAAGACTAGTCATAAAAAGGTAATCTGCACTAGCTCTCCTAATTTTTTAGATTTTATAACTGCCCTATTACTTTTAACATCTTTGGACTTATTAAGCCCTTTCTTAGCTTATAAACATGTAGATATTTTGGTTTTAAAAAATGAAAAGATGCTAGAAAATATAGAAAGCTTGTTATGTAAAAGGGGGCACTGAGAAGAGGGTCAGCAGCATGGTACAGAGCAAAGAAGGGGGACAATCCAGGCTGAGCTATGTGCCACTGATCTCCTGTGCCACTGCAGGCCAGAGCCAATCACACTGCAGACAAGATCCAGCCTATGGGTGGTAGGTTGCTGACCCATGACTTAGGGGTCAACCTACACAACAAGTTGTATAACTTGAGGATTAGGGCATTTGGTTGGGAAGTGGGAGGTGGTGCCTCAAATCCCTTCATACGGAGAAAGAATTTGTTCTCTCACTTCCTGGACAAGTGCTATAACCATTGTGTAAAAACGGGGCATGATCCCTTCTTCTTCAGAAATGTTCAGCTGTTGTCCTCAGAAGGAAAACGAAGTATTGTGAAGTACAGTTAAATAGATAATGGACAATAGTGAGCCTGGTGCCTGTGCCCCTGAGAGAGAGTTCAGACATAAGCCTGTGCTTAGCATCTCCTACTGGCTTCCCCACAGTGCCTCTGGCTTTTGGGAATTACCCTCTGTTGACACGTACCATGCACCATTCTCTATATATAGAACAAAAGTACTTCCAAAGAGTCTTGTTTGATTGTACAGAGATCCTAAGCACATAACTCAGTCAAATTAGTTTTCCTCTAGAGCAAGGAGCCTAGTACCTATGCTTAAAGAACCAATTTGAACCCTGGCCTAATTTACCAAACATATATCATTCTTATGCGGGCAGTCTAGAAACACAACTTCTGCTAACACCTTGGCCAAATACTGTTTTGAGGAATATCTAGCAAAGGGAACCATGACCTTAAGGCATTTCATATACTCCCACCAAGTTTCCTGTTCACTAGCTTGCTTGTTTCTCCAGCTGGTAAGGCAATAAAAGATCTAAAATTGCTTATTAGCTTTGGTATTCCCAGCCTAGATTCCAGTCCTAACTTGATCATATAGCAAAGTAATAAACTGCTGTCAAAATAACAAGCCAGTGAAAGATTCATATTTAAACTTGTATATTCATGTGTTGGTTCAGGTGATACTACTATCCCCAAGAGGACACTTGCTTGCCTATACACTAATGCCAGGAGCTTGGGGAACAAACAGGAGGAACTTGTCCTCCTGCTAAATGCAAATAACTATGATGCCATAGGGATAACGGAGACCTGGTGGGACTCCACCCATGACTGGGCCAGAGGTATAGATGGCTATACCCTGTACAGGAGGGATTGAGTGGACAAAAGGGGCAGGGGCGTATCTCCCTGTGTCAAGGAAAGCTATGCAACCCTGCAAGCTGACATTGGCACCCGTGGTGGACTTGAGACCCTTTGGGTTAAAATCCGTGGAGAACACGGCACTGGGGATACTATGGTGGGAGTCTACTGTAGACCCCCTACCCAGGGCCAAGATCTTGACCAGGAGTTTGCCAGGGAATTGGCTGAGGCCGTACGCTCCCAATGTATGGTTGTCATGGGAGACTTTAACTACCCAGACATCTCATGGGAGGAGCGCTCAGCCAAATCCAAATGGGCGCAAATCTTTCTCTCATGTGTGGATGACCTCTATCTGATGCAGGGAGTCTATGGGCCAATGAGAGGTAAAGCACTGCTCGACCTGGTACTGGCAACTAGGGACGACCTAATCAACAACCTAATGATTGAAGGGAAGCTGGGTGACAGTGACCACGAGCTGATCACCTTCACCACTCGCCATAAAGCTGGCAAGTCAGGCAGCAATACAGAAGTCCTTGACTTCAGGAAAGCTGACTTTGACAAGCTCAGGAGGCTTGTCAGTGAGGACGTAATGGGCCACAACCCGAAGAGGAGGGGAGGGAAGCTCAGGACGAGTGGTTGCTCCTCAAGGGAGCAATCCTGGATGCACAAGCAAAGTCTATCCTGTCTCAGAGGAAAGGCAGCAAAAGGGCACAGCAGCCCCCTTGGCTCTCCAGGGAACTAGCAGACCTCCTGCATCTTAAAAGGAAGACCTACAAAAAATGGAGGACTGGAACCACCACTTAGGAGGAATACTCTGCTCTGGCCAGGACCTGCAGACAGCAAACCGGAAAAGCCAAGGCTGCGATGGAACTCCAGCTAGCTACAAATATCAAGGACATTAAAAAGTCCTTTTATAGATATGTGGGGAGCCAGAGGAAAAGCAAGGGCAACACTGGACCCCTGCTAAACCAGATGAGACAACTGACAACAGCGATTGGAAGAGGGCCAATGTGGTGCCTATCTTCAAAAAAGGGAGGAAAGTAGATCCGGCAAACTACACACCCATCAGCCTGACCTCTACCTGGGAAAGGTCTTGGAAAAGATTATCAAAGAGGCCATCTTATACAGGCTAGCTGATGGCAAAATCCTGAGGGATACCCAGCACGGGTTTATTGCGGGTAGGTCTTGCTTGACCAATCTCATTTCCTTTTATGACCAGATGACCTATCACCTGGACAAGGGGGAAGAGATTGGTGTCATATATCTTGACTTTAAAAAAGCCTTTGATCTGGTATCCCATGATCACCTCTTGGCAAAACTGGCTAACTGCGGCCTCGACCTCACCACGAGCTGATGGCTAGGGAATTGGCTCCGTGGTAGGACCCAGAAGGTGCTGGTTGATGGAAGTCAATTGTCGTGGTGTCCTGTGACCAGTGGGGTCCCTCATGGATCTGTCCTAGGGCCTTTACTTTTTAACATCTTCATCAATGATGTAGACATTGGTGTCAGAAGGGGACTGGCCAAGTTCGCTGACGACACCAAACTCTGGAGTAAGGAGGGTGATCCTGGCAGATCTTGACAGGCTCATGAAATGGGCAGATGAGAACCTGATGGTGTTTAACACCAAAAAAATGCAAGATTCTCCACCTTGGGAGGAAAAACCTGCAGCACACTTATAGGCTCAGCAGTGCTATGCTGGCTAGCACCACGGCTGAAAGGGACTTGGGGGTGATTGTCCACAAGATGAACACGAGCCATCGATGTGATGCTGCAGCTAGTAAAGTGAGCAAAACGCTGGCTTGCATTCATAGATGCTTCTCAAGCAAATCTCGGGACATCATTCTCCCATTGTACTTGGCCTTGGTGAGGCCGCAGCTGGAGTACTGCATCCAGTTTTGGGTTCCACAATTCAAAAAGGATGTGGAGAAGCTTGAGAGAGTGCAGAGGAGAGCCACATGCATGATCAGAGGTCAGGAAAACAGACCTTATGATGAGAGGCTGAGAGCCATGGGACTCTTCAGACTGGAAAAGCGCAGGCTGAGGGGCGATCTGGTGGCCACCTATAAGTTTATTAGGGGTGTTCACCAGGATTTGGGGGAACATCCATTCACCAGAGCACCCCAAGAGATGGCAAGATCGAATGGTCACAAACTCCTCTGCAACCGCTTCAGACTGGACATAAGGAAGAACTTCTTTACTGTCTGAGCCCCCAAGGAATAGACTGCCACTGGAGGTGGTTCAAGCACCCACTTTGAACGCCTTCAAGACACTTTTGGATGTTTGTCTTGCTGGAATCCTATGATGTCTGCTGAATTCCTGCCCCTGGGCAGGGGGTTGAACTCGATGATCCTCCAGGGTCCCTTCCAGCCCAAATGTCTATGGAATCTATGAAACCTATAGATTATCCTTTGAACAGGTTAACACGTTTTTAAATAATGTATTTTCCTTTGCTATTGATATAATAACCTGTAGTCATGATTTGTTCCAGTGATATCACAATCTTGTTTTAGTAAGCAAAAATCACAGATATCTGAAGAATACTTTAAGCCTTAGGTAAGATTGGGCTAATACTAAAACAACACATCCCTAATAATGATATCTAAGGGCTTTGTTTCCACTTGTTGACCATTCTCAATGTAATGATGGTATAATTCTTAATGTAGACATTTTATATGAGTTAAAAGAATGAAAGTTTAACACATTAAATTTAACAAAAATGCACTGAGGTCTATGGCAGGAGACTTCACATATAACCAATAGCACAGCACAATCTTTCACATTTATGAAAGTATTTCCTTAGGTAACAAACACTTCAGCATCATTGGCATATTGGCTGAAATAAAAATAGCAAACCTACTGAGCTAAACTCTGAATTAGTCTACACATTTGTAAATTCAGAGTAGCTCTGATTAAGGGAAAACAGTTATTCCAGATATATTCTCCTCTTGTTTGAGAACATACTTCAGTTGATACTCATGTATGTGCTTCTGTGTGATAGGAGATAAGAGAAGGGGGAGGGAGCATGCTGCAAAATTTAGTCCAGCTGGAGGAGAGGCTGATCACAGGCAGCCAGTGTGGATTTACTAAGAATAAATTGTGCCAGATGAACCTGATTTCCTTCTCCAACAAGATAATTAGCAAGGTGGATGAAGAGAATGTAGCAGATATAATGCACCTTGACTTCAGTAAGGCTTTTGACAAAGTCCTACTTGACCTTTTATAAACAAATAGGAGATGTGGGCAGGACAAAACTACTATTAGATAGATAGACAACTATCTCAATAGCTGCAAACAAAGGGCAATTATAAATGCATTGACATCAGAATGGCAATAGGGCACAAGAGGAGTCCCACAGAGGTCTGTCCTGGGCCCAGTGCTGTTTATTGTGTTTATTAATTATTTAGATGCTGGAATTGAGCACATCTTGAGAAAATGTTTCATAGATGTCATAGATTTCATAGACATTAGGGGCTGCAAGGGACCTTGTGAGATCATCAAGTCCAGACCCCCTGCCAGAGTCAGGAATTCTGCAGGGATCAGATGATCCCAGCAAGATAAACATCCACATGCCTTCTGAATGAGTCCAGAGTAGGTGTTTGCATCACCTCTGGGGGGAGTCTGTCCCAGACCATGGACACTCGGACTGTAAAGAAGTTCTTCCTTATATTGAGTCTGAATCAGCCTTCTAGAAGTTTGTGGCCATTGAACCTACTTAGCCCTTGGGGAGCCCTGGTGAACAACTGTTCTCCCAGATCCTGATGCACCCCCCCTTTTATACTTATAGGCAGCCACCAAGTCCCCTCTGAGCCTTCTCTTTGCCAGGCTGAAGAGTCCCAAGTCCCTCAGCCTCTCTTTGTAAGGCTTGCTTTCTTAGCCTTTGATCATATAGGTGGCTCTCGTCTGGACTCTCTCAAGCTTATCCAAATCCCTCCCAAAGTGGGGGGTCCAAAACTGGATGCAGTACTCCAGCTGTGGCTTCACTAAGGCAGAGTAAAGCGGGAAGATGACATCCCTGGTTTTGCTCGAGATGCATCAGTAGATGTATGCCAGAATTTGGTTTGCTCTGCCAGACATGGCATCGCATTGGGGGCACATGTTCATCTTGTGTAGTCAATCAAGACCCCTAAGTCCCTTTTGGTCGCAGTGCTAACGAGCGTAGCACTGTCCAGGCTATAAGTATGATGCTGGCTTTTTCTCCCAAAGTGGAGTACCCTGCATTTCTCCATGTTGACTGCCATCAGATTTTGGTCTGCCTACTTTGCAAGTGTGTCCAGGTCAGCCTGTATCCCCAGTCTGCTTCCAGTGTGACCGCCTTCCCCCATAGTTTAGTGCTGTCTGCAAACTTTGCCAGTCCACATCTGATGCCTGAATCCAGGTCATTAATGAAGATACTGAAGAGTACTGGCCCGAGCACTGAGCCCTGGGGACTCCACTGGTAACCTTGTGCCACGTTGATTTGTTCTCATCAGTTAGTACCTTTTGGGTCTGACCCCGGAGTCAGTTCCCCGACCATCAACCATGAGATGGTCAAGGCCACAGTTCCCCAGCTTGGTTGTGAGGACATCATGGGAGACCAAATCAAAGGCCTTCTTCAAGTCCAGATCAATGACATCAACCTCATCTCCCTTGTCCAGGCAATGCATCACCTGGTCATACAAGGAGATGAGGTTTGTCAGGCAAGACCTTCCAGTAATAAAACCATGTTGGCTGGCTCAGTAGGTTGCCTTCTATTAGCCTGTTGCAGATGGATCCCTTGATAATTTTCTCTAAGATCTTTTCAGAGATGGAGATCAGACTGATAGGTCTGTAATTCCCTGGATCTTCTTTCTTCCCTTTCTTGAAGATTAGGACCACATTGGCTCTTTTCCAGTCTTCCAGTACATCACCGAAGCGCCACAAGCTTTCAAATATCTTGGCCATAGTGAATGCTATGATGTCCACCAGCTCTTTTAAGACTCTCGGGTGTAATCCGTCTACATCAATTGTGGACCCATATCTTGAACCCTGGTTCCTTTGCGTCCTGTCTGACAGTGTGACCCCCTTGGGTGGGTGGAAAACTGACACAAAGTAATCGTTTAGGAGATTGGCCTTTTCTTGTGTGTCAGACATCAGCTACCTCATTTGATCTCGCAGGGGGCTAATGTTGCTTTTGTTTTTCCTCCGACTTCCCACATATCTGAAGAATGACTTTTTGTTATTCTTAATTCCTGTGGCTAGCCTGAGTCTGGTTGCTGCTTTGGCTTTTCTGGACCGTTCCCTATAGGTATGGGCTAGTGCTGAGTAGTCCTCCATGGTGATGATTCCAGTTTTCTGTCTGATGTAGGATTCTCTTTTTTGTTTCAGGAGATCCAGAAGTTCCCTGTTGAGCCAAGAGGGCTTCCCTGCCCTCTGACTGTTGTGTCATCTGCAAATGACATAAAACTGGGATGGACAGCAAATACATTGTAAGACAGGAGTGCAATTCAGAAAGATCTTGACAGATGGGAAAGCTGGGCTGGAGCTAACAGGGTGAAGTTCAATGTTGGTATTTCAAGGGGCTACACCTTGGGAACAATAATAGAAATATAAATACAAAATGGGGGACATTCAGCTTGCAGAAAAGGCACTTAAGAGGGGATATGATAGGAGTCTTCAAATACCTGAAGGGCTGCCATAAAGAAAAGGGAAAATAGATTTTTTGTAGGGGTGCACTGATAGAGCTTTTTTGAGCCAATACTGATGGCCGATTTTTAACAAAACATATCAGCTGATACTAATCCGATTCTGATATGCAGCCCTGTAGCATGGAGAGCAGCGACTGTCTGGTAAGTGTGTTGTGGGGGAAGGGGTGGGAGGGAAGAAAAGGGTGTGGGGGGCAGATCAAGGCCCCTGTGTTGAGGAAGGGAGTGGGGGTAGTGCTGGGGCAGGCACTACATAGCCAGGGTGGGGCAGGGCACAGGATGGAGCTGCAGTTCGTCCGAGGGGTACAGATCCCACCACTGCATGCACCCTCGGAAGGCACGGGGGGGGGGGAGCATGCCCCCAGACTTTTGCACAGGGGAGGGCGGGATGCTACTGTGGGCTGGGCCAGGCGCAGTGCCAAGCTCTTCCTGGCAGGGGGCTGGGCTGGGCTGAGCTGAGCTTGGGGCGGGCAGCAGCAGCGCTGGGAGCGGGGGTTATAGTGAATTTTGGAGTGGCTCTAGGCCCCACAAGCCTCCTGCCCAGTACCACCTCCGCCTGCCTTGAGTACAGCCTGGCCCAACCCTCTGCTAGATAGAGCCTGGTGCTGCCCCTAGCCCCAGCCTGCAGTGGCAGCTCGCCCCGCTCTGCCCTGTGCACAGATCCAGGTATACACTCTTCCCATGCCCTCCTGGGGTGCGCATAGTGATGGAAACCGTTGCCCCCACCCCATGCCCCCAGGATGAGCCACAGCTCCGTCCCATGCCCCCCCCCTGCCCTGGTTGGGCAGCACCTACCCCTGACCCTGCCCCAGTGCCAACCCCACTCCCTCCCTCACTGTGGGAGCTTTGATCTGCCCCCCCCACATCTCTTCCCTCCACCCTTTCCCCCACAACAGACTTACCAGATGGACCCAGCTGCTCTCCAAGCTGCAGGGCTGCACTCCTGGCTGCCTGCATGCTGTGCTGTGGCTGTGCACATGAATGGGGCATTTATCAGCTACATTATCAGCCACATGAGCTAAAAAATGCCAACTGCCAATACACTCAATTTTCCTTATATTGGTGCTGATCTGATATGGGACTGATGTATTGGTGTATCTCTAATTTTTTGTTTTGCTGCAGAGACCAAGATATGGACTAGTGGGCTGAATTTGCAGAAAAGTAGATTGAGATTGGATATCAGGAAAAAGTTCTGTACTGTTAGAATGGTGATACAGTGGAACAGACTGCCTAGGGATTATGGAATCTCTATCACTGAAGGTGTTCAAGAAGAGACTGGATAAGCATTGGTCAGTGATGAACTAGGAGTAGCTATGTCTATGCTCTAGGATGGGTATTTCCCATATTTCCAGTTCGTTGGGCTTTGTTGATTGCCACATAGGGCCAGAAAGGATTTTTTTTCTACTCCTGCTGTTACATGTGAGGGGAACAGTGTGGGGAGAAGTGGGAGGGGTGGGTGTTTGGTTTTGCTCTGCTCAGAAGTACGGGAGGTAAGCCTGCAGCCAAAGCCGGGGATTTTGACTGGGGTATACTAATGGTCATGCTAGGACTAGAATCCACAGATTCCTGGCTAGAACGCCTTGCCCCTCTGTTCATGGTTAGACCAACTGCCATATCTGGGGTCAGGAAGGATACTACCCCATGGTTAAATTGGTAAGGAGTGTGGTGCTTTTTGCCTTCCTCTGTTGCAGGGGGCATGGCCCTCTTCCTTGGATCTCTCCAACATATTTTCTCTCCCTTCACAGCAGCAGACCATTGGCCGCCAGTGTCCTCCTCTTTTCCCTGTGGCAGGTTAGTGTGTTATGTTTTGTGGTTGTGGCAGGGTTGACTATGTAATTAATAGGTTAGATGATGGATTTGTATAGGATGGTTTGGATAGGGATGATACTGCCTCAGGCTGGCCGATTGGATTAGATGACCTCTGAAGGTCTCTTGCAGCCCTATTTCTCTATGATTCTATGATATAAATATAAAAGAAATACAGTAAAAGTTCTGTTAACCAGCATCTTACAAGCCAGCATGCTCAATTAACCGGCATGCCGGCTTGTAAGATAAAGTGAAACCGAAGGTGTCCACCGTTTCTCCAAGGCCCCATGGCCTGGGGGCATAACAGGCTGTGTGGGGCCTGCCTCCCTGTCCTGCTGGGCCCGCAAGGCCTGCAGAAGGGGTGGCAATGCCGCAGAAGGAACAGCGATGCCATGGGAGGGGCGATGGGATGCCCCAGATGCAGCGGGAGAAGTGGTGGCCTGGGCCGCTCAATTAACCAACATATTTTGGTTACTTGAGCTTTTACTGTACCTTTATACAGTACAGTAACAAAGCTTTTACTCTACCTTTATACTGACTATGACAAGTTTACTAAGAAAAAATCCTTAGAAGACAAAGGTGACGTTTCCACAGTCTTATTCATAGCACATTCACAGAAATGAGCAAAGCACTGTTTACAACACATAACAAAATGGAGCAGCTTCAGGAGAAGATTATCTTCATCTTTCCTGAAGATTTGAGCTCCTTACTAAACATGAAAAAAAAAGACAACCCCAATCAAGAAAAAAAAATCATTAACCCAAATATGTAGAACACAATTTTATTTCCTGCCCATCAGAGAATAATTTAGAAGAACTGGCTTAGTGCTTTTGCATTAGATAAAGTTCATCACAGAGCAATATAGTTAGCTACAGAAGAATTCAGTACATAAATAAATCACGTGTGTACTCCAGACACTCAATGTTTATTGGTAGTTCAAGTTTATTGAGCTTTGTGATATTAGGTGATATCAAATAAAATTCAACATGAAAGCAATATCAAATGTGTGGCTCAGTGTACAGAGTGAAATCCAGAGAGATAGACGGAGGAAAAGGAAACACAAGAGCTCTCTCACCCTCCATTCTCTTTTCTTTTATTGGTAACTTCTGCTGTAAAGATAATCTTTCCATTTGCTTTTTCTAATTCTAATGTATCATATCCTCCTTTTATTCCACCTTCCAACTATCATTTCTGTTGTGGGGGCCAAGACTATTATCCATTTAACACTTCTCCTCCTACTTATTAATCAGCCATAAAATCTAATCTGGTCCTGATCTGTGAAAGTGCTGTGCACTCACAACTGTAACTGAAGTCAATGGGAGTTAAACCTTGAACATAACAATTGCTGTAAAAATAGTAAGCGTTAAAAATTGTAGTCTTTTTATCTCTCAAATTTGGGGCCTAAATTTAATAGATACACCTGAAAGTTTTATCCTTTAACTATCTGTGTCAGAGTTCCAAACTGCAAAATGGACATAATAATATAATTTACTCTTGCAGTCTGTCATGAAGATAAGGTACTCAGTACTATTCCTACATTCGCTATAGCTCATGAAGAAATGAATAATTTTATACAAGTAGAATGTTTGGATCGCCTGCAGCAAATAAAGCAGTGAGCCACACAATGAATTATGCAATAAAACAATAAATAAAAGGAAATATTCATTAGCTTTTTCATGACCACCATCCTTTCTTGCAGGGGTTTAGGTTGTAGCCGTGTTGGTCTAAGGATATAGGCAGACAAGGTTCCTTGGGTGAATTTGATATCTTTTATTAGACCAAACCATCCTTTCTTAGCACTGAATGAGGTGGAATTTGTATTTAATATAATATGTTATCACATAATTAAGGAAAATGTGATTGAATTAAGGTTGCAGGAACAATGTCATTAGTGGACCAAGGAGAATTAAAGAAGAGAAAAAAAATAGCAGCTAAAATTTACATATGACAGGTAAATAGTTAAGACATATTTATATGTTTGCTAAATTTCAGCAATTAATTTTTGACATAACATGCTATAATCATCACATTAAAGCAGCACCTCAACATCATTAAATCTAAGATATTCAGAGGAACATCAATATTTGCATTTAACCACAAACTTTCTTCTTAGTGTTTATGAAGGGGAAACAAGAATTGATTTTCTTGCTTATTTGAAGACTCGAGACTCCATTGAAAAACATTCTATTTCCAATATATATCAACAAGTAGACCTCAGAGCTTTTGCCATATGTCTAGCATTTAACAGCATAACACTATGGGTACTAACAATAACTAACTGTCTATTAACAACATCATATTCTCATTTTATGCAGAGTAGTCTGTTGCTCATAGACACTTATGATCTTCCTTTTAGATGTGCTTTCTATCCTCAGCTTGCACCTTAAGTAATTTCAGCATTCAAGTTTAAGAAATTTTCAGTACCATTTAAATAGTTTCAAATAATATAATGGTCTATAATATTTACAGGCTATGAAGTTTTGAGCCAATCCTTTTAACCCTGGAAGTGTTCCTTTACTCATAATTTTGTAAAAGTACCAAGATCTCACCCTGTGAGTAGTTCCATTGAAGTCAATGGGAGTGCTTTTAAGTAAGGAGATATTTATTTGCAGAAGGACACCCTTTGGCCACCAGCATTATGCCATTATATAAAGGGTGCTAAGAAAAAGTCCAATACTGTAAGATACTAAAGCACTTGATTCCAGGATCAAGATCCTGAAGAACTTTTCCAGGTGCCTTTCCCCAATTAATAATGAATTAGTAATGGATAAATGTCAAAAGACATATTAGTTTAGCTTGCTTCAGAAAAATATCTAAAATTCAGTTGTTTATCCAAAACTTGTTCTGGTATCAGTTTGGCAATCTCATAAGAACAAGTATTCTCTTGATATATCAAATACTTTGTGGTTTAGGACAAAATATAAATACCATGACATTTTTCCTTCCCTCTCTCCCCCAGCTTAGTAGCTATAAAGATAGACAAGGAAGTAACTCCCCCCCCCCCCCAAAAAAAAAATTAAAAAACCAAAAACAGAGCACAAGAAACTGAGTGAAACACCCAATCAGTGCAACATTTTTAACCTCAAAAAATGAGCATAGATTCATTTCAAGTTTGAAATATTTGTCTCAGTGGCTTATTTCTTTCTTAAGTTGTTACTCATTTCTTGTACAGATATGTTAAAAGTATGACATCAACAGCAATCATAAACAGCAATCTTGGTTACTATTCTTGGCTTTAAGCACTGACTTAAATAATGAGAATAAAATTCATAAGCTCGTGCCTGATACATACAATAGAGTATTTCCCATTTCTAAACAGAATTTAAAGTCAATATCAATGTTATTTTTTCAGTTTAAATTACAGCAAATGCACTTTACCTAACCTACAGTTCTGCATCTGTGCTGCCAGTCATTAAAACTTTCAAGTTAATTTAAATTGCTAAATCTCATTCAAATATAGACAAAACTCAAATGTCAACGCTCATTTTTTTGCCCCTGTGCTTCATACTCAGCTGCTCTCTCAGTTTTATTTTTACTAGTGCTCAAAAAGAAGTAATACATTGAGGTCAGTTAGCGCACACACAGTTGTTCACAAAGTTTACTTACCCTCTGACCCTCTTTCCCAGGTGGACCTTGGGGACCTTCAGGCCCTGGCAAACCCTGCAAATATAAACATTAGTAAATATAACATTTCAAGTTAATCTTAGCTTCATTTATCTCATCCTGTAATGACTCTGTGTAACCGAAAATAACTCACAAGTTTTAGAGCCAGCTGCCAAGGCAAAATGTTCGTTACTGATATAGATTTACTTCAATTCTGGATGATATTATGTTGAAGTGTAAAAAACTGTAATAATGATAATTATTACCACTATTGTACCACATTAGTTAATGGAACAGACTATTTTGTGTCTGAAAATCAGTCAGCTTGTCTATACTTTTTCCTCTCTTTGTCAAGCAGTGCTGTACTGACACATGTTCTGGACATGGTAGCTCCCAAGCAGAAAACAGTGCAGCAACATTTGTACAGTACTTCACTGAGGCTAATTAGTCCTGTGGCAAGGTACAGCTAATTAGCATGCCCAAATTGCCACACTGCCAAATTTCTGTTTTAGGAGGTAGGCATGCACAGCCACGTGGCAAGTTCCAGCATGGTGCTGCCTCGCATGATATTTTTGATGTATAGACATAACCATTATTAAATGAGTTTATAAATTATTTAACTGTGATTTTTATATTGTTACACATCTTGTGAAGTCAGCATGTCACATGATAATTGCCTATAAGTATTAAAGAGAGCCATTCAGACTAAATATAGCACTTAGCTCTGTGACTGATTCCATGCAGGCGAACTGCTGAGCTCATGCAGAGCTACACTGCTGAGTTCAACAGTAGGATCTGGTCTGTGAATGACAAGTTTCAGGATTAGGGCTTTATGTTTGGGAGGATCTTTAACCTAAAGGTATTCGGTGCATGAGGACAGTATAGACATAAAATCATTACAGAAAGACTCAAGACTAGGAGCACTTAGTTTTCACAACTACAGAGCTGTTTTCTTATATTTCCACAACAGCTTATGACTCATCAATCATTCTGGAACTCATGCATTTTTTAAAATGACTTTGAACAGCAATTCAGTTTCTCATACATCAAAACAAAAGGTACAAAATGAGCTTCAAAGCAATCAACACAAAAGAGAAGAGTTGTACTTTATTCAGTTAAAATAAAACATGCACTTGACTCAGAGTTTTTATAACTTTTTATGGAAACACAAAATTAAGAAAATGTGTCTATTCTATTTAATCTTTTAGTACAATACCACAGTGCAATGTTAGATGCTTAAATGTTTACATTGCTCAGAGTTGGCCATTATTTGAGTTTCAGCATCATAATCTTTTGCCCAATCCTGCACACCTTATTCAGGATAAACATCCTTTTATCTAGATAAAAAGTGCAGGACAGGAGCCATGTTAATCCCAGTTTTCTAAAGTTTGGTGGCACAGAGCCAGTTTGCGGGATGGATCCTTTGTGGGGACAGTGAGTGTTGGTGGGTCCCAAGCACCCAAATCAGGTCCCGTGCCACCTCTGTCTAACCCCACAAAACAATATTTGGCCCTGCACACCTAGTTCAGACCCCACACCACCTCGGCCCAGCCCTATGTGTCCTGATCGGGCTCCATGCTGCCTTGGCCCTGCTGCACCTGCCAGGATCCTGCCCTGCATTTTCCCAGCCCACATACCCAAGCTAGCATGCAGGACAACACTTTCTGGTCCGCTCAGCTCCTCACAAGTCCAGAAATTTGGCAGCAGAGGAGTGGCAACTAACACTGCCAAAACTCTCCTACCACCAATTACCTGGACCCATAGGGAACATGCAAGGCCATATGACATGACAGCATTGGATGCATCTGGCCCATGACTAGAGTTTGAGCACCCATGTTGTAGGAAATGAATTTTAAAATAATGAACTATACTATGGGGGATAAGACTAAGAAAATGATGAGGGTGTTTAAATTGAAAGCTCAGATACCTTCAAATAATGGTATCCCTTGATTAAAATGATGTTTGAATACATATTTTTAAATGAAAAACACCAAGCTCACCCATTTTCCTATTTCCATCATTTTTTATTTTCCAAGTCTCAAGAGTCGGGGAATTCCTCATAATTTTATTAATTCACTACAGGGTATTTCTTCCTATTACTCAAATTTAAACTATTAACAAGTTTTTATCTGAAACCTTTTTATACCAGCTACAAACTGAGTTTCCATTTTCTACACTCTGTATTATTGGTTGATGATATTTAGCTGTCACAAGGGAATTAGTATAAAGCTGATAGAACATAGATGATACCAAAAACTTTTTTGCATGTTCAAGAGATCATTCTGTGTTAACAGTAGTTTAACAACTTAGTTTACACATTTGCAAACACAGGTGTATGTGTGTGCGTGCGTGCATGCGTGTGTAGCAGGGCTGTACGAAACACCATCGTTTCATTTCAATGTCTGTTTTGCCATTTAAAAGAGACTGTTTCATTTCATTTTATTTTGAAGCACTGTCCCGTTTCATTTTGTTGAAACTGCTTCGCTGTTTCAATGGTTCACCCAGAGTCTATAACGGGGAATCATGAAAATGCCTAAAACTTTGTCATTTGTTGCCTGATTTGGATGAAATTGCAGGAATGGTAGCCCCTTCTGAGGGCATGAATTCTGCCAAGTTTCAAGGAGATAGTTGCAGAGGTTTCTCGGAAATTGCACCTCACAAAGTCCTGAAAGCAAAACTCATGACACTTGCTGGCAGCAGCAGCCTCCTGTCATCCAGGCGCAGATCTGGGGGCCTGCACCCCCGGGAGGGCTATGGGGCTATGCTGGACTCCTCCCAGGGATGTGGGCTCCTGAACCTACGCCTGGATGACAGGAGGCTGCCGCTGCAGCCTGGGACCAGTGCTGGGCGTAGCCCACCCCCAGTGCCAGGCTCCATGGCGCTCAGCCCAGCAGCGGGAGGTGGGCAGGGCCAGGGCTGTGCTCCACCTCCCGCCGCCAGCCTGAGCTCCATGGGGCTGTGGAGCTGCTCAGAGCACAGCCTGGCAGTGGGAGGCGGGCAGAGCTATGGCTGTGCTCTGAAAATTCTCTATTAGAACCCCCAAACAAACGAGCTTTGTATCTTGTCCAGTAAGGGTAGGGACAGAAATTACACATAAACTGGTATAAATGATCAGAAACTGGTTCAAATATGTAACACAACAGACATTCAATGCACATAAACTGCTTCCAAAATCATCAAAACTAATTTAAGATAAACCTGAATGGATGTAGCATCAGACTTAACTGATTTAGATTAAATCAGTTTATTGAACTTCTGTCCCAGATTCCCTCCAGATTCAAGTTATTTTACAATCCCCTAGAATCCCAAGATGTTTTGTACCTCCACAACAACCTGCCCCTGCAGGGTGGGCAGGATAGCCTTGGCCCAAGATGTCTACTCCAGCAGAGCAGAGAGGCATGGTCTAGTAACCCCTGGCTTCTGGCCTGAGCCACTGCAGGCATGTGGCTGCAACTCCAGAATCAAAAATGTCTGTTCACTTGCTTATCAATTCAACCTACACTTAGACTAACCTGTGAAGACTGAATTGATTCAGCCTTAGGTTTTTTGACTGTGTGTACTTAGCCTACAGGGTGCACCACAGGCTGATGCCCTTAGTTATATTACTGATGGTCAGTGACTTCACTGGAACAAGTTGATCTCCCAAGGGCTCTTTAAGGAAAAGGCACTGAGTACATAAAGTCACACCTCTTTTAAACAGTGTGATGTGCCATGGAGGAAAAAAAATCAGAAAAGAGTGTGTCCAGAAGTAATTTTAAAGGAAAAGTAGAGAAAAAATAAGGAGTGTGAAAAGGAAGTGAGATCTCAGAGATGAGGCAGTATTTTTTACTGGACTAACTTACATAGTTGAGAGAAGTGTCAGAAAAGTTTTGAGAGACTAAGTACCCTTTGTCTGGTCTGGGAAAGAAAGAATTATATTCTAAGACAAAACAATTCCTTTAGTTTAACCTGATTTTGTCAATGAATTTGGCCACTTGTAGGTGAACTGGGCAGTTATTACTTGTGGAACAAAGAGAAGTTAACAGAAACAGCTACAGAAAATGCTGTAGAGGAAGAAGTAATTTTTTAAAACTGTCAAGTTAATACATATCTTCACATACTGTAAATCTCAGCCTCAGCAGGA
>NW_005841864.1:3166649-3169682 GCF_000455745.1 Alligator sinensis
ATCTATCATTTTATTACTTTTAACTGGTTTGCCTCCATGACACCACAGTTCCCAAACATGTTTCAGGAGCTATTATTAAATATCTACATATGGATTTGTTAAATGTCTTGAATAAATCATTAAAATGTGTGTGGGTTTCTCATACTTTAGTTACTGACAACACAAAAGTAATTGTTAACATTTTTAGTTGATATGCCACAGGTTAATATTTCTGGCAAGCAACTGGAGACAAGATTTAAGAGGATTTACTAAACCTAGGATGAGAGAAGAGAAATGTGTTTGGCAATCATGGAAATATGCAACTTACAGTTCATCCCAGTTAAACAGTTTTAAGTTTCAGAGTTATCAGTTGAAGTGTATTAGATTGCATATAACCCTTCCATTAGAAGCAGCTTACTACAGGATAAAGGCGAAAATCCTGTCACGTGACCATTCAGCTACAAAAACATTTACACTGATTTAACAGGTATTTGAAAATGTTTTAAAAACCACAGCAGATGCCTGCCTAGTAGATTTAATAGTTCAAATTAATTGCATTAGAACATGTTTTATACAAAGGCAACACACTAAACATAACTTTTAAGTCAATTAAGAAGAGCAGCTGAAATGGAAGAGTGAAGTTTCTTAAAGACATTATTCATATGACTTCCCCTGGAAACTTGCAATTGATGCCAAACTATAGTTCAACAAAAATATACAAGCAAGTGTATTCTAAGCATTCTAGAAGTTATTCAAGAATGTGTCTGATCTTTTTTAAATAAAATATTGGACAGAATCCCTCTGTACTCTTAGTATTGTTGAAATGGATTCTATGCATGTAACAGGTCTTTCTTGGGGCCAGTCCGCTCACCTGTTTCTGGGCCAATCGCCCATCTCCTCACCTACCATGCCTTGATGATACATAATTATGTTGTTAATTAGGCGGGAGGCTGCCCATTCTTGCCTCAATGCCAGGGGGTACTATCTGCGGCTCCATTCCTCCCCTACACTGCAGCCCAAGCCTTGCAGGTACTATCCACAGTTCTTAATGTCACTGGCCCAACACTGCGCCCCAGAATCCTCCAGTCCAAACCCCAGCTGGATCCCTCCAATCAGGCAGCCTACTCTGCCCTCATTTTGGGCTATCTAGTTCCCCGAACTCTTCTCCCTCTTGGATGTGGCCCCCCTGGGACCTTTGGCCACACAGGCCCTGGCCTCACCTCCAAGGATAGTCAGAAGTCCAGGCCCTTAGCTCTGGGCGTCCATCGTGGTGGGCCCCTGGCCCATTTGACCCTTCTCGTCCTGGCCCCAGCATTGACCAGTCGAGGGTGTTTCAAGTCAGACTTCTGATCCTCTAGCCCACTCTCCAACCTGGGTCCACTGTCTTGGCCCTACTATTGGGTAACCCACCGGTTGTGGGAGCTGGGGTTATTAGGGCAACCCTGACACGCCTTTCACCAGGGTGGTAACTGGCCTGGTATTTCCTGGGTACTCCCACGCCACTGGGAGCCCCACCAGGCCACCCACTCCTGGCAGGGTGCAGTTTTAGGTCATGCCCAGGACCAGGAGCCTCCAAACCATCCCCTTAAGCTCCTGCCCTTACCTTCAGAGTTGTTGCTGCTGCAACTCAGCTAGGCAATGTTTCTGCCTGACTGGCAGCAACAGACTGCAGCCTTTATGGACTAGGTTCTCAAAATGGCTGATGCCATCAGGCACCTGCTGACCCAGCCCTTAAAGTGGCAGGCACCAACAGTGCCCTGCCACAGTGCACAACATAGTTTGTTCATTAGTGCATATAATAAATGTATTTGAAATATGGAAATGCTTCACATCATGAGAACTTTGTCAGATAATTCACTTTTAAAATTAAACACACATCTCTTTTTACACATTTTATTCCTTGTTCTGACACTGTCAGATTCATAAGAACCACCTTCATAAGAGCCCATGCTAATTAGCACTGCTGAAGATGGGTTCAATTAACCCACTCCCATGCTAATTTACCTGATTGAAGCACTGTGTACAGGTGACTACATTACTTCTGGTTGATGAAATAGCTACTATGATTATATTATACTCAAGAGCAACACTGCCAGGCACAGTATTTTAATAGTTTAAAGCTGAAACATGATGCCTAAAATCCAACTAAGTAATAGACATGTAATATATAGAAGATAGTTTGGTCTAAAAAGTCTCACTTGATAATGTAAGAAATTATTATTTTTCTATATTTGACATATGATTTTATACTAATAAAAGGCAGCACCACTCAATTGTCATGACAATTCCCTGACTTTGCAGTTGAGCTATGGTGTATTTCTGAACACAAGGGTTATTGATTTTTTTAAATTTAATAGATTTCATAGACATTAGGGCTGGAAGGGACCTTGGAAGATCATCGAGTTCAGCCCCCTACCCCAGGGGAAGGAAGTCAGCTGGGGTCACAGGATCCCAGCAATATAAAGGTCCAATTGACTCTTGAAGGAATCTAGAGTAGCTTCTCGCACCACCTCTGGCAGCAGTCTGTTCCAGGTCTTGGGGGCTCGGACTGTAAAGAAGTTCTTCTTTATGTCCAGCCTGAAACGATCTTGGAGAAGTTTGTGACCGTTTGACCTTGTTAATTTGAACACCACTAAACAAAATAAATTCTTATTCACATGCCATGGAAAAACGGAGCAAAATTTGCTCCTCTCTATTTTCCTTTACAGATGAATCAGTAATGCTTGTCATCATGTACTGGACTTGATAAAGTGGCATGAACAAAGTTTCTAACCTGCATAAATATACTCACTAAACAGTGCTTTTCTTTGCAAAGACTGCAGGTAGAATACTATTAATTTGTACAAATGATTCCAAAACTGTACAATTACAAAGAGAGCAATTATAAAGAGAACGTTTGCTGGCCTTTCACAACATGCATTAGGGCTTCCCAAAATTGCCTCAATAACACTCAAGACTACCACAGACCTCACAGATAAACAGATAAGATATAGTGAGTACGGTTTAATTAGGCCTCAGCTTTACTCTATGAAGAGCAGATCATCAACACTCTTT
>NW_005841864.1:3169713-3207364 GCF_000455745.1 Alligator sinensis
CAACCTATTTTGAAAAGTTTTCCTTCAGCCATGTCTTAACCCTGAGCTCATCCCAAATCACTGCTGGGACTTCCCCTCATAAAGGTTAAGGGATATGACTCTCAAGGTGCAAGAGAGGAGCTCTTCCAGTGTAACGGGTATAAATACTTCCCTCCTCAGTTACATGGGTAGGTGAGCTGCTCCCCTAGGCAGCACACAATTAGCTTTTGTCTTAGGACATGGCTTCTTTGTCATCTTGACAATCTTAAAAAAGGATAGGGTGGGGAGAGGTTAAAGCTAATCCTTTTCTTTTCCTGTCTACAGGACAAAGCCAAGTGCTCCACACAGAGTCTATGGGGACCCCACTCTCACTGTACAATTTGGCTGAAATAGGGACAGATTATAAACCTAGCCCTGGTGCCACCTCACTTCTTCAGTCAAATCTGCTAGCTCTCAGAGAAGCATGTTGTATACTTTAAAGGATGCTGAAACTTGTTCTCAATCCATCAAGCTGGATGCTGTACTGCTCCAGCAGAGCAGGCTGCCCCTTCACATCCCCACTTTGTACTACAGAGAGACACAGTCTGTGTAGTCTGGGCCAACCAATCAGGGCTGCACTGTGTGTATGGTCATCTGTCGCCAGGCAGGCTGGGGAGCCTGTAAATGCTGAGACATGTTCAAAGGGAGCCCCTTGCTATTCAGCAGCTCAACATTCAAGTGGCTGTTCAGGGGTCTTTGGGTAAGTTTTTCTACCAGGAAAAAAACCTGGGAGAACTCTCCCATGTCATTTGAACATGTGTAATAAAATACATCAGATTTACCCAAAGAACCTTGTCTGCCTATGTCCTTAGATTAACATGGCTACAACCATACCTCTGATTGTAAGTATCTTCTGCATTTAGGCTAGGGACAGACATTCAATAAGCCTTAGCCTGAAGTGATTCAATCTTTGCAGGTTAGTCTAACCTGGCTAAGCTAAACTGGTTTGTAACCTCACAGACATCCCCTCTGGACTGAAAAATTCAGGCACATGCCTGCAGTGGTTTAAGCCAGAAGCCGGGAGCACTAGAGAAGACCTCCCTTCCCTTCCACAGAGCTTAGCTGAGGGGGTGTGTAGCCAGGCCCCAGCAGGATACACTGATGTTCCCGTCCCTGTCCCCCACTCCTGAGCAGCACAGCAGTGAATGGTGAGTTAGGGGTGATAAACATTTATCAACCCATTAAGAAAACAAAGCCTTTCTCCATTAGTTCAAGCTCTTCTTAAACAGCTCTTCCAAGGAAGGATACCACCAGCTACCTGTTGATGAGCACCAAAAAGCCTGTCTGCCTTTGTCGTCTCCCACAGCATGGACTGTAGCCAGCATATGGTCTGCTAGGTAATGCTGAGATGTGTATGGCAGAGGGGCAGGGGGAATAATCACTGTTTAGCAGGAAGAAGCCAGGCAGACACTTGCAGTCTCTGCCAGAGCTCCAGCGAGGGATCAGAGGGGAG
This sequence comes from Alligator sinensis, assembly GCF_000455745.1. Lineage (NCBI taxonomy): Eukaryota > Metazoa > Chordata > Crocodylia > Alligatoridae > Alligator > Alligator sinensis. The sequence continues at coordinate 3,171,185 of NW_005841864.1, forward strand.
AGACCAGCCCTGCTGTGGACCAGAGAACCCCGCTCAGCCCAGCAAGCATGCTGGGATGCTGGAGAAGTCTGGTTTATGTTAAACCAGCAAAGGGTCTGGGACAGACATTGCATAAACCAGTTTGACCAAAATCAGTTACAACTGATACTACATTCAACCAGGTTTATCTCAAACAGGTTTCAGTCATTTTCAAAGTGGTTTATGTGCACTGAACATCTGTTCTGTTACAGGTTTAAACCAGTTTCTGATCACTTAAACCAGTTTATTTGTAATGTCTGTCCCTAGCCATCAGGCTCCACAAGGACAAGTGCAAAGTCCTGCACTTCTGACTCAAGAAGTCTATGGGCCAACGAGAGGCAAAGTGCTGCTCGACCTGGTACTGACTACTGGGGATGACCTAGTCAGCGACCTAGTGATCGATGGGAAACTGGGTGACAGAGACCACGAGCTGATCATCTTCACCATCTGCCGAAAAGCTGGCAAGTCAGTCAGCAACACGGAAGTCCTTGGCTTCAGGAAAGCCGACTTTGACAAGCTCAGGAGGCTTGCCACCGAGGCCCTAAGGGACCATGACCCCAGGGAGAGGGGAGTTCAAGAAGAGTGGTTGCTCCTCAAGGGAGCGATCCTCAATGCACAAGCTAAGTCTATTCCATCTCGGAGGAAAGGCAGCAAGAGGGCACAGCAGCCCCTCTGGCTCTCCAGGGACCTAGCAGACCTCCTGAGGCTAAAAAGAAAGGCCTACAAAGGATAGAGGATGGGAGTCACCTCCAAAGAGGATTATTCTGCACTGGTTGAACCTCATGAGATTTCTTTTGGTCCAACCCTCCAATTTGTCTAGGTGCCTTAACCAGCCATTAAATGCCCTATGTGACCTTGGGACAGTCAATTTGTCTTTGCCCCAGTTCCCCATCTGCAAAAAGGAGTTGATCATACTTCCATTATGCCCTTCTTTATTCTCTTCAGATTATTACTCACCATCAGGGGAAACAGAATGAAGCATGAGCTCCCATCTCAGCTGGAGTTTGAGTACTACTGTAAAATAAATACCTAGATTGAGTGTGCTTTGGTGCAGAATATGACTTTGGACAGCATTTAACACACAGGATGCACATGCTTACTGCCGTGCAAATAAATAATAGGAAAACATTTCCGCAGGGGTGTGCACGGAGTAGATTGTGGCTCTGCCCCAGGCCCGAGCCCCATGCTTTTGCCACTCCACAATCCTAGGGTCTCCGTGGAGATCGGCTGGGACCCGACGTGAGCAGAGTGCATGGACAAGCAGACAGGATGGGGACACACAGGGAGTTTTCTTGAACTGCTGTGCCGTGGGGACAGGGTGAAGGGGGTGGGGTGCTGACCCACCTCACACCAGCTCAACAAAACTCCTTATACTGCCCACAAGGCCAAATAATTGCCTCCCCCTGAGATAGTCTCTTCCCCCTTTCTCTCATTTCCATAGACCCCAATGCTGCAAAAACTTTATCACATACTTAATTTACTGCATTCTGGGTATCTCCACTAATGCAGAGTCTATGCAGAACTTCCCTTATGTACGCTCAGTCCAGGGGGCATCTTTCACCATGCAAACTTCTCGCACACCTTTGGCCTTTAACAGCAACAAGAAAAGTCTACTAGAAGTATGAGCCCAAGCTCTCAACATTTCATAGACATTAGGGCTGGAAGGGACCTTGGAAGATCATCGAGTCCAGCCCCCCGCCCAAAGGGCAGGAAGTCAGCTGGGGTCATAGGATCCCAGCAAGATAAGCATCCAGTTTCATCTTGAAGGTGTTCAATGAAGGCGCTTGAACCACCTCCGGTGGCAGGCTGTTCCAGACCTTGGGGGCTCGGACAGTAAAGAAATTCTTCCTTATGTCCAGCCTGAAACGGTCTTGTAGTAGTTTGTGACCATTCGACCTCGTCATCCCTTGGGGCGCTCTGGTGAACAAACGTTCCCCCAGATGCTGGTGGTCACCCCTGATAAACTTATAGGTGGCCATCAGATCACCCCTGAGCCTGCGCTTTTTCAGGCTAAAGAGTCCCAGGGCTCTCAGCCTGTCATCGTAGGGTCTGCTTCCCTGACCTCTGATCATGCACGCGGCTCTTCTCTGGACTCTTTCAAGCTTCTCCAGAGAAGAGCCACGCGCATGATCTAGGGTCAGGGAAACAGACCCTACCATGACAGGCTGAGAGCCCTGGGGCTCTTTAGCCTGAAAAAGCGCAGGCTCAGGGGTGATCTGATGGCCACCTATAAGTTTATCAGGGGTGACCACCAGTATCTGGGGGAACGTTTGTTCACCAGAGCGCCCCAAGGGATGACGACTAGGTCGAACGGTCATAAACTACTACAAGACCGTTTCAGGCTGGACATAAGGAAGAATTTCTTCACTGTCCGAGCCCCCAAGGTCTGGAACAGCCTGCCACCAGAGGTGGTTCAAGTGCCTACATTGAACACCTTCAAGATGAAACTGGATGCTTATCTTGCTGGGATCCTATGACCTCAGCTGACTTCCTGCCCTTTGGGCAGGGGGCTGGACTCGATGATCTTCCGAGGTCCCTTCCAGCCCTAATGTCTATGAAATCTATGTAATGTCTATGAAATTTAGGACAGAGCAATCCCATGTACTGGTACAAGCTGGGGAGCAGCAGGCTAAGCAGCAGCTCTGTAGAAAAGACCTGGGGGTTGCAGTAGACAATTAGCTGGATATGATTCAACAGTGTGCCCTTGTTGCAAAGAAAGCTAACAGCATACTGCTTTAATAGGAGCATTGCCAGCACATCGAGGGAAATGCTTCTTCCCCCCTCTTTGGCACTAGTGAGGCCACATCTGGAGTTCTGAGTCCAGTTTTGGGCTCCCACTACAGAAATGATGTGAACAAATTGGAGTCTGGTTTATGTCAAACCAGCAAATGGTGTGGGACAGATGTTGCATAAACCAGTTTGACCCAAATCAGTTAAATCTGACACTACATTCAACCAGGTTTATCTCAAACTGGTTTCAGTCATTTTCAAACTGGTTTATGTGCACTGAACATTTGTTCTGTTACAGGTTTAAACCCCTTTCTGATCATTTAAACTGGTTTATATGTAATGTTTGTCCCTAGCCTTAAAGATCCCACTGAAGTAAATTGGAAATTCCATGTGCAGGATCTGCTCCTACATCTGGCATGATAATGCACTTTATGAAGTTAATCGTGTTTTGCCATTGATTTCAGATAAAGAAAGTTCCATATACATTCTTGGTTACTCTGCTACCAACCTGTTAACTTGAATGGAAATCAAATCATCAGTTAGTCTTAAATAGTGCACATTTCAGACTATATCAAAATATGGCCTCCTGCATTTTTATGACAATATTTTATGGAAGAATATAATGTATTTTGTGGAAATCTATTTTCTAATGGGTGTGGTAATATCTACACTTTATTCTGGTAATACAGCTTGAAATCTATCTTAATTTTCTTTCAGCAGAGGCAGCCATTTCAGTGAGAAATTAAGAGAGCCATTTCATAAAAGTTCAAATTTTATGAACTCAGCACTTTAATAGACAAGGGTTTATTTTCTAAGTGAGAAAATGCATAATTTAAACTGCTGAGAAAGAATAATTTAAAATGCTCCTTTACTTTCAAGTGTGCTAGTAATAGAAAAGAACAGGGTACTATTCTCATATCATTCTTCTAATGAAAGATATATAAATCATTTTCATGTCAATTGATCAGACTGCAGGTTTTTACAAAACATAAATCTTCTTTGAGGCCAAAACATAAATCTTCATTCAGTCCCCAAACATCAGCTTTCCTGCATTATTGCATAGAAGCGATAAAAGTAGCTTCAAACTTCAGACAGACACATCTTTTACCTTGGCAGGATCTTCCCGCACATTTACATAAGATTTTTAAAAAGGGGAGTATTTCCACCATCCATTGTTAAGGCTATGGATTATGTAACAGTGACATAAAATATGGTCTAATGAAAATATAAAATAATTTCCCAGCTACAGATTGTTTTATTATTCAGTATGAGCTGACATGCATTTCTTCTGTTGGATATATTTTTAATTTTTAAAAGGTAGGATGATGGCAACTAAGTTATTTATTAATTAGATTTTCCTTTGTAAGGTCCAAACCTACAATCCCTTATTTACAAAAGGGAAATCCTGTTTCTCACTGTGATGCATAAGAGGGCAACTTGCAGGAGATATGCAATATCTGCAGAATAAGCCCCTTAATTGTGAAAATGGGAGTATTATATAGAAAAGCTACCTACAACAATATTAAAAACTTAGGGGTAGAGTTTTCTTTCAGTAAAATAGCAAAGTAACTGAAAATCTTATGTTAAATGAATCTCTGATTATAAATACCCTTTGTGGCAGAAAATAAATTACAGTTTTTCTTTTAATTATGTTATCTGTTTTATTAAAGCTGCATAGTCTACAGCTGTTGTGTCACTTGTTTACTGACTGACTACCTGAAAGTGACCACAGAACTTGTCTAGGCCTGAATTTGCAACTTCCTCCTAATGACTAGCTGTGTGCATGAACTTCCTCTGAGCTTGATTTTACCAGGCCCCACAGTCTAAAGAGCCAGCATTCCAAATATCTGTTTAGTAAGCAAGTCTTAAGTACTTCTGCTTGTGACCGACTTAACTCTTGGCTTCTGTGTAAACACTTGGTGCCATCTGGGTGAGTATTTTATAACTCCCAAAAGGGATAGGTCCACAGGAACGTAGAGATGGACACTCATTTTCCTGGGGAACTAAAAGCAGCAGATCAAGTGTCAAGAGAAATAGTTTTCGTATACTTTACAACAGAGACTGCAGTACTACCTTCCTTGACCTGTCACTCTTCTGACACAACATGCACAGACTTAAGCTGTGGATGCCAGAGAGGAAGAGAGGAGCTTAGCCAAGTGTCTTATTTCAGAGAACAGTTCCTATCTTCTTAAGAAATCTTCTGCATTTTGACAAAACTGTACAATAGAACACTATAATCCCTGCTGTTTATTCACTGGAGAGTCCTTAATAAGTCCTATTTATTACAGGACTTAAAAAATTAAGACTTGACAACAAAAATATATATTCATGTATACACTGGCTTCCATAAATATCATAGGGGAGAATATAATTAAAGTGAGAAAGATCAAACTACATTTCTTACAATATTATATATAAAAAGTGCAAAATATTATTACTTATGTAGTATTTATAGAAATGTAAAACCACAGACATGAACAGCAACATAAGCAATGTATGAATGTCAAACAAGTCTTTGGATTCCTCATGTTAGAGCATTACTGTAATTAAGTACTTAATATAAAGGGCATTTCATGAGCATATATATGTGAAACTGGCTGCATGGAAATATATATCATCTTAAAAGATCTTCTTTATTAAAAGTGTTTAAATATCCACCTACATGACAAATATAGTGATAAAAGCCACTTGAGCTTACTATGTAAATAATGCATGATTCAAATTAATATACTGGTACATAAACACTATAAGAAACTTTCCATAAACAAATCCCCGGTGACTACTAATTTCAACAGTTTGACACAGAGGCTTTTGAATATTTATGTTTTTCCTTTTCACTTGAGCTTACTTTATAGTCCTAATTCTGTTTCCCCCCTAAACATATAACTACAGTGACATTCCATTTAAAAACTAACAAAATATTTATGCTCACATACCTTTACATATCTCAAAGAAACACATGAGCTACATGGCCAAGTCCAAACCCAGTTAACGTAAGTGGGCTATGATCAGGACAATATTTAAAAGAGTGGCACATACATTTACTTCTGAATTTATTGCTACTGGTGTGGTAGAATGGTAAAAGTTTTGTGGATATTTTGTGAAAGGTTATCAAACTTTTTCTGGAGAGAGAGAGTTAGCTGTGTTCGTCTGAAGTCAGGCAGGGGAGCGTGGCATCTTAGGCAAAGTACAGAAAGTCAAAAAGCCCAAGGCTGAGTCAATTCAATCTTCACAGGTCAATCTAAGATGTGTAGAGTGAAGCAATAAGCAAGTGAGTAGACATTCACTTTTGATTCCAGAAATGCAGCCACATGCTTGAAGTGGCCCAGACTGGAAGCCAGTGGGTATTTGAGCATGCCTCCCTGCTTGGCTGGAGCAGACAGCTTGGGCCAAGGCTAGCATGCCCACCCTGAGAGGAGGGTTTGTAGGGGATGGGCAAAGCATCCTGGGATGCCGGGGGACTGTGAGTTAACTCAAATCTGGCGGGGATTTGGGACAGAAGTTCAATAAACCAATTTAACCTAAATCAGTTAAGTCTGATACTACATCCATCCAAGTTTTCCTTAAACCAGTTTCAGCCATTTTGAAAGTGGTTTAAGTGCACTAAACTTCTGTTGTGCTACAGATTTGAACTGATTTCTGATCACTTATACCAGTTTACGTACAATTTCTGTCCCCAGCCTTAAAGATTAACTGGTTCACAGAAGCACGACCTTTTGTAGGCAACAGCCAACTCTGAGACTGTGCATCTACCCAAGTAGATTACTACACAAGAAAGTGCATGTATCTCTGAACCAGTTTGGCTAGGTAAAGACATTCAAAAACCTGAGGCAGAATCAATCTAAGTTACGTGGCTTTCTGTAAGTGGTGTAGTTTAGATCGGTCATGAACAGAACACGCTTTCTCCCTTTGGTGGTGGAGAAAGGGGAGAGGTAAAGCTTAAACTGGGTTCTGCCATTTTTAAATCAGTCTTGTGTGGGCCGGGAGCGACCCGAGCCCTTTTCGCGCTGCACGCGGGCTGTGGCCAGCAGCCTGGGCACGCCAGGGCGGAGAGGGAAGGCCTTCGAGCTGGAATTAGGCACGGACGCATAGCGGTAGTTTAAAAGATTGTTTACTTACACCGAGATGGCAGTGGTGTAGGCTGGAAAACTTGCTTAAGTTGCGGTTACAGACGGACAACACAGACGGTCTCGTGGAGGTTGCTAGGCTCCACGGTGCAGAGCTCCGGATGCTCTGGGTGAACGAGCCACCAAAATAGGAATCGTAAATACGTCTTATAAAAGTTGCGTTCGAAGACGGGAAGAGGTGGGCGGTGGATCAAGCCGCCACGCTCCTCTGGATCTCACACAGGGTTTCTATTACCCTGCCATGTACCCAGAGTCCCCACGAGATGGATGTGGAGTCCTCTTCAGCTTGGGCGGAAACTGCTCAAGCCTCTTATACGGCTAACAAGCCAATCGTTAGCCGCCACGTGTGAATAATTTAGCACTAGCCAATCACGGGGAACAAATTTGCATACCGGTGGCGGGAACTCTTTTGCACTGTGCATTCCTCTTGCAACTCGAGCAATGCACCCTGCAAAAGAAGCTGCAGAAAAGGCGGGAAACTGGTCCCTGCACCGGGGTTTCCTCTGCTACAGGAAACACTCCCGTGCAATGCTCTGCAACTTGACGGGGATAATTCTGGTGCCAAAGCACACACACACAATCATGCCTTTTGGGTCATGACAAGTCTGTGTGCTGAACTTCTGTTCTGTTATGGGTACAGACTGATTTTCAATCACTTATACTGGTAAAAATGTAATGTCTGTACCTGGCCTTAGTTTTTAAGGCGCCATACTCCCTGCCTTCTTCCAGTTTTGTTCTAATAACTGGACAGACTCTTCAGGTCATTATGAATTCTCAGAGAAATGCATATATTGATTTATGTAAATAATTTTTAAACAAATCAAAATATTTTGTATAATTTTAAAAGTAGTAGTATTTCTCTTGTTTTGTAGTTTGAAGTGGGTTTCAATTACCTAGGTAGTTACAGACTACTGTTGTTCATGTATTTTGGCACATATGCTAACTTCCATCATGCGTTATTTCCTAGACACACTATAGTAGTTATACAGTTAAGCATTTCTGAGGAAAAAGAAAGCTTTTTTATCTTCAAAAACAAAGGGTTCAATTCTTGTTGTATTCTGATCCTCTTGGGGTGTGCCTACACTGCTTCTGAGCTATGGCTGCAAGTACCACTGTGAAGAATCCCCCAGTCAATTGCTCATGCTCTGAATAAACTAGATCCTGGAAATCAGGAAATGCAGCTCCTTGGAACAGCCAATAGCACTTGCCAATAGTAGGCACACCAAAACAGTGTAAGAGTGGTCCTAGGTACATGCTCATAGCTGCTTTATAGACACCACCTTATCTCATTTCTGAGCTTTAGTGCATATGGAGCTGAAGTGAATAAATAGAGCATGCTCCTTAATGGCCTCTGCTACAGTTAGCACAGATGCAACGTAGACAAGTCCCTAGAGTTCATGATGGCAGCTTATTCCAATTAACTGCACTTGTGAATGGTCGCCAAGATCATTTAGACTAGTGAAAGATCAGAATAAGGCAACAGGACTCTGGCACGCCACTGTGACCTGCCCCAATCAGCATGCCCTTTACACTGAGGTGGAGGCTGGTTTACACAAGCCCTGACCAGAACAAGCCCTATTTTCAAGTACAGCCAAAACATAGCCCTTTTGTACCACCTGAATAGTACAAATACCAAATCTACACCAGAATGTCTGTTTTGTAGGACTTAGCTTGCAAAATATCGGGGTTTTTTCACTTATATTACCCAAAGTACTCCAGATAATTATTTATTTTGTATTTTCAGAGCATAAACATAACAAAATAAATAATTTTCTTACTAAGAAAAAATAAAAATGACCCCATATATAGGACAAATTCTTGTCTACTATCAATCCAAAATATTATCTTGGGCAAGGTTTTAAAATTCAATTTATTATAAGGTATATAATTGAAACACTGACAATACAGCCTTTGTCATAGACTAATCTTTATTGCTATGGTAAGGCCTATTTAAGTGGCATGGGAACCTCTAGTGTTATCTGCCTTTTTTTCCTTATCTATGGCAGAATGACCCAGCATTCTTACGAGCTTATGTAATATAGAAGTCATGGCTACATAAAAATAGCACAAAATGCAGCCAACTTCAGATATTGCATTGGATTTTCCCCTAATCACTGTCCCTAACCTCATTAATCTTTTTTTTAGTACTTGCCACAAGAAACCTATGACTATTTCCTGCTGGCCATCTATTCCAGCAGTGTTGTAATCAGTCTTCAAAGTGCTATAGTAATTTGACTTCACCCTTACCTTTTCCCTCAGTTAATAACTCGATGAAAATTTTTCAGTATGCCTCTGTTACACTTCTCTAAAGCCTTCATTAGTTTCTGCAGAATTTAAGTTTTAACTTAAAAAGTGGGGAGGACAACATAACATGCATATATTAATGCAATATTGTCTTGCTATACCTGAATCCACTGCAACTTTTTACTGCACCTTCCATCAAAAAAACTGCAGATTTTTAGAGGTTGTTTTTTATAAATATAAATGATTTATGTCACCAAGACGTTAAATGAAAGTTGTACAAAAATAGCTGGTGATATTGGCTGCCAACCTTGAGGCATCCTGACTTTTGAACATCAACAATTACAGCTTACGTCAATGGAGGCTGTAGGTGCTCATCACCTCTAAAATCAGGATTAAGACACCTTTTTTTACTAGCTTAGTAAAAAATGGGACTAAGTTTATGGTCTCATTTTAGGAAAAAATAATTTTTCTAAAGGACCTTATTGTTGCTATGAAACACACAGTATATACACCTTCATTTTCATCCCTGTGCCTTTTCCTTAAACATATTCTCTCTGTTTCCAATCCAATGGTCTCTCTATTTCCAATCCAGCTTTAAAATATGTGAATTTATTTCAATCATGAACTGACTGAAAGAACATTAAGTCTGAAGTTGAAGAATCAGTTCGGAGATGAAAGGGTATGTTAAGACATTTACTGGATTAAAAGACCTGTAACACTTTCAGGAATAAAAAGACACTGGTAAAAAAATTATTTTCTAAGCTTATGTTCCTTGCTTTGCATGGTCTCTGGATTGGTTTATGTAGAGACTAGAGTATTTACAACTAGGTGGAACATTAGGGAATCATGCAAGCAACCATAGGTCTGAGGAGATCTTGGACAGTTATTCCAAGGTGACTGGATCCTAGGATTTCAGCAAGCCTCCATCCCCGATTCCAAAGAATTAAGTCAGACAAAAAGCCTGAACATTAAAATAGGCCCATCAGACAAAAACAAGTGATCAGACTCAGTCCAAATTTAATTGGATTAGGTATATGTAGGACATAGAGATTCAGTCCATTTGCACCTGATCAGTGACAACACAGGGGGTATAGGGTGAGGCAGTAACAGAAGAAAAAAATGCCTGTTCTGTATCAGAATATTCACAAAGGAAGAGAATTTTCAAAGAATTCAGAAGTTCATTTTAGATAAATTTATAAAAATTCCATAAAAAACTTGCAATATCTGGCGCATGTGCCAGAAGTCATCACACAACGTTACTGAGGTAATTTCTGTGCCTCCTTCATTGGCAGGTTTACTGAATATACAGTATCAAATGCATTTCAAGCACTTGAATTTTAAATCACTGGGTCAGACTTTGGGCAAAACTATGACATTGAGACACTGAAGATCAAAAATATGAAAAATTCTGTACGAGTTTAGAAAAAGTTTATCTATCATGCAAGATAGCAGTGAACATGAGCTGTTGCTCATCTAAACAGTCTTGAAATACTGGGAGAAATTACACAAGGTTGCATTTGTTGTCACATCTGGAGTCAGTGTTGGAAAATAGTCACCTGTTTCTCCAGTATATATTGTTTAATGGAAGATTCAGTAATAAGAACATTATCATTCATGATTTATTAATGAATGGAGACCCTGATAATTACATGTATACTAAGACCTGCAGGGCCCTAATCAGCTTCGAGATCTTCAGCCACGTATTTAGTTTGGCACAAAGGGAGACCTTCTGAATGGTGCTGGATGCATCCACATCTTCAAGAGAGCTGTAGGTCTCCTATTTCAAAATCAGATCTGACAGACTATACACATCTAGTATGAGAATATAAAGAATGGAATGGAGGTAAAATTGGTTTTGGTGTAACCTTTGCAACAATGTTACAACATAGATGCCTACTTGATCTGACTGAAATTCTCATTACTGAGGTGTTATAGATGATGAGAATTAAATGACCCTGAACAATCACTGTCAGCATGTATGACAGTCCTTTTGGATTAATTTAAGATGACATGGATGCCATGAATACTGTAGCATTATCTCAGATGGCAGCTGACTCAATGAAAATAGCTGTCCATACTATCGGTCTTTAACTAAGATTAAGTGTGTGAGATATAGAGTATACCTTTATCTTATTTTCCATCATGCTATTTGCATTAGCCTGAGCAGAGGAACTGGCAGTGGTGAACAGGTTTACTTCATCAGCCTCCTAGGTACAGAAAATCATGGACTCAATATAGGCATTGGATTTATGACACACTACAACCTGCTGGACATCTGACTCCCCAGGTACCTCTTCACTTTGACCTGTGCTGCTACATTCCCCTTCCCCTCTACCGCAGCCTCTCTCTCTCACCCGATGCCTCGATTTCCACTTTCACTGACTGGCTTTCTTGTCTGCATTGCACACTAGCCTCTGGATACTTTACTATTCCTTCCATCCAGGAATAGCACACACCAACTGCAGGTGTTTCTTCAGCCTGACAAAGGTTTTTTCAACTCGAAAGCTGGCATCCCAGGCAGCTAAACTGAGCTCACCTGGAACCTCACAACTCCGCTGCAACCAGCAAGTCTCAGGCTTGTCAAAGACGTGATGGATCTGGGCTTTCCCCAGCCAAGACTGTGTGCATGCGTGTGGTGGCTGGGTGGAGGTTATGGCATCTCCTACCCACCTTTCACCACGGGATCCTTGATCCTGGCATTTCCTGTGGCTGCCGTGCTGCCAGCAGTCCCCCCAGGCCTCCAGACCCTGGCAGAGGGCAGTTTTAGTGGTCATGCTCAGGACCTGGGGCCTCCTCCTTCCCCATAGCCCCAGCCCGTATTTCCAAATTTGTCCTGGCATGGAAGCTCAACAGGGACAAGTTTTTCCCCTGCTGGCTGGTGTTACAGTGAGTGCCACCTCCTGCTCAGACAGCAGGGCATTAACTAGTTTAAAAAAATAAAATGGAAATAGGTGTGGATGGATTGAGGAGGATAGCACTCACTCCATCTGCAGGTGGACCTTGGAGGACCCCAGCAGCGGGACGTTCACCTTGAGGAACACCAGCTGCTCCACCAAACCAGGATCCAAGGAGGTGCGTTGGGGTGTCACAACATCCCCAGCAATCCTGAATACCCTCTCGCTCAGAACACTAGTCGGTGGACAGGGCAGGTGTTCCCAGGCAACCGTGGCCAGATCGTGCCACATCTGGCTGCAGGTTGCCCAATACACCAAGGGGTCACAGTCCAGTGGCTCCATGTCCTCAGCGAGATAGGTAGCCACTGAAGCCTTGGTGCTACCTGCCCAAGGCTGGAGTCTGGCGCATCTGACCCCACCATTGAAGCCGTGCCCTTGGCCCACACTGGCAGCAGCTGGCATGGAGGAATCTGGTTGGTGCTGGGAGTGCTGTCACAGGAAAGTGGATCCCTCTCTTCCACGTCCCCTCACCTCTGCCCTTCTGCCTCCCTGACTCTGTTAACCAGCACCTTGGTCCAGTGATGGAGGGTTTTGGTGCTGCCAGTGCACATGCTCCCCTTCACCCTCAGGTCACACATGCCCCGCAGCACATGGAACATACTGGACCGCAATGGATCCAACTGTTTTCTGATGCCCTCCTTCACCTGCCTCACCAGTACCTCCATGGCTGGTGACAGTGGCTTGCCCCAGCCAGGAACACTGATCCCCTGGAACTTCTCCATTTGGTTCTCAAGTTCCCTCACTACAGGGATCACCTGGTTAAGGAGGGCACTGCCAGTGCTAAGAGTCTCAGTAGCCTCAAGGAAGGGCTTGAGGACCACCAAGATCTGGGAGGTGGTATCCCACTCCGCTTTGTTAAGTGGGCCACTGATCCCAATCTCCCTGAGGTGGTGCAAGTGCAGGGACAGGTACTGCTCCCACCTCCTTGCTCCCACTGGCAGCACAAAACTCATGGCTACTAGGAAAGAGGATGCATCTATGTTGGGGGGGGAGGGGGGGACTTGCAACTCTAGCTCTTCCCCTCACCCTCTAGCCCCTCTCACTTCCTTGCCAGAAGACCTGGCACCTGCCTTTCCAGAAAGTTTCATATAAATCTTTCCTGTGCTAGAAAATGTGTCTCGGTGGGTGTGTAACTAACTAATAATATCTCTTCTTATTTTTCTCTGATGTATGACTGTCTGACTTCTTCTGTGTTGTGTGTTTAATAATCTCCATCTGCCTTCTTCTTCTGTGTTGTGTTTAATAATATCTACCTTACTACTTCTTCTATGAAGAATGCGTGTGAGTATGTGTAGTGTATGTGCTTTCCGGCACAGTGATGGATCACACTGCCAGGGAAAACAAAGCTTTCTTTTTTAAAAGTGTGTGGGGGGTGAGGGGGGGAAACAAGAACAAATATACACTGAAAGAAATGGATTGGATAGGGATAAGTAGAGGGACTCTAGTTAGTACACTGTATCCAATCCTTTCCAAGAACACAAACTAGCAGGAGACTGACTAGGTAGGAAGCCAAGCCAGTCATTTCAGATGCTGTTGCTCAGGCAGAAACAGCTCACAAAAGGGACAGAAAGGCTGCAGACAGAGGCTTGTATGCTGTTTCTATGTCCTGTATGGGGGGGGAACTAAAGAAAAGATTCCAGCCACTGGCCAGCTAGAGATGTCAGTCTCCCCCGCCACCCTTCTCAGTTTCTGTTCCCCTTAAAGCATGCCTTCCGAATTGATTCGGAGGGCTTTTTTTCCCCTCCTGATTTGATTCAGATTTGGTGATTTGGCCTCTGAATCAGGCTGAATCTTCTTCAAATCAAATCATGGACCCAAGCTTTGCATGCCCCTAGTCCCTACCCAAAAAAGTGTCTTCATTATACATATTTTGTATTTTATTTTTTAAACAACATCTTGGATTCAGATGGAATGTTCAACCTCTATGAAGCAAAAGCTATTTCAGAAGAATTTTGATCAGTATCACTCAATGAAGTTTTGTAGGTGATTAGGGAAATTCAAGCTATCCTGCTATCACATGCAAGCTGAATTCTTTTTTTCATCTGGTTGACAAAATTAAGCAGGAACATACCTGAATTATTAATGGAGGATTGTAGGGCATTGAGTACCCCTCCTCTGACAGAAGCAGTGTAATTCATGAAATCTGTTCTTGATTCTGGGAAGTGTACTAATTATCAACTGGAATCAATTCCTCTTTTTTAGAAGCAATTTACAGGGAATGTGGTAAGAGAGCAACTTTAGCAACTAAAACAATGCCAGCATATGCAGTGGAGTTTTCCCTTGACACATGAGAGACATTCTCATTTGGAGATCTGTAGCTTCTGTTTTGAACCTCATTCTGATATGAGAGTTAGAAATCATGGTCACCATATAGTGTATAGATTTAAGGAGTCTCCATTACATGCCCCTGGTTGAGTAACCCACCTGTTAGACAGACCCTTCTACACCAGACCTGAATGTGTTGACTGGGCAGAGACTAACCCAGAATTAAAACTATTTTGCACTGCTCCAAAAAGTCCTTGTGTAACTTAATTACATTGGGTATGACAATTCAGGTACACAGTCATCACCTTCTGAAAGTAAAAGCCCCCTTGCATTACTGTAGAATTATTATTAATAATAGCATAGTATTACTGCAGCATTATGATAATCACAGATGTGGTAGGTGCTTCACAAAAGATACTTAGGTGGTGTTCCTTGTGTTAGGTCATCTACACCACTTTCCTATTCATTCCAGGTGCAAATTAAGCTGCTGATTTTAATCTATGAACTCCTGAATAGTTAAGTGACCGTGATTACTTCAAGGAACTTTCCCCTGTGATGCTTCAGTAACTGAAATCAACTGAGGCACTTGAGTCACAGTCTCCTGGTTAAAATGGGGAATAAGTACTTGTGAAGGAGTAAGAAAGAGTAAACAAAAGCCCTGAGGTACCTTATGTGCTGGGCAGGGGAAGTCAGGAGAAGAAAAGCAGCCAGCAGCGATAGACAGGGAAAGTGAAAGAAAGCAACATTTACAGTGTGGATGGCCAGCGGGACTGCAGCTGGAGACTGGAAGGGAAGAGAAGCAATCACCACACTTCCAGAGCAGCATCTCGCTCTGGATTGGAGGAGGGAAGCTGCTCAGAGGTATTTCTGGCCCCAGAGAGGGGCAGCAGGGGATCGATTCCCTGCAAGCCACAGAGAGAGGAGAGGCTGAGCCTCCCATTCCCCTCACCCTCTAGCCCCTCTCACTTCCTTGCCAGAAGACCTGGCACCTGCCTTTCCAGAAAGTTTCATATAAATCTTTCCTGTGCTAGAAAATGTGTCTCGGTGGGTGTGTAACTAACTAATAATATCTCTTCTTATTTTTCTCTGATGTATGACTGTCTGACTTCTTCTGTGTTGTGTGTTTAATAATCTCCATCTGCCTTCTTCTTCTGTGTTGTGTTTAATAATATCTACCTTACTACTTCTTCTATGAAGAATGCGTGTGAGTATGTGTAGTGTATGTGCTTTCCGGCACAGTGATGGATCACACTGCCAGGGAAAACAAAGCTTTCTTTTTTAAAAGTGTGTGGGGGGTGAGGGGGGGAAACAAGAACAAATATACACTGAAAGAAATGGATTGGATAGGGATAAGTAGAGGGACTCTAGTTAGTACACTGTATCCAATCCTTTCCAAGAACACAAACTAGCAGGAGACTGACTAGGTAGGAAGCCAAGCCAGTCATTTCAGATGCTGTTGCTCAGGCAGAAACAGCTCACAAAAGGGACAGAAAGGCTGCAGACAGAGGCTTTTTTTGTGTTTTTTCCCCTGCAGAGCACTGTGGATTGGAGTGGGACTCAAGGAAAGATTACAGCCACTGGCCAGCTAGAGATGTCAGTCTCCCCCGCCACCCTTCTCAGTTTCTGTTCCCCTTAAAGCATGCCTTCCGAATTGATTCGGAGGGCTTTTTTTCCCCTCCTGATTTGATTCAGATTTGGTGATTTGGCCTCTGAATCAGGCTGAATCTTCTTCAAATCAAATCATGGACCCAAGCTTTGCATGCCCCTAGTCCCTACCCAAAAAAGTGTCTTCATTATACATATTTTGTATTTTATTTTTTAAACAACATCTTGGATTCAGATGGAATGTTCAACCTCTATGAAGCAAAAGCTATTTCAGAAGAATTTTGATCAGTATCACTCAATGAAGTTTTGTAGGTGATTAGGGAAATTCAAGCTATCCTGCTATCACATGCAAGCTGAATTCTTTTTTTCATCTGGTTGACAAAATTAAGCAGGAACATACCTGAATTATTAATGGAGGATTGTAGGGCATTGAGTACCCCTCCTCTGACAGAAGCAGTGTAATTCATGAAATCTGTTCTTGATTCTGGGAAGTGTACTAATTATCAACTGGAATCAATTCCTCTTTTTTAGAAGCAATTTACAGGGAATGTGGTAAGAGAGCAACTTTAGCAACTAAAACAATGCCAGCATATGCAGTGGAGTTTTCCCTTGACACATGAGAGACATTCTCATTTGGAGATCTGTAGCTTCTGTTTTGAACCTCATTCTGATATGAGAGTTAGAAATCATGGTCACCATATAGTGTATAGATTTAAGGAGTCTCCATTACATGCCCCTGGTTGAGTAACCCACCTGTTAGACAGACCCTTCTACACCAGACCTGAATGTGTTGACTGGGCAGAGACTAACCCAGAATTAAAACTATTTTGCACTGCTCCAAAAAGTCCTTGTGTAACTTAATTACATTGGGTATGACAATTCAGGTACACAGTCATCACCTTCTGAAAGTAAAAGCCCCCTTGCATTACTGTAGAATTATTATTAATAATAGCATAGTATTACTGCAGCATTATGATAATCACAGATGTGGTAGGTGCTTCACAAAAGATACTTAGGTGGTGTTCCTTGTGTTAGGTCATCTACACCACTTTCCTATTCATTCCAGGTGCAAATTAAGCTGCTGATTTTAATCTATGAACTCCTGAATAGTTAAGTGACCGTGATTACTTCAAGGAACTTTCCCCTGTGATGCTTCAGTAACTGAAATCAACTGAGGCACTTGAGTCACAGTCTCCTGGTTAAAATGGGGAATAAGTACTTGTGAAGGAGTAAGAAAGAGTAAACAAAAGCCCTGAGGTACCTTATGTGCTGGGCAGGGGAAGTCAGGAGAAGAAAAGCAGCCAGCAGCGATAGACAGGGAAAGTGAAAGAAAGCAACATTTACAGTGTGGATGGCCAGCGGGACTGCAGCTGGAGACTGGAAGGGAAGAGAAGCAATCACCACACTTCCAGAGCAGCATCTCGCTCTGGATTGGAGGAGGGAAGCTGCTCAGAGGTATTTCTGGCCCCAGAGAGGGGCAGCAGGGGATCGATTCCCTGCAAGCCACAGAGAGAGGAGAGGCTGAGCATCCCAGCAGGCAAGTGTTGCGAACCCTGCTGGAGAAATGCTGTGGGTGTGACCCAGAGAAGGAGGCAGGTGGAGGTCTGCCCACACAAGGCTTTTGATAATCCCTGGAGTGGAGTGACAGCTGAGAATCTGGGAGAGAGGCCAGAAGAATTGCTGTTTTCAGGTTAGAGCCTCGCTGCACGTGGGAGAGATCCCATTGGGACTGTGAATGCTCACGAGTAAACCGGGGCAGGCCTGTGCAGAGCAGAGACTGGATTAACTATTTTTTTTTCTGTTGTGATTTGGATATGAGAGCCTGACCCCAGGTGAAGGGGACATGGACTGAGTCTGACAAAGAGACTGAGAGCAGTCAGGTTTTGCTTTCTTTTGGATATTTGCGTGCAGGCCAAGGCCAGCCCCTAGAAGGGTGCATGCCTAACTAAAGCCAATGGTTACCCTGGTGCTTGAGGGCAGAACAGTAGACCAACAGGCAGCATTAAGATCTGGCTTCAGAGAACTATGAGTGCCATCTGTAGAGGCTAGGGTAGGGGAAAGGGGAGGGTTGGAGCCCCACAGAAGAAAACAGGGATTGAGACCTGGTAGAATCACCTTGGGCATTGCCTCCTAGCAATATAATATCATCAAAGTCATGGCAGGTAAGAAACATAAAACCAGCTTCCTGGCAGACCAGGTGATCCAAAGCTGAGCTCCACCCTGTCACTGCCTGTAGGAAAATGAGCTCAGGGCAGTGGCAGCAAGCCCTACAACACCTATATTCATGATAATACTAGAGAGAGAATTTTCAATGAAGCATATAATTAACTTTCCTTCTTTTGCCTGTTAGATAGCACAGTGATGGGACAGGATAGGATAATGATACAAGAGAAAATGAAGTTCTTTACTAGTCTCACAAATTTTCATAGATTTATTATCCACATACATAGTCTCAACAGTGGTGGTCTCTCCCAGCCTCCGCTTCACCTGGAGACCTTTTTTTGCCCCTCCTTGTGCTTCAGAGTAGGGGATAAAGGACAGTAAGCACTTCCTTACACTTTAAAAATGTTTCAGGGCAGTTGATTCAGGCATATCAAGCACTCCTTTCAGCCTCAGAGTCCAATATTGGTCTTTACTCCAAGAACAGGAAGAGGATGGAATTTAAAAGTGTATATGGACAATACCTCTTGAAGAACTCCAGATACTGTAATTAACATAATTTTCTACTTTGACTAACTATCCACATACACATTTGGACCAGTAGGTGATTCCAAAGCCTTTCAAAAATGAATGTGGATCTCACCATCTTCTGAAGGGAGCAGCAATTGTAGGATTACCCTGCCAACTGCATCAAGTCTTCAGGTTTTCACAATGGAGTAATGTTCTGAAAAGGTATGGATGGAGCACCAGGCGGCTACCCTAAAGATATCATGCATGAGAATATTACATAGGGCTACTACAGAAGTAGCCTGAACTCTGGTGGAATGTACCTTTATCACAGAGGCTGGATCCCCCTTAGTTGTCTCATAATATAGTCTCATACAGCATGAGTTGCTGTTGGACAAGTATTGGGCTGATACTGTTCGTACCCTAGATTCTCAGCTAGTGAGACAGAGAGATGGGGACTTTTGAGATGGAGATGGTTAGTCCTAACTGTAGCAGGGCACTAAGGTGTGTCTGCTACTTGTACAGCCGGAATAAATACTCAGGTGCCAGTTGCTAGGGTAACCAGAGGGAGCTAGTGACCCATGTCCCATACATGGCTGGTCAGCTGACCGAAAGGGGCAGGGCCTGGCTCCTATATAAACCCCAGGGCTGGGACCAGGCTGGCAGTTCCCTGCTGGGCATCAAGGGGGGAAGGAGCGCTGCTGGAGCGAGTATAGAGAAGAGGCCTGAATACCTGAGCGGCTTGAGATGGTGCACCCCTGGGTTGGCGAGAAGAATGTTGGAGCCAGAGGGCTGAGATTTATGTTATAGCCTAGGGGCTTAGGCTTATGCTTTGTGTTTGCGGTTTGTAACCGGAGGTTTGGGTGAGGCTATTAGGGGTTGGAGGAGGCCTCATAAAAGGGACTCATGGTAGTGTGGGGACTCCAGCCCCAGAGAGTGGGCAGCGATGTGAGATGCACCAGAGAAAGGGGCAATGACTGAGGTAAGTTTGAAAGGGCAGTATTGGGAGTGTGCCAACCCCCGAATGTCAAAAAGAGCGCAGCAGCAGGAGTGTGCCGACCCCGAGTGCCCAGTAAGGCAAAACGAGATAAGGTTATGTGGAACCCAAACACCCAGGGAGGCGTGGTTATGAGGCAGGGCTGCGGAGAGCCCGAATGCCCGGTGAGGCACAGTTGTGAGGCAGGGCTGCAGAGAGCCCAAACGCCTGGTGAGGCATGGTTGCGAGGCAGGGCTGCGGAGAGCCCGAACGCCCAGTGAGGCACGGTTGCGAGGCAGGGCTGCGGAGAGCCCGAGCACCTGGGGAGGCGCAGAGTGAGATAAGGCTTGGGAGAAGCCAAGTGTCAGAGAGGCACTGAGTGAGACAGGGTTGTGGAGAAGCCGAGCGTCAGAGGGGCACTGAGTGAGACAGGGTTGTGGAGAAGCCGAGCGTCAGAGGGGTACTGAATGAGACAGGGTTGTGGAGAAGCCGAACATCAGAGGGGCACTGAGTGAGACAGGGTTGTGGAAAAGCCAAGCATCAGAGGGACACAGAGAGACAGGGTTGTGGAGAAGCCGAGTGTCAGCGAGACGCTGAGCGGGACAGGGCTGTGGAGAGCCCAAGAGATAGTACGAGACCAGAGACCGAAGATTGTCCGTTCCATCTGTGAGGCTTGGGGCGTGGTACAGGGGTGGCTGGAGCCACGCATAGCCCATAAGGCCGGGGTGCACGGAACACCCATTATAGAAACTGGACCAGTGACAGCAGGAGAACCATGGCCAAGAGGACGAAAGGTAGCCTCCCTATAAAATATACTACATCAAAGTCGTGGTGGGCAAGATTTGAGGGTGCTTGTAGGCAGCTTGGCACGGTACAGAGGGCAACTAGGGGAGAGCACAGCAACCCTAGGACTTCCCTCCTGTTACACTAATTAAAAGATAAGACCTTGCTACATTTGCGCGGCATTAAAAATAAACTTATCTCATTAGGAGTGGGGCTTTGGGAACAAAAGTAGTAAATTGAATGCCTAACCTAAATGAAAATCAGGACAGCTTTGGGCAAGAATACTGGGCGAGTATTCACGGGCACCATATAAGATAAAAAGGTATCATAAGGACAATCTGCTATGAGGGGTTGGATCACACCTCCCCTCCCTGCTGAAGTAATTGCTAGAAGAAAGATTATTTTCAAATAAAGATGTAGGAAGGATCATGTTATCCAAGGGGGGGAATCATCAGCAATGTGAGGACCAGGTTCTTGTCCTACTGTGCAACAGGGTCCTTCACATGGGGAAAATCTCAGAACAAATCGTTAAGAACTTGAGGACTGTTGGGTGAAAAATGGCTTTCTAACTACTGACCAGACTCAAGGATACAAGACTGAAATAAATGGACCTTAATGGAGCTGAGGAAAAAGTTCTTGTTCTTTACATCAAGCCCAAAGCCTATTATCTCTAACATAGTCATGGTGAGTTGTATGGTGTTGGCATATTGATAGCCAGCCATCTTCGTCTCATAATCACCCTACGTTCCTTAGATCCATATTGAAGGAGATGGGAGAAAAAAAACTGAGCTCTCTGGGGTCCTTAAGTGAGTGCCCTAAGAGAAGCAGAGCAGTTGTCCTTGTCATGTGTAGCACTGGCAATCTTGGAACATGAAGAAAATGATAACCTTGTAAAAAAAAAAATACTGGTCTCAAGCTACATCCAGGAAAGATAGATGATATGAATAGAAAGAGAAACACATTTTGATAAACTAGTTAAAACTTTTAACTCCCCCTGTGTCAAGGCCTTCCATGCATTTGATTAACTACTAATGGACAATCTAGTGTTCTCTTTTACCTACAATCAAAAATATCACCAGTTGTTCAAAATCCTTCATCTTCAATAGCCAAGAAGGCTTCAACTCTGCCTCTTGGAACAAAATTTTAGGTACATGAATTCAAGCTTCTGCCATGTCCAGGCTAGAATAATAGAAAGTACTATATCTAGGACTGAAGACACAGGCCAAACAAACTTTCTTAAAGTTATATATTAATGATGGCTTGTCTTAAAAAATGACTAGACATTTATATGGATATGACATGCATGATACTTATATGACATTAACAAGTAGACTGAATTTAAACGAAGTTTCACTGGTAAGTGATGTGTTGCAACACTAAATTGTTAAGTGTTAATCCTAACTAACAAAGTTTAAGAGGAAACTTTCTCTTTGGGTGATGATTATTCTACGATTTCCCCCTATATGGTTTCTTAAACTTGCCTCTAAAGTTCCTGGCAGATGTTACATTTATCACACTGTATATGTGAGTATCATGTAACATACTGTAACGTGCTAGATGTTAAACCAATTTATCCCTGGATAAAAATGGTGGATAAGCCACAAAGAAATTGTTCACTGAGCAGCAACTTTGTAGGACAGAAATATAATGTGAAAATTTTAGTGTGGGGCATGTTACAATGTGTAGTGTAATACCTGCATACAATACACAACAAATATAATACTTCCCAGGGGCTTCAAATATCTGCTACTGGCTATTGTGGCAGAAAAGATAATGAACTGGATGAAGATGTCTGTCCAGAAAATGTTTGTGTTCCCATGTTCCACATTGCATGCTGGCTTCTTGTAAAATACTGGATTCATTTCAAGGTCCTGGTTCTGACATTTAAAGTGCTGACTAGCCAAGGCACAAGCATTTATAGAGCTTGTCTCCTTCTGTGCTTTCCCACATCAACTATGAAGGACTGCCCATAAAATACAACTACCTCAACCCATTCTCTCCTTAACAACCTTAGACGAAGGAAAGAAAAATATAGGCTGTCCAGCATGCCTGGAAGATTAACAAGATTAGGCTTTGGCAGATGGAGTGAGAAAACAAGCTCCATAACAAGGAAATCCTCAGATAGAATAACCTGCCCACAGCTACCTCTCTTTTTATATGGAATGAGCTGCAAATTGAGCGTTTGTGATGATCTCATCTATATGAAGTAGCTGAGGCTTACTGATTGTAATTTTCAGAAAGACAAAGCTCAAGATTTTCATGCATTCTATGCACATGTAATTACATATCTACTTTGTGTTACAATTATATGACTACATATGCAAATTCTCACTTTGCATGAGGAAACGTAAAAAGTAATAATAGCTGTAATTGTGGGCGTAAAAGCCAGCTTTCAGGTTTGTGAAAATCAGGTCCTGTATGTCAAGTTTCAATATCCTGAAAATGGATAGATAGCACCATATCACAAAAAACTTTATCAGACACATGACTCATAAATGCACTAAGTAATAAAATATTCACAATCTCTAAAGGAAAAAAAAAAATCACTTGTAATATAACTTTTTACTGAAAAGCAGCGGTTTAAGTCTCTCACTAGTACCATACTGTGATACAAATAAAATAAAGAAAAATGTTCTTATCAGAGTCTTCAGGAAAGTCTTGCAAGACATTTTAAATACTGCTTTTTTGTTGTGGATGTTTATACCTTTCCATCTACTGATATTGCCACTAGACAGAAGAGAACACCCCATCTTATATTAATTGTTTACTGATGAACATAACATTTAGAGAATGCACAGGCATTCTGGAGAGAAAGACTTGGCTTTTTTTCTTTAACAGTAAGGTTATCTGGGTAGCAAATAAGAGAAACCATTGCTTGAGTGCTTTCCTTATATATATATATGTGTGTGTGTGTGTGTGTGCACGCACCCCCCCCCCTTTTTTTGTTTTCTAGAACACTTACATTTACAGCAGCCTGTCCTGGTAGCCCTGAATCTCCCTAGTAAAATCAAAGGGGAAAAAAAAATCAGAAGTCTGTTTATAGTTACACAAATTGTAGGACAGTTAGTGGACATCAGACAGCATATAAATAAAGGTGAAATAGCTGTTAGCTACATGCTCTCAGTTCACAGACACAACCATGAAATGTTGTTATTTATTTGTTATGCATGCCACAGCTATACATAGAGTTTTAGAAAAAAACAAAATGACAGGCCCCCAGTGCAAAGAATTACAATTTAAGGAACTAATCCTGAAAATACTTTTGTATAAAGTTAACTTTGAATACACAAGCTTTTCTATTTAACTGAATGGGACTGCTCACATATATAAAATCACCCACGTGTGAAAGTGTCTTGCCATTTTAGATCCCCAGGGCCTGAGCCTCTACATAAGGCTTTGAGCTTTAGGTCATAAATTTGACAAGGGATGACACACAAAAATGGGAAGGGGGACTTTGAGAAGATCTAATATTAATAACCATGACACCCAATTTTAATTTTCTTTTTAATCTACACATCCTGTTGATATTTTTATTAAAATAATTTGTATTTATACTTAGCATGTTAAAACATGCAGAGAGATCATATTTAAAGTAGGAAAACATGGTAAGAGCATATGTGCTTTTCAATGGAATTTAGCTATGGAAGAAAAATAAGTGATGGTTACACTCCTGAAAAGAAAACCACCTTGTATACTAAATTATCTTCAGAACAAAATACATTAATTTAAATATTTGTTTACTGAGAACTAGATTGGAATAGTGTACATAAGGATTGTAGACCTGGGATCACATATAATACAATGAGGGTATACAAAACAAACAAAAGCAAAATGGGGATAAAACAAAATACCAACTCATAGTTACAACACATTCATCTTGCACTTCAAGGTAGGGGGCTGTGGGAAAATTTGCATGCAATGTATGAAATTAAAGACTACATCACAACATAATAGGATTGCATAAATAAACTTATACTGCATTTCTCAACTTTTTAGTGCTTAACATGAAAAATTTGAACATTCTTTTAATGGAACTTTGCATATGAAGTAGGCATCTATATAAACTAAATCGTTTAATATATTAATTAGTTTATACAGACATGCATCTCCATGCACAAACAAGTACCTTTTCTCCTTTAGGGCCAGCCATACCAGGATTACCAGGATCACCTTTTAAACCCTGTGCAAAGAAAAATATGCATGTGATGTATACAAGAATTATTCCATGAAAGGTCTTGGGCAAAATGTTCTGCTGCTATGAATCAGCACATATAAACAAAATCAATATCAATTTATTAGCATTTATTAGTTTGAAATACATTAAATTCTTCACTGTCCTGTACATTTCATGTAGTGCAAGAAGTGTGGAAACCTCCCCCTACATTCCTGTCTTGGGTGCTTAGCAGAAATAAAGCAAAGTGACTCCATTTCTAAGCTCTCTCTCCCCCCTACCCCGCATCTTCTGGTATAGAAAATATGTAGGAACGGGGAGGGTTGGGCAGTGGGAGTAGCCTGAATGTACAGAGATTGGAAATACCCATTTGGTGTACTTTCTGTAAAACACCATTGTCTGTAAAACACCATATTCAGCAGCCACAGCTCAGAGTGGCTCTTGCTCCCCACCCTTCCTCCAGCCAAAGAAAGCTCAAGAAGAAGAGAATGTGGTCCACCATTATTAGCCCCATGATAGAAATTAAAATGATGGTGCATTTGGAATCAAAGAAATGTTATGCTCAATCCCAAACCTCATGCCCAGACACTCATAGCAGGAGGCACAATGTTTGGGATTGGGCATAAAATTCCTCCAGTCCCAATCACGCCACTGCCAATCAAGTAGGAGGTGGCTCTGTCTCAGAACCAGGGCTGCCCCAAGCCCACAGAGGTTTCAGAGCCAGGGCTCTTAGGGCTGCATCTGAAAAATCAGCTGCTTGTCAGACTGGCCCTGACAGTCCTGCACCCAGTGCAAGACCCAAACCCAACAGCCCTGGCTGCATTCAAGACCGTGGGTGTCTGGGACATGTCTGACAATCAGCTGTTTGTCAGCCCCAGCATCAACAGCCCTGGATCTAAAACTGGACACAGGACTGTCAGGACCAGGTCTGACAATGAGCTGGATTTTTGGACTGGCCCCAAGAGCCCTAGGTGGGTTCAAGAACCCAGGCTATTGGGGTGAGAGTCTGACAATCAGCTGATTGTCAGCCCTACCCAAGACAGTCCAGCTGCACACATGGCTTTTAGAAGCCCTGAAGCACTGGGACCTTGAGATCGGGGAGCTTCTCCCTCATCCTGGATAATCTGGGATGTCTAAAAATCATAGGCTCAGCCCAGATCCCAGTAACTTGCCATTTTTAAGTGTTTTGTCCTGTGGGGGCCTGTAGCAGGGGCTGGGCCCAAGTCCCTGCTACACTTCTGCAGAGCTGGCAGCTCTCACAGGAAACTTAGTGCGATGGGTCTGGGCAAGTGGCACATCCCCAGTGCGCCAGGGAACAGGGTCCAGGGAAAATCTGGGAAACAGACAGGCCCTGGGGGTATGAGAACATGTGCCCCACATTGCCTGCACTGACTGGCCTGGGGAGAGAACTGGGCATCTTAGTTTTAGGTCATTCCCCAGGACCAATGCAGGCCTACCTGCCCTGGTCTTTCTTTGTCCCTATAGGCTCTTAGATGTTCTCTCTGGGCTACTCACTCCGGCACTCTATTGCAGCCTCCATCTCATAACTTCACTCCTCCTCTGGCCCATCTCTCTCTGACCCTTTAATGGATGCCTCCCATCTACAGGCTAAATTTCAGCCTCCTTCAACCCAGCCTCCTGTCCAGCTGAGCCTGTCATCCCTTTGGTAGTGATGCACCCCTCCACTGAAAGGACATTCAGCCTCTTTAGGCTCTGGCCCCATCTCTAGGTCATTCAGGGATCGAGATGGCTCTTCACAGCCCTGGCCTACCCCTCATGGTAGGCTTAATTGCCTTTCAGCCCTGGCCTCCTTGCTTTGACCAGTTGGGGTTTTCTGGCATCAGGGAAGCAGCAGCTGACCTCCTTAGACAGCCAGGGTCCACTCTGGGCCCCACCATAAAGCCATCCTTAGCTGGTCTGTCCTGTTGCCTCAGAGGTCTTATATGAGGAAGCCCTTCACTCAACTGGGCTCACCTAAGCCCCCAGCTTCAGCCCCTGCCAGTTCTAATCAGGGGCTTGCCAAGCCTCTGCGTAGGCCCATAACTTATAAGCCCCTTCCTAGCACTTCCTTAGGCCCATTGACTTTTCCTTGGGGCTTGGGACCCTACTGGGTCCCTAGGAACCTCCTCCATACCCATAGTTCCTACCCAGACCTCCAGGTGTTCCTGGGAGCAGAGGAGCTCTAGCTGGGCAGTGTTAACTTGGAAGCATCCCTGCAGCAACTCCCTGGCTTTGCCTCTCAGGGCCTGCTCTTATGCTGAGGCTCCACAGCCCAGCTCCAATCAGGTGGCCAGCTGGCTGTCATGTGACTGCCTGATTGGCTCTGCAGTCACCTGTGGCTGCCTCACAACCTGCCCCTTTAAGGGCCTGAGCAGGTGACAAAGGTCCCCTGCCACACCACGGACAAAAAGCTCACCTTTACTTTCCCTGTATAAATGAAAAACAGCTGGGAAGAAGGATTCCCTGAGGGTTTGATTTATGGTTAGGCAGGGCTCTATATACTGCACCTGGGGATATTCAAAGAGATTAAGTCAGTAAGGCCCAAGGCAAGGCTGGGAATATAAGGAGTGACCTAGAAAGCACTACCCAGAGACGAAGCAGAAGAGAATGTTATGAGACGAATGCCCATCTGCGATGATAAGGAGGAGACAGTCCTAGATAAAGGGGGCTTGAAAACAAAAGCAAGAAGCTAAGTACTGGGTTAAAGGGCTCATTAAAATACTAAAAATCACGCCCCTAGGTGGGGAAAAAGTATGCTAATGAAACACACATGTATGTAAATGAGATACATGGCTAAAACACAGGTATAGAGACATGCTAAGTGAAGAACTCCTTGCGTCACTCCTTTATAACCAATTAGCAAACAAGGATGCTTATGAAGGTTCAAAAACTCCTGTATAAAAGATGCTTAGATATAGTGATCTGTGTGCTTGTTATGTGAAATTATTCCGCTTGCACCTTTTATTGCTAGCAATAAATCTTCTTTATACTTTCACCCCTGGTATCTTTATTGGCCTTTGCATACCGGGCACGATCCCAGACTTGAGCTGGGGCTCAACAGGAAGAGACAGGAAAGAGTTAATTAAGTAGATCAAAGGATAACCCAACTATCTGAGCCAAGGAGAAATTTGGCCAGAGAAAGAAGAGACCGAGAAGCTGAGAATTAAAGAACTTGGGGAAACCTGAGAAGTGACGTTACTAGGCATTCCCCAAAATAATTAGGGAATAGCTACCATCAGCCTGAGAGGAAAGGGACAGGGTATAGGAAGGTGGAGCCCTGCAGAAGACCAGTGACCCTGCCAGACTGACCCTCACTCCAGGAGTCGTCCATCCTCCTGAATATAAGTTTACCATCAAGATGTGGTGGGTGAGTGGGAGGATGAGACGGAGGTCAGTGGAATTCCAGCACGGCAGCGGGATGGAAGTGCATACCTGCTTACAGGGCCACAAGGGCAAGGCAGGATTGGTTTCCAGGTTCAGGAGCTGCCACATTTCCAGCACCCAGAGCCTCTCAGCTCCCTGTCATCAGGGAACCTTGCAACTCATTCTCCTGGCAGCTATTTTTCACCATGGGGACTAGGGTTTTCCCAGTCCCAATTCCAACCCCCCATTCCCCATGCCAATGCTGACAATCAGCTTTCATCAGCATCAGTATGGGGTTGCTACACCTTACATAGACACAGGAGTAGAGGTAGATCTAATTTTCCTGGATTTTAGCAAGGCCTTCAATATGGTATCTCATCCCATTCTCATAAATAAATTAAGAGGCTGTGACTTAGATATTTACATGGTCCAGTGGGTGGCCAATTGGCTTTGGGGTCGCACCCAGAGAGTGGTAGTAGAAGGATGTGGATAGCGGGGTCCTGCAGGGCTTGGTCCTTAGACCTGTACTCTTCAATGTCTTCATTAGTGACTTGGATGTGGGTGTGAAGTGTAGTCTGTCCAAGTTTGTGGATGATACTAAATCGTGAGGTGAAGTGCACACTCCGGAGGGTAGGGAACAACTGCAGGCAGACCTGGGCAGGCTGGAAAAGTGGGCAGAACACAACAGGATGCAGTACAACAAAGACAAATGCAGAGCGTTGCACCTAGGATGTAAAAATATCCAGCACACCTACTGGCCAGGAAATGACCCCCTCAGCAGCACAGAAGCAGAAAGGGATCTTGGAGTCATAGTGGACTCCAAGATGAACATGAGTCTTCAGTGTGATGAAATCATCAGCAAAGCTAACTGCACTTTATCATGCATCAGCAGATGCATGATAAATAGAACCAAGGAGGTGATACTTCCCCTCTGTGCAGCATTAGTCAGACCGCAGTTGGAGTACTGCATCCAGTTTTGGGCACCATACTGTAAGCAGGATGTAGATAGCTTTGAGAGGATCCAGAGGAGGGCCACTCATATGGTTAAGGGTTTACAGGCCATGCCCTATGAGGAGAAACTAAGGGACCTGCACCTCTTCAGCCTCCACAAGAGAAGGTTAAGAGGTGATCTTGTGGACACCTACAAATTCATTAGGAGGGCACAGCAAGGTATAGGAGATACTCTGCTCACCAGGATGCCTCTTGGAGTAACAAGGAACAATGGTCACAAAACTGACAAAGAGCAGATTTAAGCTAGACATCAGGAAAAAATTCTTCACTGTGAGGGTGCCCAAAGTCAGCCGGCCCTGACCATTTACACCCAAGGGTACTCAAAGAGCTGGCAGGCATCATAGCTCAGCCCCTGGCATGGATCACTGAGAACTCCTGGTGCTCTGGTGAAGTGCCCTATGATTGGAAGAGGGCCAATGTGGTGCCTATCTTCAAAAAAGGGAGGAAAGTGGATCCAGCAAACTATAGACCCATCAGCCTGACCTCTACCTGGGGAAGGTCTTGGAAAAGATTATCAAAGAGGCCATCCTATACAGGCTACCTGACAGCAATATCCTGAGGGATACCCAGCACGGGTTTGTTGTGGGTAGGTCTTACTTGACCAATCTTATTTGCTTTTATGACCAGGTGACCTAACACCTGGACAAGGGGGAAGAGATTGATGTCATGTATCTTAACTTTAAAAAAGCCTTCGATCTGGTATCCCACGATCACCTCTTGGCAAAATTGTCTAACTGCAGCCTAGACCTCACCACGATCTGCTGGCTGGGGAATTGGCTCCATAGCAGGACCCAGAGGGTGGTGGTTGATGGAAGTCAATCATCATGGTGCCCTGTGACCAGTGGGGTTCCTCAAGGCTTTGTCCTAGGGCCTTTACTTTTTAACATCTTCATCAATGATGCAGACATTGGTGTCAGAAGTGGAATGGCCAAGTTCACTGACAACACCAAACTCTGGAGTAAAGAATCCACACCTGAGGACAGGAGGGTGATACAAGCAGATCTTGACAGGCTCATGAAATGGGCGGCTGAGAACCTGATGGTGTTCAACACCAAAAAATGCAAGGTTCTCCACCTTGGGAGGAAAAACCTACAGCATGTCTATAGGTTCGGCAGTGCTATGCTGGTTAGCACTACAGATGAAAGGGACTTGGGGGTCATGATTGACCACAAGATGAACATGAGCCTTCAATGTGATGCTGCAGCTAGTAAAGCAAGCAAAACACTGGTTTGCATCCATAGATGTTTCTCAAGCAAATCCCGGGACGTCGTTCTCCCGTTGTACTCGGCCTTGGTGAGGCCGCAGCTGGAGTACTGCGTCCAGTTTTGGGTTCCACAATTCACAAAGGATGTGGAGAAGCTTGAGAGAGTGCAGAGGAGAGCCACGTGCATGATCAGAGGTCAGGAAAACAGACCTTATGAGAGTCTGAGAGCCATGGGACTTCAGAATGGAAAAGCACAGGCTCAGGGGTGATCCGATGGCCACCTATAAGTTTATTAGGGGTGTACACCAGGATCTGGGGGAACATCTCTTCACCAGAGCGCCCCAAGGGATGACAAGATCGAATGGTCACAAACTCCTCTGCGACCATTTCAGGCTGGACGTAAGGAAGAACTTCTTTACTGGTCGAGCCCCCAAGGTTTGGAATAGACTGCTGCCGGAGGTGGTTCAAGCACCCACTTTGAACGCCTTCAAGACACTTTTGGATGTTTATCTTGTTGGGATCCTATGATCCCTGCCAACTTCCTGCCCCTGGGCAGGGGGCTTGACTCAATCATCCTCTGGGGTCCCTTCCAACCCGAATGTCTATGAAATGTATGAAAATTTGGAATGAGCTTCCAAGGGAGGTACTGCTCTCCCCTACCTTGGGGGTCTTTAAGAGAAGGCTGGATAGTCATCTAGTTGGTGTAATCTGACCCCAGCATTCTTGCCTACCCAAGCAGGGGGTCGGACTTGATGATCTGTTGAGGTCCCTGTGGACCCTAGCATCTATGTATTTATGGTGCCACACAAACAACCCACAAAGATATTCCACATTTTTGGAATAACTTTATGGCTGATTTGCTACTTCATGGCATCGTAAATCAGCTGAATGTGTAGCACTGTTAATATTTATGATGAGTTTAACATATTAATTACATGATAACTACAACATGTGCCTGGAGCCTTACATTACAAATCCAGCAATGTCACTTCCCACATCACCAGAAATGACAAGGTGAGAGTTTAAATAATGGTAATATGTCATTACCATTAGACATTTGCTGTTTTCCCCATTTCCCTAAAGCACAAGGAATGGATAAACTTCTACTGTATCCATGAAGCGAACAGATTCCAGTCATTTGCAGCAAGTGGGGACTAAATTTTGAAACTAAAAGCACTACCTCCTATCACAACTACAAAAGTATGCCAGGGGTCAAAAAACACATTTCCCAAGTTGTGTGTGACGTTATAGGCCAAAACCAACCCTTAAACCACCTAGAAACTGACTGGCAGATCATGCAAGGAATAGATATAAATGCAATATTATCACAGTGAAATGTTCCATTTAACAATCAAGCTACCATCTTCAGTGTTACATATGTTGAATGAGATGGAGACATAAAAACTAGAGGTCATCCAGATCTGAATTAGAATTTATTGTCCTGAATTCTTTTCCCAACCCCTTCTCTAACCCTTTACAAACTCTATTACTCACTTTGCAATAATTGGAAAGATAAAGACAACTGGCACTAAAATGATAAGCAACATCTGTGCCTTGGTGGATACAGAAACAAATCACTGCATGTTTTAAATACTGCATATTTTGCAACTTCACTTCCTGCTAAAATTACATTAATTCACCATCTGGAAGGAACATCATTTAGAACTATATGATCATTTAAGTACCCACTTTGGATTAAATTTGTGGTTGTTGTAAATACCCCTGATTTAGCTTTGATTTGTCCTTTATTAAGCTTGCCAAAATGTAAGAGTTAAATCAGAAGTAGTTTTGCTGGATGATCTTAAAAAATGCAAAAGGCAGATGGATTTAAAAAAAGGAAGCCAAATATCTTTCCTCTTTAATTATCATAGTTATAATCCACTTAATGCAACTCTCTCCATTTACTGCACCATCACACAGTTTTGAGTGAGTAATATAAAGAAAATATGAAATTAAAAATAAAAGCCATTTGACAGATATTTAAAGTTTCTGGAAAATTTTTGTATTATTTACTATTTTGTGGATCTGATTCAAAACTGGCTGCATTAGAGAATCAGTGATGAAACAATAGTTTTCACTAAAAAAGTCAGTCCTGTGGCTGCATGTTATAGACCAAACAGAACAGACACACATTCAAACAAATTCTGCAATAAAGGCCTCCTCTACATGTTACAGGTTTTTAACAAGTTAATTGCACATTTACCTTAAGACCAGCTGCATGTACAAAGTAGCTATCACATGATAAAAAGTTTCAACTAGCTATTAAAGTTAAACCTCGAAAATATGTATTCACTTGATAACCGTTTGCTATAGCGCGTTAATTTGCATGGGTAATAGGGCTGTCAGGGTTCCCAGCCTCAGGGGCATACTATATCCAGAATGAAACCCCTAAGCCCTTCGGTTTGCAGTTTCTATGATCCCCAAGACTCGGGGGTGTATGAAATCCCAAGCCCACATGGGGCTCTCAGTTCTGGTTGCACCGCACATGCAGCCAGGACTGAGAGTCTCACAACTGACATGGCTCTCATTCCTGGCTGCACCTCATGTGCAGCTGGGACCAAGAAAGAGTACCTTCACTCACTGGGGGGTCCTAGTCCCAGCTGCCTGTGACGTGCAGCTGGGACTGGAAGCCCCTGTCAGGAGCAGAAACTCTCGGTCCTGGCTGTGCATGGCCCCCATGGCTGGCAACCCCCTAAGTAAATGGGGCTCCCAGTCATGGAAGCCTGCTTCTTGCCGGGACAGGGGAAGCCCAGGATGTGTGGCACATGTGGTATGTGCGTATTATGCATTAGATCCAATTGCACCTTTACCTACACATGTAGAGGGGGCTGAGTAGAATGAAAAACATGTAGAATGTATTAGTACTGAATAGGAAAGGTGAGAGTTGATGAATAATGGACAATGAAATCAAGCAAAGTTTGCCAAGATATATGGTATGTTTACAGTTCTTAATGCTGTTCCTGGAAAAACCTAGGTGAGGTAGACAGCCTAGTGGCTACTGCAGGAAGACAATGAAGAAAAAGGTCAATCTTGAATGGAGAAGAAATGAGAAACTTGGAGAATGCTTATATTTTTATTTAAAATGAATATTTAAGAGGAGCATATTTGACAACAAAATTTTCAATGCTGAATGGTGTAAAGACAGGATTTTAGTAATGTATAAAGCCTTTGAAATCATGTATTACAATATTCTTAAATAGGTTAGAAGCAAGTAGCCATATAGCTTTTCATTATGGTTTACATCCCAATGAAAAGGCAACAAAAAATTGAGGACAAAAGATGTTTTCCTACTATGTGTATTTTTATTTTGTTTTCCTATATATTGTTAAAATTATGTCATTTGAATTATGTTAATAAGTTGCCGACATGGAGACATGGTTGTTGCCAGGAAACATGCAGCTGGTCTCATAGAAACCTTGTTTCTTCCTCCATCCCCATCATCTAAAATTGATAGTTACTGCTGAGTGCTTGTGAAACAACCTAATAAAATAAGAATTTCCATCCTGGACCAGACTTGTGGTTCATCTATATCCTTCCCAACTAAACAGTTGATCCAATATCACCCACAGAAATCTTCACCTCTTCCAGGAGAGAAAAGTAACTTGAACAAAAGCTAAGTTAAGTGGCTTCAGCAGTATCTTTCTGAAAACCTGATAGTCGCAAACCAAAATTGAGTCTTCCCCACCCCTCCACTTGAGCCTGCTCGCCAACATCAAGGGGATATAAGGTGAAGCACATCCCACAC
Source organism: Alligator sinensis (assembly GCF_000455745.1). NCBI lineage: Eukaryota > Metazoa > Chordata > Crocodylia > Alligatoridae > Alligator > Alligator sinensis. The sequence continues at coordinate 3,205,048 of NW_005841864.1, forward strand.
TCATCATTTGTCTCTTAAAATTAGCATTTCAGAAGCAAATTCCAAGAAAGAGAAAAAGGAGATCAGGGTTCAGATGTGTGGGTGGACAACATATCTCAAAGATTCCCAGGTATTGACAAGTACCCTTCTTTTGAAGTACAAAACCAGAAGCCACCACAGACACACCAAGAAAACTAATCTATAGTCAGTTGCTTAGAAACCACCCAATTTGCTCTGAGAATACTCATGCTACCCACATCCCCAACACGATAAATGCCTTTACCACAACCTCTCTGAGGAGCCTGTTCCAGTTCTTTACTACTGCCCTAGTGAGAAAGTTTTTCCTAATATCCCACGTAAGCTTTCCTTGCAGCAACTTGAGACCATTGCTCCTTGTTCTGTCATCTGCCACCACTAAGAACAGTCCAGCTCCATCCTCTTTGGAACCTCCCTTCAGGTAGTTGAAGGCTGCTATTAAATGCCCACTGTCTTGTCTTCTCCAGAATAAATAAGCTCAGTTCCCTCAGCCTCTCCTCACAATTCCTGTTCCCTAGCCCTCTAACCATTTTCATTGCCCTTCGCTGGACTCTCTCCAATTTGTCCATGGCCTTTCTGTAGTGGAGCCCCAAAACTGGACACAGTACTCCAGATGTGGCCTCACCAGTACAGAATAGAGCAGAAAAATCACTTCCTTTGATCTGCTGGCAATGTTCCTACTAATGCAGCCCAGTATGCTGTTAACCTTCTTTGTAACAAAGGCACACTGCTGGCTCATATTCAGCTTATTGTCCACTGTAACTCCCAGGTCCTTTTCTGCAGAGCTGCTGCTTAGCCAGTCAGTCCCCAGCCTGTACCAGTACATGGGATTGTTCCATCTAATTTCCATTGCTAGAGGACAGGAAAGAAGGTGCAGAAAAAAGGTTTAACAGCTTGCTGTATATATCCATATTCATATATAATATCTTAGCCATTGTACCAGGCAGGTTACGTGGCATTCCAATCTAGGGAAGTATTATCTGGCACACCAGAGGAAGGCAAAAACAACTTCAGTTAGGTGTGATTTTTGTGTACCATGCAATGTGTTTACCTTGCAATGGTCATATTAAAAAAATAAGCCTTGGCTCTGGGGCACTGTGCAGAATACCTTAGGTCCTGCAAGTTCAGAAATTTGTTTCTGCAGACTGGTGTTTTATAGCAAGCTGTCCTGTTGCTCAGATCCTACAGTGTTTATTTCCATACTGGTAGAGATGTGTGACAGAGCCTGCATCTACATGAGATGCTGGTTGCACAGTAGCCCAATACTACAGTAGCATCAAGTTGCAACAACCATGATATGACTTTACTCCACAGTAGTATTAGGCTACTGCACAGCAGTGTCACAAAAAAGACATTCATTGGACGAGTTACCGATACTGTGTGCTAACTCAGGTTACTGCACAGTTTCAGTACATGTATAAACACTTGTATAAAGACTGTGCAGTAGCTTAATACTAAAGAATACACAGCAATGACAGCGTAGTCAGTGTCTCATGTAGATGTGGCCAGGGTATTTAAAAACTCTTCCGGAATAGCCACCAAAGGGTTAATGTACAGATCATATACTTCCATATATAGCAAAGTAACTAACAACATCTGGGATAAAAGGCTGAAGCCTGGATGGGGTAAGGGGGCTGCCAAAGAAGCTGGCAACTGCCTCAAAAACACTCCTCAGCACCATGGCTGTAAGTTACTTAGGAAACAGATCCAGAAACCCCAACAAGAACTGGAATAAACCATTTGGAGAGTCAACTAAGTAGGAATCCCTACCTCACATGGTGGGAAGAAGACCAGACTTTCTGGTCCAAATCATCAAGCCTGAGGAAGTTTGGGATATGGAAATTAACAACATGACAAATAACTAGAGGGTCTGAGGTATTAGAGGTGCAAAATATACTTTATAGTCCCTTCAGAAGAGGTCAAGGAAGGAATCTCTTCAAGAAATAATACTGAAATAAGGATATTAACTGTGGCATGGACCTGACTACTGGTGCTAGATGCCCTGGCTGCAGCTACTTAGCTGTTACTCAGTTATTTATCCACAGCTGGGAAGCATCTGCTTTGTCCATCAACCCCTCACCCCATTTCAAGATGTTTACTGTCACATGAATCATTAAGTTGGCTATAGAGTATAATTCAACATAAATTATTAGTAAGAACAAGTTGGGTCATTTTCTGAAGCCTAAGCAATGTTAGGAAAATGCCTCGGTCTATGGGAAAACATTTCCTTCCACACCCATTCCACCATCTAGGGTCCAGTGGCAGGAGGGATCCAGGGGCCAGCAGGGCTGGGCGCCAAGCA
>NW_005841864.1:3207390-3214101 GCF_000455745.1 Alligator sinensis
ATCCAGGGTCCAGCAGGGCTGGCAGCAATGCAGGGTCTGGCAGCAGTAAGCCAAACTTGCTGCCAATGACCATGCTCAATGGCCCAACCTCCAGTGCCCTCCAGTAGCCCAGTGGGCAAGACAGAAAGCCTCTACACGCTATATGTCTGACACCTCTGATCTATAAGGTACACATCTTCCTGCCTTCTACCTGATTTCACACTAACAACTAACTATGTCTATCAGGTGCTGTTGCCATTGAACAAATGATATCACAAATATAGGCAGCATAATACCAACCAATATACCTAGCCTCTTCTTACAAAAGTCAAGTGTCAACGGCTAGAACCTCTGCCTGAAGAAGGGTGTTTGTATTTGAAAGCTTGCAAGGAAGAATTTTTATAACTATTTTAGCTGGTCTACTAAAATATATTAGATTTACCCAAAAAACCTTGTCCAACTACTAGAACCAGAGATACAGTATACTAACAATGTATTGACAAAAATGTCTCACTGAAAAAAAATATAGCAAAACTGGCATCTTTTGAGGATGCTAAAAGAACACTGGAAAAAAGAAAGAACATTGCTATTATTAAAACCATGTTTGTTGATGCATGTAGAAAATGTTCTCATACCTCTTCCATACATACTCCTTTACATGAACTCCATGCCTGGAATTTGAGTTCATTAGCTCAATCCAACCTTTAATTAAAATTGCCTGTGCTAGTGCAGTTCCCCTGAAAACAAAGGAAACAACCCATTGTACTGCTACCTTCCTACAGTGTGAAAGCAAATGACAACGGGTCCAATCAGTAATCCCCTAGTGAGTTATACAATGTACAAATCCAGAGCTATCAGGCTCACAATTTACTGTACAGCACACTCAGGAAATCTAAATAAAAATATTAACTGTAGAGCCAGTAGGTTGATATCATCAGGGTGTGATCACTTGGGGTAATTTTTAAAACGGTATCGTGCTTAGCCACAAATAAAGGACTACCTCATGTAGTTCTAATCTTGTTGCTGATCTTGCCCTTGTTCTCTCTCATTAAACATAATGTTAAAAAAACAGCACATAGTATATTTCCAATGATGATATTTGTTACCATTCCTCCTCCGTCCTTATCTCAGCTGTGATGCATCAAAATTGCTAGACCTGATGATAATTCAGCCATAATGATTTTTTCCTGGCATTCCAATTTGATTTTAAAAAAAAAATACCCATAGTATCTAAATGACTCTTTTCATCACCACCAGTATCATTGATCAAGGCAATGACCTCCCTATATGAGGAGTCTAGTTTCATTGATTAGAATTTCCTGTTCAATCCCAATTCAGCTGGCAGTAATATTAACAGCACATAGATCTTATTGTCACTCCACAAGTAGTTGGATATGTATTTACATTGCAAATCTGTTCTGATTTCATGTGGGATATGAGTGTGATTGAAAAGTAATTATATACATCAGGGTTTATTTCAGCATCAGTTGCTGCCTCTTTCCACCGCTGTCAGACAGCAAGCCCATACAGATTCACTTCCTGTAGTGATTAAAAGCTGATGATATTATTAAGGTTAGAACTGGGCTACACCTGACTCCAAGTGAATTTTGTTATAATTGCATCCAGAATAAATGTGTAAGCACATACCAAAGGAGGAATACAATGGCAGCATATGAACTACTTCTGGCCAGTCTTCAAGAATCCCAAACCAGTGGTTGCAGCCTTACTACTTGTATTCAGAGTTAACCCCTATGTTGTTGAGTGAATGTTAAGTAATAGCCCAAATTGGGCCTCACCAAGCAATAAACAGGGAGATGCACAGTGCAATTCAAAGTTCCCATGTCTAACCTTGTTTTGAATGATACTAACAAAAGAAGATAGCAAGGGCAATCATTCTGGGGCCAGGAAAGTAACTATTTTAGGTCAGACACTTCAGCATTGCATACTAATGATTAACAATAAGCCCTGGCATCCCTCTGTCATTTTAGCTTACTCATGCGAGGGCTCTTCAGCTGGCAAGAAAGAGGAAAGAAAATATTACAGTCAAAACAAAGCCTTCCCCTGTGGTGCCTTTTTCTTCAGATATGTTTTTTAGTTAAAACATTACATATTTAAGATACTTATCTTATCTTTAAGTCACTTATTCAAACTATACAGTCAATGCTTTTCACTTCTTTTTAGTGGTATGAACTGAACCCCAACTTAAAATGGTAGACCTCAACTCTTCTGAGCAGTGGGACAGCAGCTGCCAACAGCTGATACCACTGACTTTACATTTTTTCACTCTTTCTTTATTCAGCACTACAAATTACCCTAGTGTAAGCAGATTAACTTGTTTATTTCAGAAATATCAGATGTTACATTTCTGTATGTGGAATGAGTTTGAGAGACACTGATAGCAACAGTCAAGGATACATGATCCTTTAAGTTTAAACCTAATGACTGGTATTTCTAACCACTGTGCTAATTGAATCCAAACATTTTATTTAAATGTTGTTAAAAAATAATTATGTGTGCTCTTCATGTAATGGAATATATTTCAGTATTTTGTGTAATTTAGCTTCAAAAATATGCTTTTCTGGAGTCCCCATACTCTTGATAATTTACTGCATTTTAATACATTGTAAGCTGCTGACCTAATTAAATCATTCAAAATGTGAAGCTTTAAGATTTTACACGTTCATACCATGCTGGTGTCAAACCTGCTTTATAGTTCACCGGATACTCAGTATACCTTACTCCTCCTCACAGTTTTATGGAACAAGATCTTGTGTAGTAACAGAGATCGTGTAAGAACCAACATAGAAATGTCTCCTGAGCTATGGAAAGAACACAGATGTGTTTTTCCATGCTGTCAGCATATATGTATGCATGACAGAAGTATACAGTTCACCTTTGTAGACAAGCAGGCTACAAGAGAATACATCTTTGAATCCTTAAATGTAGTTTCAGCTGAATGCACAGTAGACACTTTCATACAGATTAGATCTACTATTATCCAAAAATAGGACCAAAATCTATTATAAAAATATAGCACTTTAAGGTAAGAAAATATCTTTCATGCAAATAATGCACTATATAAAAAGCCATATGAAATAAAGAGTACCATATTTAAGGCGCTTGCTTAAAAAACTAAAAACTGTATATTTAGCTTTAATTAATGATGCTTGCAGTTTTTAGCAAATTTTTATTTTGGTGGGAGCAGCACAGTCTCCCTGTTGGTTGGTGGGGTGATAAAGCATGCATTGTGCATTCTTCTGAATTTCAGATCTGATTCTCTATTGCTCGGCCATAATTCTAGTTATAATGTCAAAATATTCACAAAAGAATCTCTGTGTTTATGTTCATAGCTTCATCTGAGGTGCTTCAATTCTCACTACAGTCCCTTTGTAATCTGAGATGAAGGCCTTTGATATGCTGCAGAATCAGGACCTGACCCTAGTTCGACCTTCAGATAGAGGACCAAAGAGGGGACCTGGGTAGAAGAGATAATTATGTTTTATTACTGTCTTGCTGCTAAAACTGAACTAATACCCCTTTTTCCGAAAAATGAGATCTTGGAAAACCACAAATTTCTGCCCTCTTCCCTTCACTTCTTTCTTTCTGTCAAGCAGAAATAAGGCACACTAATGGGAAAAGACCTACGGTACTAATCCGTTCATCTGTGCAACTTGCTGAGAGGTCTCACATACCCTGGAAAAAAGAGAGGTAGACAAGGCGCGAGGAAAGTGCAGTACACGAGCCCTAGGTTTTGGTGTGCCGCTAAATGCTAGAGGAGTTTTCTATTCTTTACTTGACTTGATAACGGTTTTATGGTTGGATGGAGACTGAAAAAAGAAAGTTACTTAACAGTAACTGGAGTACTTTAAGATGTGTTGACCACTTATCCATTCTCATATGTAGAAGCAAATTTTTTTACATCAGCATTACCTATACAGGCTGCCCCAGCCCCTCCACTTAAGCCTGCTCCCCAACATCAAGGGGATATAGGGTGAAGAATATCCCACACTCATCATTTGTCTCTTAAAATTAGCATTTCAGAAGCAAATTCCAAGGAAGAGCAAAAGGAGACCAGGGTTCAAATGTGTGGGTGAACAACATCTCTCAAAGATTCCCAGGTATTGACAAGTACCTTTCTTTTCAAGTTCAAAACCAGAAGCCACCAGACACACCAAGAAAACTGTAATCTATAGTCAGTTGCTTAGAAACCACCCAATTTGCTCTGAGAATACTCATGCTACCCACATCCCCAACACGATAAATGCCTTTACCACAACCTCTCTGAGGAGCCTGTTCCAGTTCTTTACTACCATCCTAGCGAGAAAGTTTTTCCTAATATCCCACGTAAGCTTTCCTTGCAGCAACTTGAGACCATTGCTCCTTGTTCTGTCATCTGCCACCACTAAGAACAGTCCAGCTCCATCCTCTTTGGAACCTCCCTTCAGGTAGTTGAAGGCTGCTATTAAATGCCCACTGTCTTGTCTTCTCCAGAATAAATAAGCTCAGTTCCCTCAGCCTCTCCTCACAATTCCTGTTCCCTAGTCCTCTAACCATTTTCACTGCCCTTTGCTGGACTCTCTCCAATTTGTCCATGGCCTTTCTGTAGTGGAGCCCCAAAACTGGACACAGTACTCCAGATGTGGCCTCACCAGTACAGAATAGAGCAGAAAAATCACTTCCTTTGATCTGCTGGCAATGTTCCTACTAATGCAGCCCAGTATGCTGTTAACCTTCTTTGTAACAAAGGCACACTGCTGGCTCATTCAGCTTATTGTCCACTGCAACTCCCAGGTCCTTTTCTGCAGAGCTGCTGCTTAACCAGTCAGCCCTCAACATGGGATTGTTCCATCCTAACTGCAAGATTTTGCACTTGTCCGTATTGAACCTCATGAAATTTCTTTTGGTCCAATCCTCCAATTTGTCTAGGTCTCTCTGAAACTGAGCCCTATCCTCCAGCACATCTACTCCTCCCCCCAACTTTGTGTCATCCACAAACTTGCTGAGGGTGCACTCCATCCCATCTTCCAGGTCACTGATGAAAATATTGAACAACATCTCTTGTTATCTGCATCTCCAATTGCAGTTTGGCCTTCCTGATTTTATCTCTGCACGCCCAAGAAATACTCTTATACTCCTCCCTAGTAATTTTTCCAAGGTTCTGCTTTTTGTAAGCTTCCTTACAATAGATCATATCTTTGAACAAGCCACACAAATACCCCACAACACCACCACAAAAAGAAAACCCCTACTGAACACATTCCCCTGTGTGGATATTATGAGAATAATCATCCATGCCATCCGACACTAGAACTTATAAGAAGGATCAAAGTTTATACTTTGAGAGGAAAAAGTCCTAACTCCCTTACTTCTTGCCTTCAAGCAATACCAAAACTTGGCCCAACTCATCACCAGAAGCAGACTCCAAACAACAGTCTCCAAATGGGATACTTGCCTGCCTTAATCACAGAGACACCAGAGAAGGTAGCTGCAAAGGTAACTGGAGCCCTTTTGGAGTGTGCTAAAACCATGAAAGTAGGGTCCCACCATAGCTACTTTCTGCATGAAGGTTAGGAAAGAGCTCTCTTTGGGCCTAACTTTAGAACAGCCCATAGACAATAACCTGGAATGTTGAATCAATGCCAGCTGATGAAAATGGACACCAGGAGGAGGTGGTCCTTGGGGAACTGTGCCAGCCCAATGACTTTGTGCTGGGGTATGAGAAGACTCAAGGGACTTGCCCAGCAGGAACATGCACAGTTTTATCTCATGCTCCTTCCGCAGCCTGGCCTTCAGTGACTGCCAAATGTTGCACTTGTTGGGCACATGAAATTGCTAAGGCAATACAAACACCTCGTGTGCAAATCAGATGTGCAAATCAGCCCCTCACAAGAGGAAGAGATGTGAAAACTGGTAATTTGGGAGAAGGCATCATAATATTACTAAGCAGAAAGGTGCCCTCTACCAGATCATGGCTAAGAAGGTAATAAAAATGAAGAAATAAAATGCTTAGCATAATCCAGCTCAAACACCAGCAGACTGGAAAATGGTGGTGCTATGTGGATAATGTGTGTGTGGGGAGGGGGGGAAGGGGGGGGGAGGAAGGTGGTGAGATGACTCCAGACAGTCCCTTGAAATAAATAGGCTTCAGTCTCCCAAAGCTTAGGTTTCTGGAGAAAAGAAAATAAGGGAAGATAATGAAAGGAAGAGAAACCAAAGGGCAACAACAAAAAGTGAAAGTAGTAGTCACTGCAAGTCTGATCATATCTACCTGATGAGAAGTTGCTTTGACATCCAGGCAACTGCAAGAAAATGAAGACTAAGAATGTATGTTCTGCTGTTTATTCCTTTGGCATGGGGTGAGAAGCCTGACGGGATCAGCTGGAAAAGGTACTGCTAAGCTAAAAAAGTATATAGTTAAAAGGCTCACAAATGGGAATGTGTACATGGAGAACTGCACGAAGGATAACAAAGGTTTTAAAATCCCAATACTGGCCTGTTTCTAAGGTTTTGCTACATCGTATGCTGGCAAAATGCAAGTGGCAAAAGGTTGCCTCCTCTGGTAGGCAAGATGATGGGGTCAGGTGCCAAAATCATTTTGCCCAACAGGTGGTATATTTGTGATACTTTACATAGTCAAGTGGAAGACAGCGTGGCTTTTGGCTGCAAAAACAGATGCTCTGGCATGTCCCTACTGTACTGATAAATATTGAGACAAGCTCTGGTACAGCAGGA
>NW_005841864.1:3214143-3234238 GCF_000455745.1 Alligator sinensis
ATCTGGACCCACCGCTTTACATTATTTTAAATACACAACTCCACTATACTATGTTTACCTGTGACTCAGTCCAGCAAATCCCTTGGTCTTTCCTTCTTAGACATCTCAGACATCAAAGGGTCCAACTTCAGCTTTGCTCATCTCCCAAAAATCTCTCTTCCTTCCAGAAAACTTAAACAGCGAACCCATAATTACCCCCAGTGCTCAGTTCCCATTACCAAACTTGTTAACTTGTTCCATCTTATTTTATGGATCCTGAGCAGTAATCCCTAGGTATTTCCTGTCTCCTTAGGCACAACATCATGTTTGGCTAGATCCCAAATAGTATGCTAATGTTTCCTAATGTGCCTCTTAAATCTTGATCCCCAGATCCCTTCTTTTCTATCTCTTTTATTTAGGTTCCTTGTAGCTTACTACCTTACTTGAGACTCATTGTTACTGTTACATTGCATTTTTTTCAATTTATGTTTCACTTCACATTTAATCACATCCAACTCAACCTGATGAAACTGGATGGGATGATGACACGGTAGGACATCCTGGACAATAATCATTCATGCTTTTACAAATACAGGTACAGAATTAAACACACTGTTATGGGTTACAGAGCAAATGTATTTTTAATACAATGTGCACATTCCCCAAACTATAAATTAAAGCCCTTGCATTGTAGTGGGTAATTTAATTAATTTACATAAAACTGTCCTCCCCACCAAAACACATTTAAATTATAGACTGTTTAAATATTAATCAACTTACATCTCTTCCATGAATGCCTTCTTGTCCTGGTTCTCCTTTATCCCCCTTTTCACCCTAGGAGAATGAATATATATTTTAGTTTTCTATACAAAAATTACATTCAATTGGAAAACCATGTTTTGGATAAAAACATATTTCATAAATATCTCTCTATATCATACTATCTAGACTGTATTAAGAGCACAGGCAAAGCTATTTCCTATACACTAGGAGAAGTATCATAAAACAAAATTAAAAGCCTGGCCCTGCATAAGTGTCCTAGAAGCTGGTGCTCCTTACCTTTTCAAGGAATATTAAACAGCCAGAGGAAAAACCATGTACTTATATTTGTCACACTGCACCCACAAAAATAGGGATGGTGAAAAAATTAAAAGAAACAGAATGATTAGGATACAGTCTTTTCTCTGGAACTGGGAATTGACACCAACTCATTATCGTAGCTAAAATGGTTTGTGTACCGATGCTGGGTTTGACTAAAAATATATGTGTGACTTCTACAGAACTGAAGTAAATTGCTTCCCTCTGCCCCACTGTAAAATCCATGGTTTATTATTGTAATCTAATATTTTTAACTACACAGAAAAAACTTATAAAAGCAAGAGGTTGCACTCAGGTAAAGAAAAAGTATTTATGATTCTCCTGCACACCCTGTCAAATCGCCATCATGACAATTAGTAGAAGCCCTACATGTAAATATGCAAAGTGTACATTCCAGAGAAATAATTCTAAGTGTGGTTTAGAACTTTTACAGGCAGATGGTTTACAGGATTTTTATAGGAACAATACAAAAGATTGGGACTACATTTTTATGCCATACCAAATTGCTCCATGAAATTTGAATTTCAGTTTGAATTTCTTATCATTTAAAAATAAAGTATACAGTATAAAGATACTATGTCTACTAAGTAATACAAAATTCAAGCTGTCTATTAGCCATCCAAAGATCTCTGACAAATACTGATGATGTAAAAAAGACAAGCTCTAAGAAAGGGTCTATCAGGGCCACAACTCCATAAATATTTGTACAATGCTGGCAAAATAATTACCCTGATATAGACATTTATTTGTTACTGTAATATAATTATTAAATATGAATAATAAGAACAGCAAACTTCCACTTTCCTATTATGGTACTTGTTGAGAATAGTGTCCACAATGACCTTAATGCAACTATTTATTGATGCCTATTGTTGCATATTGTACTGTCATCTCAGTTATCTCAAGGGGACTACATTGATATGAGCAGTAACTATTCATTATGTCAGAATATTATTTATAATTCTGTTATCTAAATGATATAGAACTGAGATCATTCAGTTAATTCCATTTGTGACATAACCCTGATTCAAAGCTACTCCTCCAGTGGCAATAACAGAGAGCATTTAATCTAATAATAGAAGATCATGTTTGCAAAGAAAGTTTCTCTTAGCCTTCTTAAACAGCTAAAGCTTACAAATAAATTAGCATCCACAAGACCATGAGTGTAATGGTCCCATACACAAACGGCCTTAGGTAGTTCCTTGTTGTAACTCTAGTACATCTAATTCACAACAAACATAACGTTATATATTAGCCCATATTATTCATTCAAGTCTTTTCCTCAAGTATTCTCTCATCCTTTTATATCTGGCAAAAAATACAATTTAAACTGGAGACTATCACATACTCATTGAAAAAAAGTCCTAAGAACAACAAAACTTTCTACAAAGGTTCAAAATCCTCCATAAAATGCTTATTTTGGTATATTTGGACTATTGGTTAAGTTCCTTTTTCTCTCTCTACCATAGATACTGCTGTCTTGAACACTTCCATTGACAAGCAACTTAAAATGTAGCAGTTAAAAGCCCAAACTGCCTGCTGTTTTTTAAATATCTCAAGTAAGACTATAGAAGAAAATGAAATAAGAAATCTTTTCAGTTTGTATCTGTCTGACGGACTGAGGATTTTACCATCTTTCAACTCACATAAGCCAAGTCATCATTATAGTCTGACAATATTTCCAAAACTACAATAATGTATTTGCAATAATATCTTGTTCCTATAGTTGAATTATTTTAACATCTCAATTTCTATTATTTTTAGGAGATTTAAAAATCGGACTAATTTAAAGATTTTTTCATGGTTTTTCTTTATCTGTTTACAAATTCTATTTACGTGGAAAATAGGAGGAATATAAACAGTGCTGTTGGAAAAGTGATGCCATTTTGTAAAATCATGAATGTCTCTATGAGTCTGAGAATAATGAATCATTCCTTAATACTGTCAAACACCTACACTGGCAAAAACAACATACATCTAGAGGTCACCTAAAACAAGAGCTCTCCGTGTCATTTGGTTACAAAGGCTGGGTTAGGGTTTATGTTACACCATGATGCAGGCCATGAAGTACATGCCTCCTCACCCACACTCATTGCAGGCAAGTGGTGAGAGGTACAAAAAATATGCTAGTCCTTCCGATTCAAAAGACATCAGAAATTCAATAAGCTTATTGTTTCCTTAGGAAAGACAAAACCAAAGATCTTTTAGCAGTGAGACTAGGATACTTCCATATTGAAAGAGCCTTGGGCCAGCCTGCAGCAGTGTAGTACTTTCATATGAACATATATTGATTTTTCACTATATTAAAGTACTTCCAGTCAACAAAGCTATGACAAACATTGCGTGGATTGTGTCTTTTTGAAACAAGAATTCCAGTACAGCAAAGTTCCAATTCTCATCATTTCCTCTTATGTAAACTGAGCCAAACCATGCTCTTTCCTGCCGTTAGGGCAGCACATTATATAGTGCATGACTGACAGTTTTAAATGTAACCAGTCTTCAGAATTTACCACTCAAAAATGTATGGCAGGGGTTATAAATAGTCAATATTATGGGTTACCTATTAGGTTTCCAAAAGAGTGTTGAAAGCTTTCCTAAGCCTAATATTCCAGTCTGTTCAGACCATCTTCATAAACTAAATCTCACAAATTAAAGATAATTTGTGAGATTTGCAGAAACAGGACTGGAAACATTGTACCTTATTTGTTACTTAATTAAAGCTAATCCAGTGCAATATTGAATTACTTCCAGAGATTTCATTTCCTGGGTTGGATTCTGCTTTCAGTTGCACCCATGTGGATAGGGCATGTGCTGTTCATGTGAAATCTTGGACCTAATAAAGTCAATGGGAATACTCTTATCTTTAAGAGAGCCCGGAGTTGATTCATGGTCTTTTCAAGAAGCTGTAGACATGTGCGCCAATTTTTAAACCTTTCCAATTTTGCCTGAGTTAAAATTGAATCAGTTATGACAATGCTGAAAGCAACACTTTTTTACTTTACTCCTCCAGTTCTTATTTAAAATTATACAAAAGGCCATCATCATTAATGTAAATGGAAAAAATAACACTAAAAACATCCAAAAAATTAAGATATCATGTGCAACATTACCTTATCAATGTTACTTATTCTGTATTTCTAATTTCCTTGTTAAAAAACAAACCTCAATGTATTCCTGTTTGTACTGTCTGTCAAATTTCCTAAATACTCAGATTATCAATTATGGTAATGGATGAAATACTGGTGAGAAACTTTTGAAATATTCTCATTATATGATGAATTATTTTAGATCTTTAACAAAGATAGTTAAAGCTAGTTTTGCTACTACTTTATTAGAGCAGTATTTGTGATACAAAACTTCATCTCACAATTAAATGTCTTTATTACTTTCTTTTCATAATTTATAAGTTGAATCAAATTAAAAGCAATGCTTATTCTCTCTGCCAATTGTATGAATATGGCCAACTAGAAAATTTGGCTAAAAACATCCCTTAGAGCTCCGTGAGAGACAGTTGGGCCTCCATCCCAATGACCTTCTCACCAACTGAACCAGAATCTCTCTAGGAGCAGTGGGACACTATCTGCCAGAGAAGATGAAACTTGAAATCTTCACATGGTTCAAATGTTGTATGCACCACTCTGCTCAGCATTGGTGAGGCCACAGCTGGAATACTGTGTCCGGTTCTGCATGCCACACTTCAAGAAGGATGTGGAGAAGCTTGAGAGAGTCAAGAGAAGAGCCACTCGTACAATTAGAGGCCTGAAGAGCAAGCCACACGAGGAAAGGCTAACAGATATGGGACTGTTCAGCCTAGAAAAGAGAAGACTTCAGGGGGATTTTGTGGCAGCTTACACATATATCAGGGGAGAGCATCAGGGGCTAGGTGAATGACTTTTTTACCAAAGCACCCCAGGGGAAAACCAGGGACAGCGGTCATAAACTCCTAGAAGGTTTCAGTTTGGATAGAAGGAAAATCTTCATGGTTCATGTGACCAGAGTCTGGAATAGACTCCCAGCGGGGGTGGTGCAGGCACCTATCGTAGAGATCTTCAAAAGGAGACTGGATGCACACCTTGCTGGGGTTATATGACCCCAGAAGTCTTCCCTGCCCAGAGCAGGGGGGCTGGACTCAATGACCTCATGAAGTCCCTTCCAGCCCTAAACTTCGGTGATCCTGTGAATCTGTGATTCTTATCTGTTATCACTGTGCATCAATAAAATTTGCCTAGTATCAAATGGAAGAAGCTGTAGTCAGTCTGAGGGTTTCGGTCCACCCAGAATAAGGGTCATAAATCAGTGCCAACACCTCTGGCACCCTGCAACAGCTCACCAAACCCAGAGCCCATAGGCTCTTCAGCACCTCCCTGTCATTGCCACCACTACCAGTGCAATAACATACAGCCCCAGCCCCAGCCGCAGCCCACCCCACACCCACTTTGGACTAGGCTAGGGAGAATAGCTTCCTTAGTTTTGCTTGAGATGCGTGGTTGATGCCAGTGTATTGTTTACTCTGCTGACTGTAGCATCACACGGGTGGCTCATATTCATTTTATGGTCAATTATGACTCCCAGGTCCCTTTTGGACATGGTGCTAGCTAGCGTAGCACCTCTGAGCCTGTAAGTTTGTTGTGGATTTTTTCTCCCTGATGGAGCACTTTATACTTCTCGGTGTTGACCTGCATCTGGTTCTGGTCCATGCATCTAACTAATCTGACAAAGAATAATGCAGCAAGGCAAATAAAACACACCCCATTCCCCAGTCTATATCTACTAGTCCTAAGGCTGTCACAGAGGGAAGGTATGTCTGGCCAGTATCCAAGTTTCACCCTGTAGGTTTTTCTTGAATGTCAGATGTCAGCAGCTTAGAGGTTGAGAACTGAGGACCCCCCCAGTAGGGTGGGCGAGATGGGCTGGTGGTGTGCCTTCTGTCCATGGTGGCCTCAGGTTCCCACCTGGGGACCCTTTGCTGCTCTTAAATCCCTCCTTTGTATTCTTTCTCCTCTGATGACTCTTTATCTCTGGGTACCATTGACTGGTTTCCCTGTGGTTGTCATACTGTCCATCTTCTGTCCTGTCAGCATATTCCTTTGCTCCAACAAACCCATCACATGCACACATCTTAAATTGGTTATTTATTAGTGTCTTAATTTGGGCATGCCCTGGCCTCCTAATTTGGTCCATCCACCAAAACCAGACTTTGCAGCTGGTCACAGTAACCTAGCTCCAATGCAACAAACCTATATTGTGTTATGGGTACACTGTTAATGTTTTTATTTTCCCAGGATGTTTATGAACACTTATCCATTGGCTTAAGACACAGTGGCTGCCTTGAAGGCTGTGATCCATTTGTCACCAATGGAAACCATTAGAAACCAATTAACCCTTATTGTTGCCCTGGACTATTGTTCTAATGCATATCTACTCTACTTATAAGCCAATTCCTAAAAGCAGATCTCTAAATATCATTTTCTAGCCATCAAGAGGGGTGACGGGGGGACTGATGACCAGTCTGCAACAGCACCCCAAAACTGCCTATGTGGCTCATGAGCCTGGATAATTGCCCACCCTTGCTCTAAACTCTCAAAATCTTTCATTTGATATTTATTTTAACATTGTATGCACACAAAAGGAAATAAAGATACACTAAAAGAAACTGAAGTAGGAAGAGTGGATAATATTTTGTTCTTATTTCACTCATTTGGTAAAATCCTTATACTCTGTAGAATGACACCAAAAGTGAAACATCTATTCTGCTGTATGCTACAATTGCACGATATACACGAGTTAATGTAGCCAACATGAGTACTTCAAAACTTAGAACAAAAGCTATTTCAGGCTCCAAAGGATATCAGAAGTCATGTGTCATATGACTTGCAGTACTCAGCCCCTCAGAATTAAGCAACACATGTAATTTTTAAAAGAAGGATTCCACTGAATGTGTTCTCAGTCCCCTTTTCTACCTTCTCTACACCTTGTTTTTGAGTATTTTGTCTGCACACACAAAATCAACTACTATTCCTATGCAGATGAATCACAGAACTGTTTACAGCAAACTTGACTCTCTGGCCTTGACAAATATATGCTTCAGCAAGCTGATAAAAAGTCACTCCTCTGAGCCTGTCATTTTGACTCAGCCACTCCTCTTTCTGAACCTCTCCTGTGTCCTTCTTTCTCTGTTGCATTAAACAGGAGTAGTTTGGTTTAGCTGTCAAGGTGCTTCATGGCCTTTTATTCTCCACCTTCATTGTCAAAGTATTGATTTCCATCTGCAATTTTCCCTGGGCGAGGCGGCCTCCAGCAAACACTGGTTAACTTTTCAACCTAGCATCTTCATGCTTTCTCCCTGCTTCTCTGACTACTTGTAAGGAGATTCCCATAAACTTCTGCAAAGCTACCTTTTCATCCTCATTTAAAACCCTCATTAAGTCTCCTCCCTGTTGTGATGCTAACAAACAAACTTGACAATGGTTGGTTGTAATACGATAACTGCATATCAGTCTCATTGTCTTCCATTCCCATGGCTGTATCCTTAGTGTCATATGCTCTTTGGAGCAGATCATCTTTTTGGTCTCTCTTTCAAGTGTGCTTAGGACAATCAAGTTCTGATCCATGTTTAGGCCTTTTAGGTGCTACAATAATACAAATAACAAGATAAGTATCTTTAAACTGTAATCCTATGCATATCACAAATCTAATTCTACCCTCAGGTAAGTATGCTAACCTTCCATTGTCTTCAAATGAAACTGCAAGTGCTGACTCAATGGCTAAATTGAGCCCAAGGGCTTTTCTGTTTGAGTAAATCACAAGTTAAATAGAAGCTGCCTGTTTTGATGGGCATTATTTTTGCTAATATATTTTACTTTAAACCAAATATTATAAATTGATTAATTTAATTCTCAACTACAATTGTTTAATTTTTACATTGGTCATGCGTTTTAGATGGAGAGGTTACATTTATACTGCTTTAGTATTAGTGAATGAGATTTTTTTGAGACAAAGACTGGTTTCTTTTCAAGGCTGGTCTCCTAAGGTAGGCTACAAACCAATCTATTTCTGTCAACAGTTGACAAATAGCATTGCTTTCACAAAATGTGGAAGTTTTTTAGGCACCAACACCTTCACAGTGTTGGCAGGCTATCGCTATTGTTATTTAGACACCTAAAGATATTCTGCCAATGGTTAGAGCAATGTCAAATGTTTTCAATACCTGACAGACTGCTGTGCCTTTTCTGCAAAGGCTGAAACTTGCAGATCTTTCTTTGTAGTACACCCACGGAAACACTGCCACTTTCTATAGTAGGTCTAGATAGGTATCAATACTTGTAGCCCCTGTATTCTTAAGCTAAAATCATTAGTTCATCAATTTTAAAGAAATATATATCCTAGTTAAGAAAGTTGTTGGCTGCATCAAAGATCTAAAAGATCCCAATGTGTTCTAGGACCATGGACAAGAGATAAATTTGTGTCAGGATAAATGCTTTTTTCCCAGCAGGGGTTTGGGTTGTAGCCGTGTTGGTCTAAGGACATAGGCAGACAAGCTTCCTTGGGTGAATTTGATATCTTCTTTAGACCAACCCAAATGGTTGGAGAATAGTTATTAAGCAAGCTTTCGGGTTCAAAAACCCTTCATCAGGCTAAGGAAGTTTCAGCAGTTGGTGTGTGCTCTTCCTGGATGGAATGAAAAGTAAACAAGCCAGGGGCTGGGCTGGGCCCTCCTGTGAGAAATGTGCACACATATTAAGTGCACAGGCATTCAAGCAGTTTGTAGCAGAAACACCTTAGTGATTCCACCATGAAATGTTGGCTCTTGAAACAGAAACACTGCTGTTTTCTAGTACCATGTGTAAAGTCTGTTCAATTACACCAATGGGTGTCCCTACAACTCCCAGTATCCCACAGTCCTTCACTTTCCCCTCACCCCTGAAAGGAGAGTGCTGGAGAGAGAGTGGCTGGCTCCCTGATAGCCTACCCAGTGGTGAGCTGTCAGGGAGCCCTACAGGGACCCTGCTGTCATGATCATTTAAACAGCCCTGGAGAACCCTGGACCTGTCCAAATGGCAGCACTGATTCAAGTCACTGCTTGAAAACCCCAAAAGAATCCTGGGTTGCTCCAGTAACAATGCTTATTATCCTGCTTCTCTTTAATATTTCCAGGACTCTAAGGACAGTTCTCTTGCGAACCCAGAGCTATTCAAGTAGTGGCACCAATGCCCACTGCCCCTTGAACACTCCTGGAGAGACATGAAACTGTTAAAAGGGTGGTGGGAATATCCATAGTTGGTGTGAGGAGAGCAGTTCTCCTCTCTTCTGCACCCCCCTCGAGAGCAAACCAGTTTTTTTCTTTGATTTTTACTGTATTACGACTGTCAAATAATATAGCTACAATAATAAAAAAAACGTTATTTTGCGAACTGAAATATGTGTTTTCTAAAATGTTTTAATTTAATTGTTCACCAGACAGATATCAAGATGACAAAAGAAAAAAAAGCACCACTATTTATTTCTATGATTTGGCCCTGTCAAATAGGCTGTAACAATGATAGCGACCAAAACTCACAGACTAAGGAAAAATCAGTTTTCCCTAGTTCAGTGGTTCCCAATCTTGGGTTTGCAATAAAAAAATGGGGTTGTGCGCTCTCAGGGAGGGAGGCATGGGGGGGACACATGCCCCCCAGATTTGTGTGCAGGGTGGATGTGGGCTGCGCGCTGTGGGGTCAGGGCTCCCTGCCCTGCTACCCTCCCCCTGGGGCCTCTGCAGCAGAGTGGGGTGGGGAGTCTTGGTGATGGTGCTGGGAGACCCATACTGGCAACACTATTATGGAGAGATGCCCCCTGCCTGCCTGACAGTAGTGGGGGGCACAACTCCATGCTTCCACACCACTGCTGCTGGCAGGGCAGAGAGAGCCTCGCCATGGCAGCACGGCTGGCATTGGGCTCCCAGAAGCAGCACCAAGCCTCTCTGGAGTCCCATGCTAGGTCCCACCCACTGGACTGCACAGGCCCTGGGGGGAGGGCAGCAGGGTGGGGAGCAGGAAGGAAGCCTGCATCCATCCCCCCACCCCACGAGCTCTGCTTTGGCCATGCCACCTGTGGAGGAAGGCAGATGGAGCTGGGCTCTGAGCAGCTGGGGCTCAAGAACTGGTGAGGAGCAAGGGGCTGCAGGCCCTGGCCCTATAGCCCTGGCACCTGGGTCCCCCCTCTGGCAGGAGGCTGCAGATCATGAGTGACAAGCACCTGGAGGGGGTGGGGGGCTGTGGGTTGGGAGTGATGGACCATGCTTAGGAAATGGGATCATGTTAAAGAAATGGGGTCATAAATGAGATCATACTGATGAAAAGTTTGGGAAGCACTGCCCTAGTTCGTTTTACTATCCTTATTCTATCAGAAAGGATAAAGAAATCTGTATTTTAGAAAGTTGCCTGTGTCAAGTGAACCAGAGTTTTCCAGTTTTATATGATACTTATATGTGGCTGGAAGAATTTGAAAAGACATGGAGGAGATTGAAGCTACTGCTGCAGGGGGTAATGAGTCAGGAAAAGTCTTGTTATTTTCAGGCACTATGAGGTTTGTCTCTTGTGTGGGTATTTAGTGTACGTATTGGAGTTTAAGGGGAATAAGGACAACTCCATCACTAATCCAGTAATAAAACATCACCTGCCAACACATCTCCACTGCCCCCACAATTACTACACCCCACAACAGAGCCATCAGGATCCCCGGATTTTACAGCTGCACCTCCAGAAATGTAATGCATCTCATCCAATGCACCAAATGCCCTGATGGAAAATATGTAGGAGAGACCAAACAACAACTGCGCACCAGAATGAACGGACACCGGAAATCTATCAAGACAGGAATACCCAATTACCTGTGGGGGCACACACCTCACAAGAAAACCACTCTCTCTCCAATCTCTCAGTCCTGATCCTCAAGGGAAACTTGCACAACACTTCCCAGAGACGAGCCTATGAACTCCGCTTCATCAACCTCCTGCATACTAAAAATCATGGACTAAATATAGACATTGGATTTATGACACATTATAACCTTCCTGACATCTGACTCCCCAGGTATCTCTCCCTTATTCATCCCCCTTCTCTCTCTTCCCCTCCCCTCCCTCAGCCTGTCTCTCACCCATTGACTTCTCAATCCACATTTTCACTGACTACCTGTCTTGTATGCAGACCAGCCCAGCCTTTGGCTTCTTTACTTTTCATTCCATCCAGGAAGAGCACACACCAACTACTGAAACTTCCTTAGCCTGACAAAGGATTTTTGAACCTGAAAGCTTACTTAATAATTGTTTTCCAACTATTTAAGTTGGTCTAATAAAAGATATCAGATTCACCCAAAGAACCTTGTCTGCCTATGTCCTTAGACCAACACAACTACAACCTACACCCCTGTAACGGTTAACAGTGATATTTTTTCATTTTTTAAAAATTATTTGCTGATCTAGTAAAGGCAGACTTTGTCAAATTCAATTAATTTCATTTATATTATCTGAAAAATATTTTCCCAATTTTATATTTTCTCTGACCAAAGCCTCTTCAAACATTTAAAATCTTCAAATTCAATTTTAGCTGCTCCTTTTTCATGGAAGTGGATGATGTATTCCTGAAGATTACTCTTTGAAGAAGAGAAGTTTTCTATCTAACTGCCCCACTCTGAATGAAATATTTCAGGAACTTTCACAGAGGGTTTGTATTTTACAGTATGTTTTGTTTTAATTTTCCTTGTGAGCTAACTCATTACATTTTGAAATTTAAGAATTCAACTTAAAAAATCTCTGCTTGCATTAACTCTAGCAAATTAAATGTAGGCATTTCAGAAGAAAATATTGTCCTTGATATTCCTATATATTTTAGTAATAGTTTTACATGTTATAAACAAAAATAATTTTCATAATTCTTATAACTTTAAGATAATATTGATAGCAATATTAATTTGGTTATTTTTTTTTTAAGATTCTGATCACTTAAAGTATATAATTTATACCAAATTGTTTTCTATTATAATCATCAATGACATAATTTACAAGTACTACTTATTTTAATATATTTTTATTATAGATCCTACTGCCTCGTCTTCTTTCGATACCCTGTGTAACAGGAGGGAGGTCAGGGTCACCGTGCTCTCCCCTGCCGCCTCCTTTTCCGTGTCAAGTTGCTGATTAGCACCCTCCAATTCTCGCCCGCCACGACTTTGATCTTATATATTTTATAGGGAGGCTGCCCTTCGTCTGGTTGTCCACAGTTCTCCTGCTATCTCTAGTTCCTCTCCGGTATTGAGTATTCTGTACGCTCCCGCCTTATGAGCTATGCGTGGCTCCAACCACCCCTGTACCACGCCCCAAGCCTCGTAGATGTGCCTAGGTCTCTCTCTCACTGTGCCCTCTCTAGCACTCGGGCTCTCCGCAGTCCTCTCCCTCTCTCCCTCTCTCTCTCTCTCTCTCTCTCTCTCTCTCTCTCGGCCTTCTCAGTAATGTTGCCCTCTCTCAGGGCTCACCACGTACACACTGGGGCTTCTCAGCAACAACCCTTTCTCCGGGGCTTCTCAGCTGCCCCTCTCTGGGGCTGGGGGCTTTGCACCCCAAATGCTGCACCCTTGCTGGTGCTGGGGTTCCCACACTGCTGTGGGCCCCTATGAGGCCTCCTCCAACCCCTGATAGCCTCACCCAAACCACCGGTAAGAAACACCAACACGAACACAAGCCCCTGGGCTATAACACAAACAGAAGCCGCCCGACTATAATCACGCTCAAGCCTACTGGGGTTTCTTCATCCCGCAGCAATGTCAGACGTTGCTCCTGCCTCCGGCTTCTCCTCTCTTTCATGACCAAGAGCTCCTTCCTCCTTGGCTGCTGGTAGGGAACTGCCTCCTGACTTTGATTTACATAGGAGCCAGGCCCTGCCCTTTCCTTCAGCTGGCTAGGCAGGCGGGGATCATTAGTTCCCTCCAGTTACCTCAGCAACCTGCACCTGAGGAGTTATCCCAGCTCTCTCAGTAGCAGGCACCTTAGTGCCCTGCTACACCCTGTCAACACTTTCCCTCCTAATACTGAATAATCTTCACAACAGTGAAGCAATACCCACTGGCAGTAGCAGCTGCAGTATACTGCTGGCTTCCCTGTGGTGGAACCCTGCCAATCCAATCTAACAGCATAGCGTGGATCAGCACTTCCAACCAAGAGAGAACTCCTTCGATCCTGAAAGAGAAAGGAGACTCTCACTTTATTTGGTTTGTTAACTTAAAGCAATAAATTGCACTTGCCAACTAGGATTCAGTTATGCTTGATTCATGTTATTGCAAAACATTCTCCACTGCAAAACCTCCGTCTCAACTTAAAATGGCTGGTAAACAAAAAAAATTGTTTTAATAAATGTAATACATAAAATGGAAAGCACTGATTGTAATTAGACCTGACATATAATTTATTATATATATATTATTTATTATTATATTTCATTAGTTAGATAACCTCACAGGTCAGCTAAAGAGTTGAAAATTAGTGTGTTTTGATTCATAGCATAGACCTCCACTCAAGGAACTAAATGTGTGGCTGGTCCCCTTTATTTGGACTAGAGGTATGGAGAAGCAAGCAACAAATATTTTGCTCATGGCTTAAACAAACTATTTAGATCAGGGGTTGGCAACCTTTTACTACTGCAGGCTGTTGCTTGCTATCCAGCCCCTGCCATGGACCATAGATCTCTGAACCACCTATCTATTTGCAAATGCTGTGGAAAGACTACAAAATGAAGCAAGTGGTAGGATCTTTGGGGACACCTCCTCTGTTGCCTTGGTGGGAGCAGAGAGAATAAACTGAACACAGCAGGAAGCATAAGTGTTGACTTTTACTTTTGCTGAGGACAGGGAGGCATTAAGATGATTCACATGTGGAAAGTTTTATGCATTTCAGGTGACAGCCCTCTTCCTGAGGGGGGCCAGAGCCCTTGGGCCCCCACATATTTGGCACCTTTGGCAGGAAGGAGAGACCAGGTGACACCCCCTCTGCTGCTCAGGATGGAGCATGCAGCTGATTTCCTGAGCTACTACAGGCTAGATCCAATCACTTCACAGGCCAGATCCAGCCCATAGGCCATAGGTTACCAACCTTTTATTTAAACAGTTGAGGAACACTGGGAATCAGGAATCTTGGGTTCCAGTCCTCATTCTGGAGAGGAGGGATATCACCAACAGTCCATCCAACTACATGGATTTGGCACTTCCATTATGAAAAGCAGTGTAGTCAAACTAGAAACTTTGGTTCTATTCCCAGCTTAGTGCAGACTCCAAATTACAATAACTGTCAAATAGGTGAATATTTGCATCTTGCCTTTCTTTTTGGTTTTAAGTGTGAGAACTTACCAAAAGGTGTGAAAGTAAATATCAGACAGTAAAGATCTAAGCTAAAACTCAGGATTTCTCAAAGCCAAAGTCAGAAGAAATGTGGTGGCAACTACTATTGCATCTCTGGCTACATCTGCACAATGCAATGCATGCTGCGCAGATACAAATAGGACAGCTCTAAAAAAGCTAGTTCAGGTAAGGGTACAGCAATGTTAGTATGATGTCTTGACTAATATATTCTGTAGGGCTTAACAAGCACTCTTAGACCTCTCCCTCCCAGCCCTGGGAAAGCTGCCACCAAAATAAACCATACCCACACACTTCCTGTAGGGAAGTGTGTTGCACCAGGGAGTGACAACTAAGCAGCATAAACATCTTGATTTTGAAGGCAGAATGCAAGGTTCTTTGGGTAGATGTAATATCTTTTATTAGATCAATCGAGCAGTTGGAAAAAAGTTCTCTGCAAGCTTTCAGGCACAATCACCCTTCTTCAGGCATAGGAAGTCTCTGCTGTTCTGAGACTCCAAACAATGAAAGAAACTAAAAGTGTGACAGGATGTTCTCTCTTCTCTCTTGGAGTCTCAGGGCATGTGTGGATGAAATGGGGGCCCTAAATTGAAGCAGTGGGTTTTTAAAGCAACACTTAAATTTAGGGCCAAGTAAACCCCCATGTCGTACACACACCATGCCTCTCCCGTGGCGGGGAGGAGAGAGTGAGCTGCCGGTGGGAGGAGCAGTCCCTGGGCTGTGGGGGGTGCTGGTGCTTCCTTCCATGGCAGCAGCAACACCCACCCAGGTGGCACGGGCCCTCAGGCACCCAGCTCGGGTGGTCCTGGGTGGGCACTGTAGCTACGGAGGGAACCACCAGCCTCCCTCCACAGCTCAGGCACGCAGGCAGGATCCAGGGGAAAAAAAACCCCAAAAAGATCAGGTTCACCACTTTTTTTTTTCCCCTTGGGCAGAGCTTGCCTTCCCAGGCTACTGCCAGGCTGCCTGCAGGGCTTTCTGCAGAGCCCGTGAGTTGCACCGAGCCCAGTGCTTGCCCAGGCAGCAAACTAAAACTCCTCAGAGTTTTAGTTTGTTGTGCCCCAAGTCATTTAAGGCTCATTACGCCGCTGAATTTCCTACAGCAGCTAGACTTACTGCACAATATGTTGCCGACGACACGACACCAACACCATTAAAGCGCTGCAAAAGCATTTAACCCATTTTAAAGTGTTGTGCACACATACCCCTCATTTTGTCTACACATGGCCTCAGAACAGCACAGACTTCCTATGCCTGAAGTAGGCTGATTGCGCTCGAAAGTTTGCAAATAACTTTTTTCCAACTACTCATTTGGTCTAATAAAAGATAGCACATCTACAGTAAGACGGATTGCAAATTGGCTGAAGGGTCGTACTCAGAGGGTAGTGGTGGATGGGTCTTTTTCGACCTGGAGGGAAGTGGGCAGTGGAGTCTACCAGGGCTCAGTCCTTGAGCCCGCACTGTTTAATTTCTTTATTAGTGACTTGAACGACAGGGTAAAAAGCAGCCTGTTTAAATTTGCTGATGATACCAAGATTTGGGGCGAGGTGGGCATGCTAGTAGGGAAGGAGAGATTACAGCAGGACCTGAACAGGTTACAGGGGTGGGCTAATGAAAATAGGATGGGTTTCAATATTGACAAGTGCAGGGTGCTGCACTTGGGCAGTGAGAACTAGCAGCACACTTATAAGCTGGGAAACTCCCTTCTCGAGAGCACAGTGGCAGAAAGAGATCTTGGAGTCATTATTGACTCCAAGATGAACATGGGCCGACAATGGGAGGTCACGGTCAGTAGGGCTAACTGTACCTTGTTGTGCATCCACAGATGCATCTCAAGCAGGGCCAAGGAGGTGATCCTCCCCCTCTATGCGACACTGGTCAGGCCACAGCTGGAGTACTGTGTTCAGTTCTGGGTGCCACACTTCAGGAGGGATGTGGACAGCATTGAGAGGGTCCAGAGGAGTGCCACACACATGATCCAGGGACAGCAGGGCAGACCCTAAGAAGAGAGGCTACAGGACCTTAATCTGTTCAGCCTTCACAAGAGAAGGCTGAGGGGGGACCTGGTGGCCGTCTATAAACTCACCAGGGGGGACCAGCAGGGTTCGGGAGAGACCCTGTTCCCCCTAGCGTCCCCCAGGGTAACAAGGAATAATGGCCACAAATTGTTAGAGAGTAGGTTTAGACTAGACATCCGAAGGCACTACTTCACAATCAGGGCGGCTAGGATCTGGAACCAACTTCCTAGGGAAGTGGTGATGGCTCCTACCCTGGGGGGCTTTAAGAGGAGGCTTGATGTCTATCTGGCTGGAGTCATTTGAGCCCTTTTTCTCTCCTGCCCAGGGCAGGGGGGTCAGACTTGATGATATGTGAGGTCCCTTCCAACCCTACTTCTATGAATCTATGAATCTACCCAAAGAATCTTGCCTGTCTTAAACCGTATGTAGCAGTTTTATAGATGCAACTGTTGGAATACCTCTTAAACAGCTGAGATATCATGTACCCTAGCAGAATGGACTATGGTGCATCTTATTTAGCTAATTCACAGCAGAGCTTAATACACCCTGAAAATCTTTGGGTAGAAATGGGAGGGGGCCTTTTATCCTCTTGGCAAAAAGATAAGAAGAGCTAAGGATGAAAACTATGGTTATGCTGTATGTTAAAGGTTAAGACCTCAAGAGTATTCTGCTTTCCCTCAGTGCAGCTGTAATGAGGTCTAGAAAAACTGTAGATGATTTAAATCAAGTTACGCATCTACATTCTGACACTATTATTGTAGAAACAGTGGCCTAGTAGATACATTGTCAAATCAGAGAACAAGAGAGACTGACCATAAGTGTCCTGCTCTTCCCAAAACTTCTTGCTGATGTGACTGACTGCTGCAAGAGCAGATTTTCACAGATAGCTGTCATGGAGTCAAATAGGGGACTCGGGAGACCTACGTTAAGGTCCTCTTTGGAGGTCGGTTACCCTAGAGATGGAAAGAGGGAACTGGCAGCAGCTTGAGGTGCAGTTCCCCCCAAATCCCTGCACTGATCTTCTTGAAACTTGGCATGCTTCATGGCCTCACCAGGGGCTACCAACCCTGCAGGTGGAGCTTGGGGAACCCCAGCAGCGGGAGGTTCACCTCTAGGAACACCAGCTGCTCTACCGAAGTAGGATCAAAGCAGGTGTGGTGGGGTGTCACAACATCCCCAGTAATGCTGAACACCCTCTCACTTGGAACACTGGTCAGTGGATAGGACAGGTGTTGCCGGGCAACCGTGACCAGAGCCTGCCACATCTGCTGTGGTTTGCCAAGTAGGCCAAGTGGTCACAGTCCAGTGGCTCCCTGTGGTGTAACACAGATGTGACAGGAGTTTTGCTTTCAAGAATTTGGGGTGTGGTTCCCCCCAAACCCTTCTACCTATCTTCTTGAAACTTGGCAGGCTTCATGCTCTCAGCAGAGGCTATCAACCCTGCAAGTTGCACCCAAATCAGAGATAAAACAACAAAGTTATAGATATTTCATTGATTATATTTCAAGTTATAGATATAGCCTATAGCTGGATCTCTGAAGCAGCTCCGAAGCTTCGGAGCTGCTTGGGCTGGACTGAAGTGGCAAACCAATCTGGAGCTCCTGATCGGATTGCTGCCATCCGAAGCAGACGGATCTGAAGCCAGATCGAATACCTGCCTACTGACACAGGCCTAATAGATGGCTATAACTTGTACAGGAAGGATCATGTTACAAGAAAGGGTGGGGGTGTAGCTCTCCATGTGAAGGACAAGTATACTTCCCTACAAGCGGAGACTAGCACCTAAGGAAAGCCCCTTGAGACCCTCTGGGTTAGAATACAATGGGAACGTGGTGAAGGGGATATAACTGTAAGAGTTTATTATACACCTCCTAACCAGGAGGAAGAGCTTGACCATGAATTTGCTAGGGAACTGGCAGAGGCTACATGCTCTTGGTGCATGGTTGTCATGAGAGACTGCAACCACCCTGATATCTCATGGGAAGAGCACTGAGCCAAATCTGATCGGTCATAAAGCTTCCTCATTTGCATTAACGAGCTCTAGTTGACTCAAGAAGTCTATAAGCCAACAAGAGGTAAGGCACTGCTAGACCTGATACTAGCCAAAGGGGATGATCTAGTCAGTGACCTGAGAATTGAACAGAAGCTTGGAGACAGTGATCACAAGTTGATCATTTTCTCTATCCGTTGCAAAGCTGGCAAATCAGTCAGCAATGTAGAAATCCTCGACTTTAGGAAAGCTGACTTTCACAAGCTCAGGAGGCTGGTTGTCGAGGCCCTGAGAGGCCATGATCTGACAGGGAGGGGAGTCCACAATGAGTGGTCGGTCCTTAAGGATGTGATCCTAAAAGCACAAGAGAAGACCATTCTGGCCTGTAGGAAAGGTAGCAAAAGGGCTGGGTGACCCCCTTGGCTAAACAGGAAACTCATGGACCTCCTGCATCTGAAAAGAGAAGCTTATAAAGGATGGAAGTCAGGAAATACCACTAAGGAGTAGTATTCAGCATTGGCCCACTCCTGTAGGAAGCAAACTAGGAAAGCCAAGGCTGAAACCGAACTCAGACTGGATATGGGAATCAAGGACAATAAAAAGTCCTTCTCCAGATATGTGGGAAGTCAAAAAAAAAAACAACCAAGGGTAACACTGGACCCTTGCTAAACCAAATGGAGCAGCTGACAACCAACACCCAGGAAAAAGCTAGTTTCCTTAATGATTACTTTGCGTCGGTTTTCCACCAGCCCAAGGGGGTCACCCTGCCTGACAAATGCAGGATTACCAGGGTAAGGGCAAACATACACCCATAATTGGCGAAGATCTTGTGAGGGAATTCCTTGAGAGGCTGGACATCCACAAATCAGCTGGCCCGGATGCAATGCACCCAAGAGTGCTAAAGGAGCTGGCTGATATCATAGCATGGCCAATGGCAAGGATATTTGAGAACTTGTGGTACTCTGGAGAGGTTCCTAAAGATTGGAAGAGAGCCAATGCGGTGCTTATCTTCAAGAAAGGGAGGAAGAAAGATCCAGGGAACTACAGAGCAATCAGTTTGACCTCAATCCCTGGAAAGATCTTGGAAAAAACATCAGAGAAGCCATTAACAACAGTCTAACATTCTGAGAGTTAGCCAAAATAGCTTTGTTGTGGGTAGGTCTTGCCTGACCACCTCATTTCCTTCTATCACCAGGTGACACATCGCCAAGACAAAGGAGAAGACTTTGATATCATATATTTGGACTTCAAAAAAGCCTTTGACTTGGTCTGTCATTAAGTCCTCATGGTAAAATTGGGGACCTAAAGTCTCCATAACCCTATGGTCTGATGGCTGGAGAACGGGCTCCAGAAAGTGATAGGCAATGGAACTGAATCAAGATGGTGCATGGTGACCAGTGGCATCCCCCAGGATTCCATAGTTGAACTAGTACTCTTTAATCTATATATAAAAAGGGCTTAGTCCATCTACCTGTGTCTGTCTGGCTGCCCATAATGCTCTTGGGGGGTGTGGCTGCAGCCAGTGCTGCATCAAGAATAGTATGGATGTGGAGCGGCAGCAGTGGGGTGGTAGATGGCAGTGGCCACCCAGTGCGCCCATGCTGGGGGGGAGGGGGTGTGCAGAATGGGG
>NW_005841864.1:3234248-3236107 GCF_000455745.1 Alligator sinensis
AGCTGGGGGCAGGAGTGCACAGCCAGACAAAGGGCAGGAGCAGTGCAGGGTGGTGAATGGTGGCAGCTGCCATGTGCAAGCTCCCCCCGCCCCCGGGAAGTGGCGGTGGCGTGAGGTGTTGGGTGGCAACGCTCTGTCCCCCGCAACCCCTCCCACCATCATTCTTGATGTGCAATTTGCTAGTATATTTATAAATTATTTGGATTCGGGTGTCAGAAGTGGACTGGCTAAATTCGCTGATGACACCAAATTATAGGGGGCATGAGGTCACACTAGAGGATAAGCTGATGATTCAGGCCAACTTGGACAGGCTTGCAAGGTGTGTGAATCAAAACCTGATGGCATTCAACATGGAGAAATGCAAGGTGCTCCACCTTGGGAGAAAAAAACACACACCATATTTACAGGCTCAGCAGTGCTATGCTCACTAGCACCATGACTGAAAGAGACTTGGGGGTCACGATTAACCACAGATGAACATAAGCCACCAATCCAATGTCACAGCCAGCAAAGCAAACAAAACTCTGGCTTGCATCTACCGATGCATCTCAAGCAAGACCCAAGAAGTCATCCTCCTGCTTTACTTGGCCTTAGTCAAGCCGCAACTGGAATACTACATCCAATTCTGGGCTCCGCACTTTAGAAAGGATGTGGAGAAGCTTGAGGGAGTCCAGAGGAGAGCCATGTGCATGATTAGAGGACAAGAGAGTAGGTCTTATGAGGAAAGGCTAAGAGCCAGGGGACTTTTGAGTTTGGAGAAGCAAAAGCTCAGGGGTGACTTTGTGGCAAGCTATAAGTATACAAGGAGTGTGCATCAGGAACTGGGAGAATGTTGGTTTACCAGGGCGCCCCAGGGAAGGACAAGGAACAATGGGAACAAACTGATGGAAGATTGCTTCAGCTTAGACATAAGGAAAAACTTCTTTACAAGTCGAGTGCCTAGGATTTGGAACAGGCCCCCCAGACATGGTACAGTCACCTGCCCTGGCAATCTTCAAAAAATGTCTTGACGCCCACCTTGCTGGGGTCATTTGACCCCGGCTGTCTTTCCTGCCCAAGTACATTGGGGCTGGACCCAATGATCTGAAAGGTCTCTTCCAGCCCCTAACATCTATGAAACTATGAAAATACAGCCTAGACATAACCCAGCATGTTGCATTCTGAGGCTACATACAGACATGTACATCCATTAAAAAGCTCAAGACAGATTCAAACTAACTTGCATAGGTTTCTCTAAGAGATGTTATTTTGGGAGTAAATGTTAGTTTGGGAGCACAAAGAACACGATTCTGCCATTTTGGCAGGGGGAAGAAACAAAAACCACCAGCACACTATCCTGGGGCTCAAACAGAACCAGGATGGGAGAGGGACACACTGTGACCCACTGACCCTGCCCAGGAATGCAGGGTGCACTGCTGGCACCACCTCCCCCCCAGCATCTCAGAAGCTCCACTCTCCTCCTCCTACTGGTCCCAGTTCTGTCTTGCCTGGGGCTAACAGCTAGAAAGCTCAGGGGCAGGGCCTGCTGGGCGCTCAAGCCTTAACTGAGTTCTAGTGTGCCTTCCTGTGAGGTGGGCTAATGTGGGGGATACAAAGGAGCCTGCAATGCCAGAACATGGCAACCTACGTTGAATCAGGAGGGGATCAAGAGCAGAAGTTCAACAGACTGGCCTAACTTAAACCAATTAAATTTGATACTACATCTTCCAGGTCCTTCTTAGACCAGGTTCCACCATTTTTAAACCAGTCTACATACATTGAACTTCTGTTCTGTTACAGATTTAGGCTGGTTTCTGATCACTTATACCAATTTATGTGTAATGTCTATACCTGGCCTAAGAGTGCAAGATGTCACATGA